>NC_060271.1:17057221-17413188 GCF_021613505.1 Equus quagga | reverse complement strand
TGATCACTCCCTCTCTCTCTCCTGCAGCTCCAACTTCTCTCTCTCTCTCCTGGCTCGTTCCACTCTGGCTCTCTCATCTTAAAAAAAACAAACAGACCATACCCTGTGCTCTCCAGTCTTCTCCAGCTACCAGGCTTGGCCTCTGCTCTTTCCAGTCAAACTTCTGTAAATAGTTAAACCTACTCTTACTGTCTCCACTTCCTCTCCGCCCCTCTGCCTTCTCACCCCGTCTGGGATCTGGGCCTGCTCCGGTCCTCCCCTCCCTCTGTGGCTGCTCTTGCCAAGGTGCCCAGTGACCAAGCTGTCACCAAATCCAGTGGACATTTTTCAGGCCTTATCTCGCTTGCCCTCTTGGCAGCAATTGACACTGTCGTCCGCTCCCTCCTTCCTGAAACACTTCCTTCGCTTGGCATCTCTGCTGCCTCTCTCTTCTGGGTTCCCTCCCATGTCCCTGGCTGCCCCTTCCCCCTCTGGGTGGAGGGTCTCTCCTTCCTCTGTGCATTTGGGGTTCCATCAGGTCCTGCTCTGAATTCGCCACATGCTCTCTGGACTTTCTCAGCCACTCCCATGGCCTCCAGTCACCACCTCTACCCCCAGTGCCCCAAATCCACATTTCTGGCTCAGGTCTGTCTTCATACCCACTCTGTGCACAGGATCCCACAGCTCTCTCAACATGTCCCAAATGGAACTCATCACCCCACACCTGCTCCTCCACTGGGGTCTCCCATCTCAGTTCACTCACGGCACTTCCATCCATCCAGTGTCCAGACCAGAAATATGAGTCATTCTCCTTCATTGTCCCCATTTCCAATTAATCACCAACTCCTAAAACTGTCTCTAGGCTATCCACTTCTCTTTAGTGCTGCCACCAGCATCTCTCATCTGAATTATTGGGGAGCTTTCTGTGGCTTTCCTGGTCAGTCTTACCTCCTCTTCTCCACGCTCCACACTTCCCCTGAGTGGTGGTCCTGAAACACAAATCAGATCATGTCATTCCTTCTATTAAAACTCCTCAATGGCTCCCCATCGCCTTTAGGACTCACAAACCTTCATAATGCCTGAGGGTGCCACTCAAGGTCCCCGGATCTGGCCCTCTGGGATTTCTCCACTGCCTGGTCACTTTAGGCCCACACCACCCAGAACTACTGGCCGCTGTGGGCTCCACAGTGGGAACTTCAGGCTCCCACATCCCTGTTGCTTTGTAAATCTTGCCTCCTCTGCTTGGGGCACCCCCACCCCTGCCCTTGTCACCTCCTCCAACAAATCTTCATGGATTCCTCCATTTTAGCTCTGCTAAAGCCATCTTGGGGCTCCCCCCAACGCCTTAGGCACACTGTCATCACCTCATCCATTATGTCACCCGCTGTTACACTTGTTAATTTCTTGGGGGCCTGGATTATTCATTTCTGGCTTTATAATAAGTCTGGCTGAATGTAGATGGTAATTAACATTTCTTAAGTGAATGTGACTCAGAGGGGTTAGGCAAGAACCTCTTTTCTGCTGTGCGGCCCCTCCCTCCCATATCCCCATCTCTCCAGCCTCCCAGCATCTGTCTCTCCAGGGACATCCCCAGAGAACCTGGACCTGAGCTCATGGTTGACCCTGTCCCTTCTACATCACTGCTGGAGAGTCATAAGGCTGACATCCCCCACCTCATGGTGCAGACAGGGAAACTAACGCCCAGAGAGGTAGTGAGGCTTGGTGGTCCAGGTGGACTTGGGTTCAGGTCCTGGCATTATAGCTTTGGACAACCTAGTATACTTTTCTTTCTATCTTTTTTTTCTTTTAAATAACAGCTTTGTTGAGATATGATTCACCTACCATCAAATCCTTCCTTTTAAAGTATACAATTCAGTGGTTTTTAGGATATTCACAGAGTTGTGCAGCCATCACAGTGTACCCTTCTGAGTCTCCGTTTCCTTATTGGTCAGCCTTGGGTTGTTGTGAGAAGTGGTTAAGAATACTGTCTGCACGCAGAGGGCTGGGCACAGTGCCTGGCCAATAGAAAGCCCTTGGCCAGCAGAGCAGTTATGGGGTCACCCAGCGAATCAGGGGTGAAGCTGATGTTGGCATGAGACCCAGCTCCCCAGCAGGCCTTTCCTCACCTCCCCTGCCCGTGGCGGCTTCTGGGCAGTGATTTGAGGAAGGCTGTGGGGCAGGTGGGGTTGGGGGGAGAAGGCAGTGATTGCACTTGTTTAAAAAGCCTTGAGTTGGCTAATAATTGAGTCAGCCACAACCATTCTTACTAGCTAAGCCAGTGATTCTTGAAGTGTGGTCCCCGGAGGAGCAGGATTGGTGTCATCGGAGAACTTTGTAGAGATGTAGATTCTCAGGCTCTACTTTATACTTACTGAATGAGACGCCCTAGGAGTGGGGTCCAGAAACCAGTATTTTAACAAGCCCTCCAGGTGATTCTGGCACCCGCTGTAGTTTGAGAACCACGGTCCTAAGCAAACCATTCACATGTTCCTTGCTGCCCTCCTGAATGAGGGGGACAGCATAGAATGGCTGGGGATGGGGAGGGTTGTGATAAGTCTCGTAATAAGCCCCAGCCAAGCAGAGCCCACCAGGCAGCACCCCCTTCTCCCGCTCTGCCTCCTTGGCTGGGCAAAAGAGAACATGGGCCCCACCCTGCAGCCAGACATGATGGGCAAAGATGCTCCAGAAGGTAGCTGCCAGTCTGGCCCCTCTGCTGGGGCGGTTCTAGAGGGCCCAAGCCAGCCAGCTCCTGTGTACCATCTATACTTATACAGATGGAGAAACTGAGGCCCCAGAGGGGACCAGAGATGATCCTCAGACAGTCCTTGCTTGTTACGTGGATGAAGTCACACTCTGGTTCTGGCAGACACAACCAGACCCCAGCTCAGGGCTCCTTCGCCCTGTCTTCTCCATCTCTAAGCCCAGACATTGGTCTCCTTCCTGCTGCCCCGAGAGTGGGTGTGAGGACCCCTCAGGAAGGCCAAGGCAGCTTGGGGCTCTACCGGAGCTGTGGTTCTAGCCCCAGCTCTGCCACTGATTCACTGTGTGATCTTGACAGGTCTGTCCCTCCCTGGGCCCCATTCCTCACCTGGAAGATAAAGATAATTATGCAAGTGCCTGGGACACCAGATGTTCTCCATCAGACCAAGTGTATCTGTTCGACTGTGTTGAGCATCTAGGTGAGGAGACTCCCGGCCAGGGCAGGAAGGCAGTGGGAGGGGCTTTTTCAACAGCGTCCACCAAATGGAGCTGTCAAGATCAGAGACCTGCCTTCTCCCTTCTCAGGGAGGATGCTGGGGAGCCTGACGAGTCACGGATGGATGTGCTTAGAGCTTTGAGATCCTCCTCAGTGGGTACAAACTGTGGGCTTCTGCGACGTGGTGTTTTGATGTCTGTTTAATGTGAATTCCTGCTGTTCATTTCCTCAGTCTTTCAAAGATGCTATGAAAAAATAAATAAATAAGCAAGATAAGGAGAGAGAGAGGGGAGATAGGCCATTATTTTGGAGAGGGGGTGGTTGGGGAAGTCCTCTCCAAGGAAGTGATGTTTGAACAGAGACCTGGATGAGCAAGGGAGCAATAAACAAGCAGAGGAAACAGCAAAGCAAGTGCAAGCTGGGACATACGTTTGGTGTGCTCCAGGAATGGCAAGGAGGTCAGAATGGCTAGAGCATGGTGATGGAGGGGAGGTGTGAGAGGGGAGATCATCAAGTTCAAGAGGTGAGGGTGGGACCCAGATCTCGCAGGGCTGTGCTGGACACGACACGCTGAGGCATTTGACTTTCGCTCTCTAAGAGTCATGGGGAGTTGTGAACAGAGTGATGGTTTCCAGCTCTGCATTGTAGGAAGATCGGCCCAGCGGCTCTGAAGAGAGGGGCTTACAGCAGGGAGACCCATCAGGGGCGAGACGGTGGCGGCTTAGTCAGGGTGGTGAGCCGTGGTGTGTCCACGGATATATTCTGAAGGTAGAGCCAATCAAGATTGGCCTGCAGCCCTTCCCAGAGGACGGGGCTGGATGAGATGGCCTCGGGGAGGACACTTCTGCCCCTGAGCCATGTGTCAGCCGCAGTCCCTCTCCGTGGACGTGGCTGCTGCGTTTTCTGTGGTTAATTATTGAACACAAGGAGCTGGTGCTCTCCCCACCTCTCCCCTGCCTTAGGTCTTTGCTGATTCAGCTCTTGCTGGACCTGGCCAAGGAGGCCTCCTCCTCACGCATTCATTCAAAACTCTGTACCCACGTCTGCCACCTACCTCCTCCACCGGGGGGCCTGTGCTGGGATGCAGCCCTAAACCTGCCCTCCAGGAAGGCTGGGAGCCCCTGGCCAAGGCGGTGTAAGCAGGCCAGGGTGGAACCTGCCCTTTCCGTGTCTTCCCTCCCGTCAGCCCCCATTTTACAGATGAGGAGGCTGGCTCAGAGAAGGTAGGTGACTTTCCCAGGGCCACGCACACACAGCAGGACCAGGATTCAAACCCAGGTGTCTCTGACTCCAAGCCCATGCCCCTGCCAACATGAACAGAAAAAAAGCCATGTAGATGAAACTACTCTGTATGATACCATAATGGTGGATACATGACCTGATACATTTGTCCAAACCCATAGAATGTACAATATCAAGAGTGAACCCTAATAGAAACTGTGGCCTCTGGGGGATAATGATGTGTCAATCTATGTTCACTGTTGTAACAAATACACCGCTCGTGGAGAGCATTGCAAAAAAAAAAAAAAAAAAAAGCCATGTAGAAAGTGACTTGGGACACATACAGGGAGGCAAGCCTTGGGAGGGGAGCTCTGAAGGGGGAGCAGAGGGATCGGGGGGCATCCCAGCAGGCTCCCCAGAGCTGGGAGCATCTGTGAGAGGGAAGGGTGCGCAGTCTCAGGGGCCAGCGAGGTGTTTTAGGCAGAAGGCAGTGTCAGTGGTCCCGGGTGGGGAGACGGGGAACATCTGCGGAAGGCCGTGGGTCAGCGCACAAGGGATGCATTTCCAGAGAAGCCCGTTTCCCGGGGAGTCTCTTCCAGGACACGTACATGTCCAGCACACCCCCGTCCCAAAGAGGAGCACTTCCGGGAGTCCAGCCTCTTTCCCTTTGCTGCATCTGCAGCCTGCGCCTCTTGTTCTGTCCTCCCTCACGTATTCACATACTCCCGAGGCCACCAGCTTCTCAACTCACGCCCTTTCCTTTCTTCCCATCCCCTGAGAACTTCAGAAACCCCGGCTCTAATCTCATCTCTGTCTTGGACAGAGTGGATGACCTTGGGCCAATGCCTCTCTCTTTCTGGGTCTCAGTTTCCCCGTGAGCGCAGTTGAGGGTGAGGGAAGTGTTGCATGAGTTGGGTTCTAAAGTTCCTTCCATTTCTAAACATCTGGTGCTGGGCCACTCAGTGGCTTCCCACTGTCCTCAGGGGAGTCCCAGGCCTCGATGGCATGGCTTCACGCTGCCTCATCCCCCTCCCTCCACCCTCTCTCCCTCTGCATCCTTCCCTCCCTGTCCCCGACCTACCCCCCACTTCCTTCCATAGCTGCTCATTATTTAATTCCATAGGAGCTCACAAAGGCAGAGGCAGTTACCCCCATTTGCAGATGAAGCCACACGCCTGCCACCTGGGAGTTCATAGAGAAGGGGGCTCCCTCCCTCAGCCGCTGACCTCCCCTGCCCCCTGCCTGACCTCTGGGGCACTTCTCTCAAGACAACCTCAACACCCAGCCAGGGGCTAGGGCCACCACTTATGAGTGGCTGAGCCTGGAGGCATTTCCTGCCTGAAGGAACCTGAGCTGGCTTGTCCCCGCTGCCAGCCCAGACAGTCCTGCCTCTCACAGCTGCGTGACCCCCTCTCTGAGCTGCAGCCTCCATCAAGGGCAACAGAGAGGGTTGAAAGGTGTCTGTGAGCTCAGCAGCCCAGAGCTTGGGGGCCTCTCTCTTTGGTGTACAGCACAGAGCCACAACTCCAGTCAACTCTCATTCTGATTCTGCTTTCCAGATAATTCTTCCCAAATAATGCTTCCCTCCTCCTCCGACTCTGTAGCCTCCTGTCAAAGGCTCCTCGGCTGTCCTGTCCATCCAGCAGTCTAACCCTCTCCTTTGTGCTGCTGTTGCAGATTTTTGCTGGTCTTCAGCTGCCTGGTGCTGTCCGTGCTGTCCACTATTCAGGAGCACCAGGAACTTGCCAACGAGTGTCTCCTCATCTTGGTGAGTGCTGGAGTCCCCGGCTGAGGGAGGCTATGTAGTGTGCAGAGAGGCTTCTCAAACCATGGCTCAGAGAGCCACTTGCTGTGCTGTGTTCCTTGAGCTGGTGGCTGTCCCTCTCTGGGCTTCATCCCCTGCTTTTTGGCAGGCATTGGGGGGACCTCCTGCCTCTATGTCAGGGCTTATGGTGGGCCCAGAGAAGAGGCGAGTAGGCCCCACTCCTTCTCAGGACAAAACCCGCTAACTCCAGCCCTAGTGTGATGGGTTGGTTTTATTCCTTAAACAGACACACCTCGGAGGGGGACAGCTGACGGACAGCCACCCTTGATGTGACTCAGTCTGGCTTCCAGAGTCTGGGGTGGCTGGAATGGGGAGGGCGGGGTGAGGAGAAAAACCCAGACAGCTCATGGGGACAGGAAGGGGACGACAGACTTGAGTGTTCAGTCTCTTTGGAAGACACGGAAGGGGCCACCTTCCTTCTGGAATCCTCCTTAGATCCATGGAGGTGTAAGAACCTCCAGGAGAGGAGCTCTGAGGAAATCCGAGCAACCCTAAGCCCGGGACTCAGGGCTGGGCCGGTGCTGTGGGCCCTGGGCCCTGGTCCTGGAGAGGAGGACCAGCACTCAGGCCGCTGCCCCACAGGAGTTCGTGATGATCGTGGTGTTTGGCCTGGAGTACATCATCCGGGTCTGGTCCGCTGGATGCTGCTGCCGCTACCGAGGATGGCAGGGCCGCCTCCGCTTTGCCAGAAAACCCTTCTGTGTCATCGGTAAGAAGGCATGCCCTGCCCGCACCCGACTCTTGACCCCAAGCCCCAGGGTTGACACCTGTACCCACCCCTGACCCAGCCCTCGGCTGCCTTCGCAGACTCAACGGACCCTCCTGGGGTCCGTCCCCCCACGGTCCTAGGAATCCCCGACCTCGGGTCCCGACGCGGGGTGGGCTGACTCCCCGGCGCCGGCCGTGACCTCGCCACCCCCGCCCCTGCAGACTTCATCGTGTTCGTGGCCTCGGTGGCCGTCATCGCCGCGGGCACGCAGGGCAACATCTTTGCCACGTCCGCGTTGCGCAGCATGCGCTTCCTGCAGATCCTGCGCATGGTGCGCATGGACCGGCGCGGCGGCACCTGGAAGCTGCTCGGCTCGGTGGTCTACGCGCACAGCAAGGTGCGGCCGGGCCGGGGCGCCTCGGGCCGGGACGGAGCGCAGGGCCCGGGCGGAGCCAGGGGTGGGGAAGACTAGGGACTCAGCGGGGGCGAGGCCAGAGAGGGCTGTCTCTGGGGCAGGGGCGGGACCTGCGGGGGACTCAAGACCAGGGCAGGAGGCGGGGCTTAAGGGGCGGGGCCAGGTCGGGGCCGAAGCTGGGCGTGGGCGAGGCCTGGGAATCAGGACAAGCCAGGAGGCAGGGTCTCAGGGGTAAACCTTGAGAGTCTCCCTTGGCAAGTCCCGGGTTCGGGTATCCACGCTCACAGCAGAGTGAGGGGTCGCTGGGGGACTAGATGTAGGGCGGGATCGAGGCCTGCAAGTGGGGCTTAGGGGGCGGGGCAAGGTGGGCTGGGGCGGACCCTCAGCGCGGACCTGGAAGGCCAAGGGCGGGGCTGGGGCGGACCCTGCGGTTGTAGGAGGGCCTGGCCGCTTCCTGAAGGCGGGCAGGGTCTCCTTGAAGGGAGGCGCTGAGACAGAAAGGCGGGCCGCGCCGCCGCCGGGGAACTCCGAGCGATGGGGTACTTTTATCCCCTCCGAGAACACGCCCCACAGGCTATTCTGGGAGGCCCCCACTTCGCCGCCTCTCCCGGGTGGGCGCAGCATCCCGGCTTCCTCACGCCCCTCCGCCTCAGCCCTCCCCGTGGTCTCCCCCGTTGCTGCCCGCAGGAGCTGATCACCGCCTGGTACATCGGGTTCCTGGTGCTCATCTTCGCCTCCTTCCTGGTCTATCTGGCCGAGAAGGACGCCAACTCCGACTTCTCCTCCTACGCCGACTCGCTCTGGTGGGGGACGGTGCGTGAGGGTCTGTGCAGAGCCGCCCTTCTCCCTGGGATCCTCCCGGGCTGACCATCGTGACCCCGACTCAGGATTGAGCGGGCCTGTCCCTGTCTTCTCCGCTAGGGCTGGCACCCCCTGTGACAGCCCCACCCTGCCCCAGTGGATCCGCTTGAGTCCTCGTCTAGTTCCCCACCTCAAGCCCTTGTGGCCTGTACCCCTTCCTCCTGACCAACACGGGGAAGAGGGGAATCCATCTATGCCCCTAACTTGTCTCCTGTGACAAGTCCTTGTGACCAGTCTCTGTGGGCAACCACTGAGGCCCCTGCTCTCATGATCAGGCTCCCACCTGCCTGTGCCCCCAGCAAGCCCCTGTGGGTGGCCCCCGTAACCGGCCCTGCGGGTAACTGGTTTGTGTCCCCAGATTACACTGACGACCATCGGCTATGGTGACAAGACGCCCCACACATGGCTGGGCAGGGTCTTGGCTGCCGGCTTCGCCTTACTAGGCATCTCCTTCTTTGCCTTGCCTGCCGTGAGTCCCGCTCCACTTAGGATCGCCCGGCCTGGGGGAGAGGGGGGCTGGGGGCAGAGCTGTCTTAAGCTCCTGTCCTGCATTTGCGGGGCGGCGGGGGGGGGGGGGGCACCTCAGATGTGCAGGGATGGGGGCTCCTTCGCTGCCTTTTGTTGTCCCCACCACCACATTTCCCCAACCAGGCCTGTCCCCCTAGGGCATCCTTGGCTCCGGCTTTGCCCTGAAGGTGCAAGAGCAGCACCGGCAGAAGCACTTCGAGAAGCGGAGGATGCCAGCAGCCAACCTCATCCAGGTACAAGGCGCCCCGGAAGTCCCTGAACTGAACGGGTGTGTCAGCTCTGTATGCTGACCCGTGTGTCCCAGCTTCACAGCTATGACGCCATTTGAAGCTCAGAGAGATGTGACTTTTTTGGGGTCACGTGCCAAGTCAGGGACAGAGCTGGGATGCTGACTGAGATGGTCAGAAACTTTGTCCTGCACCAAAGGCCCAGTTTAGGGCTGGCCAGAGCGGCCCCGGTGTCCAACTCTGGCCCCAGCTCTACACGGCCTGAAGTGGAGTGGAGCCTGGACAAGAAGCCATAGGCCCCTGGTGGGTGGAGACCCAGTCCTGCCGTCCGTCAGCTGTGCAGTTATCAGGAAGCCTGCCACACTCCCAACACCTTAATTCATTCCACAAACACTCACCCAAATGAATGTCGTAACTACAGACAGAGATAAACGCCTTGAAAGAAAGAAATGGTTCTCTCAAGAGCATTTAACAGGGTACCTGGCTTGATCTGACCTTGAAGGGGAACTCAGGGATGACTACTCTGGGAAAGTGACACTTGAGCTGAGAGCTGGAGGATGGGTAGAGTTAACTAGGTGAAGAGGTGAAGTGGGGAGAATTCAAGGTAAGGGAACAGCATGTGCAAAGGCCCTGTGGTGTGTTTGATGAACTGGAAGGAGGCTAGCGAGGCTGGCAGAAATCTCAAGGGGGAATGTATAGTAGATAGGTGGGCCAGGCCCAGACCTGGGGTCACAGAGAGGAGTTTAACATTTTCCTAAGAGCAATGAAGAACCACTGACAGGTCTGAAGCAAGGGGAATGGGTGACATGATCAGGTTTGTGTTTTGAAAAGTGGGGAATAGACTGGAGGGTAACCCAGATGTGTCAGGGAGACCAGATAAGAGGCTCTGGCAACAGTCTGGGAGAGGCGGGGTGCTGGGTGGCTTGGACTAGGGTAGCAACAGATGAGATGAAAAGAGATGGGCAGATTCTGCATATTTAGGAGGTGAGATTGATGACGTGAGGAGTGAGGGAGAGGGAGGCGGTGGGGTGATTTCCAGGTTTCTGGCTTGCCCAACCGGATGGTTGATGGCCCTGCTCACTGGAGGGAGACCAGATTTGGAGCATGAAGAATCTGAGTTTGTGGAGCATGTGAGTCTGAGACCCCGAGTGGCCCATGTTGAGGAGGCAGCTGGCTGTGCAGGTCTGCGGCTGAAAAGGGGAATGTGCTGGGCGGAGCTGGTCGGGGCCATTGCCTGGAGACTGTAATGGAGCCCGGGGCAAGGCTGAGCTTGCCGGGTGGGGAGAGGAAAGAAGGAGAAGGGAGGACGGTCCAGAGCTGGGTCTTCAGGAACCTCAACATTCCGTGGCTGGGCGGGCAGAGTTAAACGGGCCCGAGGAGACAGAGAAGGAACGGCCAGAGGAGTGGGGAAAACCAGGAGCATGTGGTCTCAGTTTCCCGTCCCTGCTGAGGCGTCTGACTGGGCGTGGCCTGAGGCAAGGGCTCTGAGGTTTTGAGACTCCTCCTTGGCATCTCTCCAGTCGGGGCGTATGCAAGAGAAACCCCTGCAGGAAAGAGTTCAGGCAATACTGGCACAGCCCCCGAGCCCAAGTTTGACTGGCTGCCCTTATCTCTCCTCCCCAGGGTGGGACCCCCCTCCCCATTCCTGCTATCTCCAGCCACCAGCCCAGCCTTTCCCTCTCAGTATCCCCTGGGGCACAATGGCCACTGTCCCCTGGGAGCTGGCCTTCCAAGGGGCATTGTAGGGGCAGGCGGCTGGCACAGTCCATGCCGAGAGACAGCTGGTATTGTGGTGCCCATAATTAATGAGACAGCTCTGGCAGCTGCTCTCCAGCCCAAGCCAGGGGCCTAGGCAAGCAGGAAGTAAAAATATGCCTGTCCTGGGAGGGTGCCTGGCCAGTGAGGTCAGCGCTGGGCAGTCCCTAAAAGACAGGAAGCACCCAAAGAAGGAGGGCATCCAGAGCCCAGTTCTGCTTTGTCCTGCCTTGCAGCTTCCCTGCCTCCCTGCCCTCACCGATTGCCCCACTCACAGTCCCTCCCTGGCTCTTCTCCTTATCTAGAGGGGGTGGGACAGTCCTTCCTCTTGTCTGACCCGCATCCCTCTTGCTGCAGAGGAAACCGTGCAAGTCCCTGGATGCTGAGGGGTTGGTAGGTGATGTTCTTCTCTTCTCCTCCTCAATGCCATGGGCAGTGACAGGCAGCTAGGAAAGATGGGGTGAGTTATTATTAGTAATAATAATTCACTCAGTCAGTATTCATTCCCCGTACATTTGCAGAACACCTACCATGTGCCAGAGGATACAGCAGTGACCAAGACACAGCTTATAGTCTAGGAGGAGAGAAAGACATTAGCCAAATGCACATGAGTTGCTATTTCTCAGCCATGGTA
Source organism: Equus quagga (assembly GCF_021613505.1). Classification (NCBI taxonomy): domain Eukaryota; kingdom Metazoa; phylum Chordata; class Mammalia; order Perissodactyla; family Equidae; genus Equus; species Equus quagga. The sequence continues at coordinate 17,401,838 of NC_060271.1, read as the reverse complement.
GGGGAGATAACAGGGGTACTTAACAGGAGACCTCGGCATGAATACCTACTATGTGCCAGGCACTGCCCTTGGCATTTGATAGACATTTGCCCATTTAATCCTCACCACACCCTCTTATGTAAGTAGGATTATGTCCATTTTACAGATGAGGAAACTGAGGCTCCGCAGCCTCACTTTGTTTGTCCACATGAATAAGGGGCAAAGGTGGCACTGGAAACCCACGTCTGCCCCAAGACAACACCCCAGCTCTTAACTCCCGCACTCTTAGGCCCCTGGCTCCAAAGCGGATCTGTTTTTCACCTTGGGAAAGTCATTTCTCTCTAGGCCTCCGTTTCTTTGGCTGACCCTGCCAGTGGCCGTGGAATTGGAACTGGCCTCTGCCTCCGGGTTCCCTTCGGCTCGCCCAAGGCCTGGGTCCGTTCAGGGGCGGAGGGCTGGTGGGGGGCTGAGAGGCCTCACTGATGCTTTGTACCCCGCTTCCTTCCCCCATACCGCCAGGCTGCGTGGCGCCTCTACTCCACCGACACGAGCCGGGCCTACCTGACGGCCACCTGGTACTACTATGACAGCATCCTCCCATCCTTCAGGTAGGCCCCACTGCAGGGGGAAGGGCAGGGGCTGACAGCAATGCCCTTGAGGACAAGTGACTGGGACTCCGCCCTGGAGGATGGGAAAGGGGTGAGGGCTCCCAGGGGAGCATGTGAGGCTGGCTCTGCAGATCCTGTGTAACCCAGAGGCTGGAGTGTGCTCTCTCCCACTTTGCTCTGCCCAGGGAAGGTGGTGCACACTGGACACAGGGCGCGGGGTGAGCTCTGGGTCCCAGAGTGCTGGCAGTCACATGCTCACCTAAAGTTGATGCCACTCTGGGCAGTGGCCCAGCCAGCTCTTCTCCCCTCCGTGTAAGTTGGGGGCAGTGTTAGTCTGCCAGCCTGGCATGTTGCAGCTGGCTAGAGAAAGTGTGGGATGGGCCAGAATGGCTGTGCCAGAGTTGGGTTCGAGGGCTCTCAGAGCACCCCTGTGCATGAATATGGACCTGCTTTTACTGTGCCAGGCAGCAGCCTTAGCGCCCAGAAGTGGGTTCGCCCCCCCTAGCCCAGGCCAGGGTAAGACCACACAGGGGGTGGCTCCACGCAGGGGATTATTAATAGCATCACCAAGGTTCTTGTGGCCAGGTGCCTGGCCAGGCCCTGGGGCAGGAATGAAGACCATGGAGCTCGGCTCAGTCTGCGGGCAGGCGGGCGCCGAGTGCACGGCCAGGCCAGGCTGCTGTGCTCAGTGCTTCTGCGGGAGCCTGTTTTTGCCTCATTAGTTCTCCGAGAGCAGCTGTTGGGTGAGCCCACTCTCCCCTGCACCTGGCTGCCCCCCTCCCTGCCCCCTCCCAGCCCCAGGGGCTCCCCAGGGGAGGAGTGGGAGAGAAGGGGCTGGGAAGAAGGGCTCCCAGAAGTGCACCGTTCCCCCCATCTCTCCACCTGGCAGAGGCAGGCACCCCCCTCACAGACAGAGAAACTGGTTAGATCAGAACAAGGCGCCCTTTGCAGGAGCAGCCCTAAGGACTCAAGGCCAGGCCTTGGGGAGTGGGGCAGGGGCTGGTTTGTTAGAAATATGATGTGTGGGAGGTGAGGGAAGACTTGGGGGTGGGTGGTCTTGGGTCCTCTGGTAAGAGGGACAGAGCCTGGTGTGGAGTTGCTGGGTCCGCTGGGCTTCCTGCTCCCTGGACCTCCGTTTCCTCATCTGTGTGCTGAGAAGGCAGAGAGAGGAGGTATCCTCCTTGGGTTCTGGAAACAAGAAGTGGCCTGGAGAGTTTCGAAGAAGCTGAGCCCCAGATCTAGTTGGCAAGAACCCAGTGCTGCAGGGCAGAAAGCTGGGCTAGCCACCCTAGCAAGGCTCCCTCCTCAGCCTCAGTTTCCCCCCTCAGATCCGGGGGGTTGAGGACTCCAGGGCTGCTGCTGGCCTCCAGGTGGGCACAGCTCCGCACCCAGGCACTCAGCGTGAGGAGCAGAGGAAGCTGGGTTGGAGTTGCCACTTGCCACCTTGTGGGGGTGCCCTCAAGTGGAGCCCAGACTGCACAGCGATACTTGGCGTCCCTGAGGATTTCCCAGGAAGTCCTCAGAAATCAGAAAGGGAAGGAGGAATGCTAGTCTCTCCCACTCCCACCCCTGCCTGCTCCTGCCTGAGGTGTTTGCTGAGCACCTCTAGAGAGGCAGTGCCTGGCAGGATCCAAGCTCAGGAGCTCAGTGCCCACTGGGTGAGGGGGGTGTGCCAAGTCCCTGCCTGCTGCTGATGGTGCCCTCTCCTGCAGAGAGCTGGCCCTCTTGTTTGAGCACGTGCAACGGGCCCGCAATGGGGGCCTACGGCCCCTGGAGGTGCGGCGGGCGCCGGTACCCGACGGAGCGCCCTCCCGTTACCCGCCCGTTGCTACCTGCCACCGGCCGGGCAGCGCCTCCTTCTGCCCTGGGGAAAGGTAGGGGCCCCCAGGGCCGCCACCTCCTCTTGCTTCTCTTCCTCCTCTTCCATTCTCTGTCTCATCCTCTCTCAGACCTGCCTCCAGCCACTACGTGGGTGTCTGGGCCTGTTCTGGGGACCCCCAGGCCTTGTCATGAGGCCTGGGCAGTTGTCGTCGAATGGCCTGACAGGTACAGACTGAGAGCCTCTCTGGAGAGGCCAGGCTGGACTCACCTTTTTGTCACCTGGGCGAGTCGGGGAGATGTCCACACCACCCTTCCCCATCACCTCCTCCATTCATTCCATTGTCCTCTTTCTTTCTCTGTTTCCACGTCCCCCTCACTCTTCCACCCCTGCACCCCCATCCCTCCCGGGAAGCTGGAGAGAGGAGGAGGCCGCTGGCCACAGGTGCTTACGGCTCAGGTAATCGTGGGCATTCTGGGGTACAAGGGCAGGGAACCCCCTCCCCCGGCATGTTCCTCTAGAAGGGGCTTGACACTGAGCTCGCCTCTCGGGAACCACATACCAGCTGGAAAGAGAGCTCTGTGACTAAGAACCGCTGTAGGACCTGCGTAAACTCATCCAATGACTAATGCTCTTGTCTTGTGCAACCCTGTCCACAGCTTTGCTAATCCCAGAGGGTGCTCCCGGGATTCTCCCACAATGCCTTTCTTCCTTACTGAGGGACATTTTGCTGCTCCCAACAGTTTCTTTCCCCTTGACCTGTCTCTCCTGGAGCTTTTGCATCTTGAAAGAAGAACAAAGGAAGAACAATGCTTACCTCCACATAAATGTTCATAAATAGTGGAATTTCAGGTGTATTTGGATAAGGGAAGCCCACTAACCACATATGAGAAAGTGGCTGTGCCTGTGGAGGTTTAGCTTTGAGGTCAAGGACTCAATGCCCCCTCACTCCTCCCCTGTCCCCTACCCATCTCTTTTTTTGGTCTCATCTTCACATATCATCCCTGAATCAGCCAGGTGGACATTTGGGCCTCGAGCCTCAGGTGTGATGCTGAGCCCCAGGCCCAGAACAAGGGAGGGGAGAAGAGGTGAGCCACTCAGTGATCAGAGGAGGAGGTGCAGTGAAAGCTTGCCTCTGCCACCTGATGCTGTGTGTCCTTGAGAAACTCATCAAGTCACTCTGAGCCTCTGGGTCCTGGGCAGAAAATTAGTGATGTTTAGGCTGATGAGGGGCTCTGGCGTCTCTGGGTTTCTGGGCTGAAAAGGCCTGGGGAACCTGGACAATGGGGTTTTGGTGCAGAGGATGCTGGGGACAGCATTCCTTCCCTGTTCTCAGGTGGGGCACTTCTGGCCAAGGGCTGGACAGGAAGTGTGGAGAAGGAGAGCCCCTCCAGGTCTGGGACTGGAGGGAGGGGAAGTGTGGATGACCAGGCCCAGCTGGGAGCTCCCTGGAAGAGTCCATGGTGCGGCCCCACTCAGATTCTCTGCCCCTGCCTGAAGGCCCTTCATTGCCACCCCCAGCCCCCTCCAACCATGGCTTCCAGGCAGAAACTCAGAGTTCTGGCATTTGAGCTACCCTGCCCAGGGCCTGTCTCCCCAGGCCTGAATAGGGAGGCTCTGGGAATGGAGATTACCGGAGCCCAGCACCTACCATCTCCCACAGCTGCTCTGGGTCTCTGGGCCCTCCGAGGCCTAGGAACAGATTACTGCTCAGAGCTTGGCCACCACTAACTTCCAGCCTTGGGTCCATCTGCCCTGGAGTGTCTGCATGGCTGGGGCTTGTGGTGATGGTGGTGGAGTGTCCCTCTTCCCAGGGACCCCAGGGGGCTGACCCCAGGGGTGACTTCTAGGATATCGGTCACCAGGCTCAGGCCAAATGGCCATATCCTTAATCTTGGCTGCCTGGGGCCCAGACAGGACCCCCCCACACACATACATACCTGGTTGGTCACACCCTTAGTGGTGCTTGTGGAGGGACCCGGGCTGAGCACCTTCCCAGGACTACAGGAGCAGGATTTCCTGGGGAACGGCATTGTTAGGGCCAGCACCTCCTCTCTTTGGGGTTTTGCGACAAGGCTCTAAGCAGTGTTTCTCAAAGCAGGGTCCACTGACCTCTTGCATCAGCATCCCCTGGCATGTTGTTCAAAATGCAGATACCTGGACCTCTCCCCAAGCCCACAGGAGACTCCAGAGAGGAAGCACAGAATCCTGCACATTCAACATGCTCCCCAGGGGACCCTCATGCAAAACTTGAGAACCTGTGCATTCTGGGGATGTGGCCTGGAGGATGATTTGGGTGGGGCTCCTTCTCTCCCACCAGCCACAGGAGGCCGGCCCCATCCTGGCAGCTCCCCACGCTCTGCCCACCTGCCTTCTTCCCACTAACCTCTGTTTGTGTCTTGTTCTAACTTTCCAGCCAGATGTTTAGTAATAAACGGAGTTTCTTTCGGATCCACGCCAGCTGGAGACCGAGGTACCCCCTCGCCTGCTCCTCCTGTCCCCACTCCTCCTCGCCCCCCAAGTTCGGGGGCTGGAGAGGGGGACAGGATGGGCCTAGGACAAGGTGCATGTGCCTGCCGCCTGCCGTCTGCCTTGGGGCCCTGGTGAGCCCCTCGCCTTCCTGGGGATGCCTCTGCCAGGTCTAGGGGCATGAGACTGGCACCCGGTCTGCCAGGAGGGACACTTACACGAGGCTTGAGATGAGTTCTGGCTCTGCCGCTGACCCCTTGTACAATCTTGGCCAAATTGCTTCCCTTCTCTGGACCTCAGTTTCCCGTCTGTGGAATGGGCAGATTGAACTAGAGGCTCTCTGAGGGTCCTTCCCACTCTGACTTTAGCCAGGCCTTGGGTTTAGCTTCCTGGCTCCCCACTGCCCACCTAGGGACCCAGCAGATGCCTGAAGGAGCTGGCATTGGCACCTCTTTCGCTAACTCCAGAACTCAGCTCTTTTAGCTGCATCACCGCCCCATTCCTCGGTACCTGCCCTGCGCCAGGCCTGGCACTAGGGACACAGTGATGAATAAAACATGGTGCCTGGAGAGTGGCAAGGAGTCATTGCTGTTCGGTGTGATGAGCGCAACAAAAGGAGGAGGCAGAGGAGCTGTGGGGCCTGGGTCAGGCACTTCACCAGAGGCCCAAAAAGCAGTGAGCGTGAGTGAGGGCATGCCAAGGAAGTGGCGGGCACCAGGGTGAGGAGGGGAGAGAGCACAGCATGGCAGAGGAACAGGCAGCCCAGCGTGGCCAGATCTGAGAGCGGGAGGCCAGGAGCTGAGTTTGGGGGCAGCACTGGCTCATGAAGAACCCAAAAGCCCTGCGTGAGCTTCGTCCTGTTGGCCTGCCTGGCAGCCTGGGCTCCTGGAGTCCTGGGTTTCCCAAAAGTGCCTCTGGAGCCTTGTGGATTGGGGCCCATGAGGCGGGGATGAGTGACAGAGCTCCTGGCTGCTCTACCAAGAGGCAGTGTCCCTTAGAAATGTGGGTTCTGGGTCTGAACTTGGCCACCCCTCCCTAGCTAGGGGACCTTGGGCATAAGCCCTCTTGCCTCAGTTTCCTCAGATGTAAAATGTGGATGGTAATAGGATCTGCTTTCACTTCGACTGCACCTGGCTCAGAGGAGGCGCTGTGGAAATGTTGGCCTCGTTTGATTTAGTATGTTGAGCAGTTAAGATCTTGCCTACTTTAAAAAACAGCTTGGGAACCGTGGATGTAGGAAATGGGAATACACTGAATCTAAGCCGGCTCAGATCTGCCCCTCTGCAAGGTGACTTTGGTTCAGTGGGCGTGGTGGGCAGGAAGGGCAAGGCCAGGGGGGAGAGGCCAGTGCTGAGGCCGTTTCCACAGTCCTGAAGGGAGCGGCTGTACCCAGCACCTGAAGTGGGAGGCTGCCTCTCCTCCCGCCGCGACCTTGGCCTTCGGCAGGCAGATGATGGGTCCTTAAAGAAATTCCTTGTGGAAGTGAGTGCAGGGGTTGGGTCCAGCAGGACAGTCAGAAGGCAGCCTGTCCCATAGGACAGACCCAGTCAAGCCCCCCCCATCTGCCTCCCAGGCACTGACAGACCCCTTAGATCAGAGTTTGTTGACCTCACACCGTTGACGTTTGGGTGGGATAATTCTTTGGTGTTGGGAGCTGTCCTATGCCTTGTAGGATGTTTACCAGCATCCCTGGCCTCTACCCACTAGGTGCCAGGAGCATCCCCCAGTGTGGCAACCAAAAATGTTTCCAGCATTGGCAAATGTCCCCTGGTGAGCAAAATCACCCTCAGTTGAGAACCACTGCCCTAGACCCGATCCTGATTGCTTGTCCCGGAGAAAGAACACCATCTCTGAAGTCAGAGAAAGCTGGGTTCCGGTGCTAACTCCATCCATGGGAGCTCTGTGACCCTGCGCATGTCATTTCCCCTCCTTCCACAGCCGTAAAATAGGGGTGGTAAATACAGAACCCACCACGTGCAGTGGCCGGGGAACTGAAAGGGATAAGGCGTCAGACAGGACCTTGTGTGTTCTAAGGAGCCTGGGGAGGGGAGGAGCTCTTTCGATGTCCACCGTGTGCCAGGTTTCTTTCCATTTTCTTTGAGCTTTTAGGCTCCAGAGAGGCTGACGTGAGCCATTCTCTGGGCCCTGCCCAAAGAGCTGGAAGCCAGGGCCACCCATGGGAAAATGGTGCCTTCTTAGATTGATGAGGAGCCCAGGGCCTGTGGCTGGCTGGAAAGTTACAGAACCCACAAACCTGGCTGAAAGCTCCTTCAACCATCACAGAATCAGAGCTGGAAAGGGACCTTTCAAGGCCTCTAGTGCAAGCCCCCAGACCCCTCCTCCGTAAGTGCTGCTGAATGCAAGCTTAGTCTTGCTTGCACACTTCTCGTGATGGGGAGGTCACTCCCTTTCCCAGAACGCCATTGGACTGATGTGCTGGGTGCAGAGATCTGGAGTTCCAGGCCCTTGGCTGAGTGTCAGGGCCTTCTCTACCCCCTTCTCTGCCTCTCCCCCTCGGAGGAGCGGAGGACAGAAGGAGGGGTTGCACGGGCCACGCGAGTGTGGGGCGGGGGGTGCCTGCCAGCATGAGGAGAGCCCGAAAGAATGGCTCTGCAGAGGAAAGTTTGGGAGAGCCAACCTCAAACTTCGGTTGGAATCTTTGGGATGTGTTGAGGGGATACTGGGCCAGCAAACAGCATGCTGGATTGTGGGGGCCACCCCTGACCTTCCCTTCAGATATCCTCAGGGCCCCAGTCCTTAACCTATAACCTCTCCCCTCTGGGCAGAGGCCCCTACCCCTAAGGATGGCCCTACATCCTGGCTGCCTTCCCAAAGGTGCCCCTGGTTTCGAGATCTCCCTCACCCCAGCACCTTGGCTCTATACCCTGTACCCCATGCCCTGGGCATGGGGGACTCCGGCTCCCACCCAACTCTGAAACCAGAATCTGTCCTCTGCTCAACCCTTGATCTGAAAGTCCCTGAGGGTAGGTGACAGTCTCCTCCCCCAGTTCCTGCCCCACCTCAGGCCTCCTCTGAGACTGGCTTGTGCTCTCCTGAGCCAGGACCCTAGACATTTGGGGCAGAAGGGCCCCAAACCTGTCTGCAGAGGGCCCTCCGAGAGGCAAGCCACAGCCACAGCAGGGAGGCAGCGGTGACACCATAGGGCATGGGTTGGGGATGTTTGCATAGGTCCTACTCGAACAGCGAAAACGTGGTCCTTGGACCTCTTGGACGCAGAGTTCCTCTGCCAGGTATTGGTTAACCAGGGCCTGGCCTGGGGACCCTGAGGCCTGCCCCCACCTGTCTTCCTCCAAGGTTTGGGGGATGTGGTGGGAGCTGGGGTGTGGGAAGGGAACTCTGAGTGCGTGCACAGACATGCACGTGTATGTTTACATGCACAGAGACATGTGTAGGTGCTCTCGAACTAGGGGCTCAGTAGGCAGTGGGGGTGTAGGGCCGGGAGGGGGGATCCACGGCCATGTGGGCAGGATGTCAGTCCAGGCAGGCAGAGCTCAGGCAGGGGAGACCACAGAACAGGTTATAGGCCTTCACTAGGAGGCTGGGCACCAGGCATGTCCTGGGCATACATGTGGGCTCAGCAGCAAGACCCACAAGGCCAAGGACCCTCAGCAGCCAGTACACTGCATTCCTCCAGGGGCACCATTTACACTGAAGTCTGTGTGATGGAGAACTTGGGAATTTTGCAGTGCACTGCCTGTACAGCTGTACCAGGTCCTAAAGCCCTGACCTGACCAGTGTGGGATCAGATAGCTCCAACAGTGGGGAAAGGAGAAGAATATAAATTGATCCATGTACACACACTGGTACCTGTGTATCCACACTGTGCAAACACACATACCACCCCCCAACTCCACACAGCCTGTCCCTGTGTACGGTGAGGAGCTGGAGGCCCACCTCAGTGGCAGGGTGAGCTTCTCCATCTCTCAGCAGCCTGCCTGTGCCCAGAGTGGTCACCGCCTCCACCTCCACCCACCCATGTGGGCCAGGCCAGCTCCCCTGTCCTCCTGTCTGTCTCTGACTCCCTTCTTGGGTTTCTCTCACTCCTTCCACTCTGACATCTGTCTCCTGTGCACCCCTTATCTGTCCGGGCAATGAGGGGTGGGAGGTGGGGGTGGGGAGAGGATCTGCTCAGACTGCCCTTAGTAGGGGTCAGGGCTGCCCTCGCCACACCCTCGTCCCATCCCAGGAAGTCTCCACTTGGTGGAGAAGCAGGACCCAGTAGCCACCCCTGAGTCCTAAGTCAGCCGTGTCCCCACTCCCGCCCACCCCGGCTCCCGCTAACTTGGCTCTCTTCCCGGCTGACCGGCCCTGCCAGCAGCCGGATGGGCATCAAAGACCGCATCCGGATGGGCAGCTCCCAGCGGCGGACGGGCCCCTCCAAGCAGCACCTGGCACCCCCGCCAATGCCCGCCTCCCCGAGCAGCGAGCAGGTGGGTGAGGGCACCAGCCCCACCAAGGTGCAGAAAAGCTGGAGCTTCAACGACCGCACCCGCTTCCGGGCGTCACTGAGACTCAAACCCCGCACCTCTGCGGAGGGTGAGCCCTGGGGGTCTGGGCCCCGGACCCGCTGGGGGTGGCAGGGTGGGGACAGAGTCTGGGCTGGGGGTGGGAAAACTTGGTTCTAGTCCTAGCTCTGCAACTGATTGACCGTCTTTGAGCATTGGTCTTCCGGTCTGTGAAACGGGCCTCGCAATACCTGCTTGGCTGGGCTCTGGACTGTCTGCGAATCCAGCGAGAAGGCGGAGGGTGGCACTTGGTAGTGGTGAGGAGCACAGGCTTTGAATCCAGGCTTTGCTGTTTCTCTTGGGCAAGTAACCTAATCTCTCTGGGCCTCATTCCCCTCATCTGTAAAACGGGGATGGTAATAGTATCTACTTCATAAGATTGCTGTGAGGATTAAATGAGATTATCCCCGGAAGGTGACCAGAAGTTTCTGGAATATAGTAAGTCCTCAACAGAAGCCAGCTGCATTGCAAGTGTGCTTTGGAAGGAGCAGGAGTCATCCTTGCTGAGCCCTGACTGCACAGCCCCACACTGGATGATGTGGTTGACTTCTCCCAACGACCCTGGGAAGTAGGTTCTGTTTTTATGCCCATTTCACGGACGTGGGGACTGAGGTCTCTCAGCTAGTCAGTGGCAGTGCTGCTCTCCTCAACCAGGTCTGTCCAGCTCCACAGCCCATGCTCCCCTCCCTGCCCTCTTCAGCCAGCCCAGCCTGCGGGCATGAGGCTGTGAACGTTGTGGGGCTCACTGTTTAACCAGTTAGGTCACTTTTTTGAGTTCTGGCTCCGCACTTGCACAGTGACAGGTAAGGCACGTTTCTGTGCCTCAGTGTGCTCTTCTGGAAAAGGAGAGGGCTGGACCCAGTGCCCTGGAAGACTTCTCCCAGCTTTGACATGTTTCAGGCCGCTGGTGGGAGAAGAAGGGGGTGGGTGGACAAGGCTGGAGGAAGGGGACAGGGAGCCCCTTTGGCCTTGGAGGGAGGGGACCCAGCTACACTGCCTCTGTCTGTGCTTATCAGCCCCCAAGATGCTGCCAGCTAACAACTCGGACAGCCCTTTCCTAGAAAGTTACAGGACGCCACAAACCAGTCTTTTGGAGGTGCTGACCCACGGTAGCCTGGGCGTGGCTGGTGCCCTGAGCCTCCTCTTCCCCGCCTAAGCAGCTGCCTGGCCTCCGCCACCTCCTGCCCCTGTGAGGCCAGGATGGCATCGCCTCTCTGCCGTGCAGGGCACTAGCCTCGGAGAAGCCGTTTCTCTCATCGGGGAGGATGACTTGCTTTAGGGGCCTTCCCCAGTAGCAGAGCTAGGCACGGGAGCCAGCCCCTTGAGCTTCCTTCCCTCTTGGCTGAAGGATGACTGTGTGCGTGATGATGTGCAGAGGGTACAAGCCCCTTTTTCTCTGGGGCTCCTTGTCCTGCGTGGTGGGACCAGTGGGGCTTCCTCCAGGGCTGGGTGCAATTTGCCCCAGGCCAGAGCAGATGTGCCCTAAAGCAGCTCCCACCCACCTGGCCACCAGGCAGATGTTTACCCTGACTGGCCACAGGGCAGATGGACATGCAACAAAGTGGGGTTTTCCGCTCTGGGTAGGGCCTGGTCTGCCTTGTGCCCCCAGGAAGGTTCTGGGCCCTTTCTGGTCCTCTGTCTCCCCGAGATCTCTAAGAATGTTCAGCATGTGGTGGTGGAGGCTGAGAGCAGCCTCTTCTGCTGCCACCACCTGGGCCCCCTGACTTTCCAGAGGGCCCCTCGGAGGAAGTGGCAGAGGAGAAGAGCTACCAGTGTGAGCTCACAGTGGACGACGTCATGCCTGCTGTGAAGACAGTTATCCGCTCCGTCAGGTGAGACTGAGGGTGGCCTCCTCATGCGTCTGCCCCCCATGGAGGCTCCCCCTCCAGAGCCTGCCCTCAGGGCCAGGCCTGGCCTAGCTCCCTGGCACGCCGCTGCTGCTCGCCTGGCACCCTTGGCGGTGCTGGGCTGGCGAAGCCTCTGGAGTGTGGGTGGGATGGGAGGTGGCATATGGCTGCTCAGGTCTGGAGGGCTGGCTGGGTGGGGCGGTGGGCATAGGTCGCCATCACGGTCCCTCTCTCAGACCCGCAGTGTCCTCTCTGCTTCTCTCTCCTTTCTTCTGTCTCTCACTTTATATCTGTCTCTCTTCTCTTTATTTCTCTCTCTCTCTGGATGTGTCCAGCATCTGCCTGCCTCTCCCTGTGTCTCCGTCTCATGCGCTGTCTCCCTCCATCTCCGTGTCTCACTCTCATCCTCCTTCTGCCCCTGTGTCTTAGACTTTCTGTCTCTCCTTGGGTGGCTTGCCCTCAGCCTGTCTGTCTCCCCCAGGATTTCCTCTAGAGCAGTGCTTTTCAAACCACAGGTCACAACAGTTTGAAATCAACTTAGTGAAATCAATTTAGCAGGCTATGCATTAAAAAGAAGAGAACAGAATAGAAAATATTGGAGTCCACCCTTGGAGTGAGGATAAATAATGTTTATGAAACTTATGTTTCTGTTATATATATGTGTGTACCGGTCTCTGATATAAAATGTATTTCTTATGGTGGGTTTGGTCAAAAGGTTCGAAAGCCCCTGCCCTACTGGCTGTCGCTGCCTTGACAATTAAGAGGGGACCAGTCTCCTGAGCCCTTTAGCCATGGCCCCGGCACGGATCTGCCCCCAAGCCCCTTGGAATGGAGTTCTGGCCTGGTCTCTGTCCCCAGCCTGCAGCTCCAGCTCCAGACGCCCCCTTACTCCCCGGCCTTGCAGACCACCTCCTCTCTTCCCTGGCTGATGCACCTGCCCACAAGCCTCTTCCTTTTGTGTTCCTTTTAAAATTAGAGTCAACTGGACACCCCTCCCCCGAGAGTCTGAGGCCTCTCCCCATCCTCTTTTTACACATCCTGTCTCTCCCCTCCAAGTGACCAGCTTCTGGAACACACTGCCTGAGCTGCCACCTGGCTCAGGTCAGCTCTCCTTAGCCATCCCACAGACCCCTCACACCCATCATGCCCCAAACCTGCTCCTCCTCCTGTGTGGTGCAGTGGCGGGACCATCCACTCTGTCACTCAAGCCATGGGAGTCATCCTGGACTCTACTCAGAGCCTCTCAGTCCCACGTCCTGAATTGCTCAAAGCTGTTTTTTGTCTCTGCCCCACGGCCCCCTCCCAGCTCAGGCCCATCCCCTGGAGGTGATCTTCCTGCCCAAGACTCCGCCCCTCCAGGGCATTCCCCACACAGGCTGGCAGAACAGTCATGCTAAAGCAGAGTAAACCACATGCCCCCTTCCCCACCACCCTACCTTCCCATGGCCCAATCTCTGCCAGGAATTCAGGGCTTTTCAGAGTACCCCTTCCCAGGCCCCTTCCCAAGGCCAGTCTCTTTCCCTGTCTTCTTATACTGCCCCCTCCCCGCCCCGGTGGATTAATCCCTTGCCTTCACTTCCTGTTCTGACTACTTTGAACTGACTGACTCCCACACCTCCATGCCTGTCTGTGTGCAGAAAGCCACCCTTCATCCCTGTCCTCTTGCCAGGGCACTGGGAAGTATCACTCCCAAGACTTGTCCCCTGTCCTCCCTTCTATGGTCCCCAGCCCTCTTCTCCATTCCTTGACATGGCCCTTGTTACCCCATAATTATCTACATCCTCTCCATCTCCCACCCCAGGCCTGGGTCCGGATCTGATGCCCCTTTGAGGGCCCAGGGTCCAGCATAGTGGTGCTAACAAGCAACTGTGGAGTGAATGCAGAAATGTCTTCCCCCAAGCTGTCACCATCAACAGTGTGCACAGATGTCTGCCCTGTGTCCCACCTAGCAGAGGGAGACCAGGCCAGTCCCTGCCCGCCGAGGCTAATGCGCCCGCAGACACAGGCACATGAGAAAATACCCAGCACACCTACAGAGGGCGCAGGGGTGGGAGCCGGGTAGCGGGGAGGGAGGCTGGGAGACCCAGCAGAGGTTGTGTGCAGTGGCCCAAGCAGGAGGTGCCCTGGTGACAAGCCGGTGGCAAAGGGACAGAGAGGGGGTTGGAAATGAATCCCTTCCCTCTGAGACCCCCTCCCCCAACAGGATCCTGAAGTTCCTGGTGGCCAAAAGGAAGTTCAAGGAGACGCTGCGACCGTACGACGTGAAGGACGTCATCGAGCAGTACTCGGCAGGGCACCTGGACATGCTAGGCCGGATCAAGAGCCTGCAGGCTCGGTGGGTGGCCCGCCCCGCATGGGGTGGGGGGCGGCAGGGAGGTGGGGACCCTAACCCCCCCGCACGAGGTCTGCGGGCGGGAGACCCTCCGCGGCGCCGAACGGAGCCCCGAGCGCCCCCTAGGGGCTGCTGCGGCCCCTGGCATTTCTGGCAAGGGCCCTGGCTTGCCCCACGCCTGAGGCCAGACGCTGCACTTGTCTTCGCCCTGAAGAATAGCCTAGCCGCAGGTCCCCTGTGCGAATCCTCTGGACCTGCGCGTCTTAGGGGACATCTTTAGATGACTGTTTCCTGCTCCTAATATAATAGGTTTAAGATAATCAGTGACCTCCAGGGTTGGCCTGGTAGCGAGTGGTTAAGTTTGCTGCCTCTGCTTTCGTGCCCCGGGTCCACAGGCTGGGATTCCGGGTCCTATGTGCTGCTCATCAAGCCACGCTGTGGCGGTGCCCCACATACAAAATAGAGGAAGACTGGCACAGATGTTAGCTCAGCAACAATCTTCCTTAAGCAAAAAGAGGAAGATTGGCAACAGGTGCTAGCTCAGCAACAATCTTCTTCACCAAAAAAAAAAAAAAAAAAAAAAGTGACCTCTCACCTCCCAAGGGGGTAGGCAAATTGTCCTGAATGCTGCCCACCTCTTGCCTCTGGAATCCTCCAGCACCTCTCTCTCGGCCCAACATATAGGAAGAATTCTCATACCAAGACCTCAGTCACCCACACTGTGCCCCTCGCCTCTGTGGCTGCATTCTCACTGTCCATTCATTCATTCTCTCAAGAAAGAGTCATCGGGCATTTGTTACCCACCAGACAGCAGGGATATGGTGGAAAGCAAAGCAGAGTCCCTGCCCTCAGGGAGCTTCCCTTCCTGTGGAAGGAGAACAGATGATAAATAAATGAACCAGAATAGTCAGATGATAAATGCTAAGGAGAAAAATAAGGCCTAGGGTGTCGGGGTTTGCAATTTTAAATAGGTGAAAAGGTGACATTTGAGAAAAAATTAAAGGTGAGGCAGCCAGCTCTGTGGCTGTTTAAATAGTTTCCAGAGGGAACAGCAGGTGCAAAGGCTTGGAGATTGGCGGGAGCTGGGGTGTGGTTTTAGGAGCAGCAGGGAGCCTCATGTGTCTGTTCTGGCGTGAGAGAAGTAGGAGCAGAGCTGAGAAGGCTAATGGCTCTTAGACTGTAAAAAGCATCGAAGGCCACTGTGAAGATGCTGGCCTTCATCCAGGGGGAGATGCAAGCACTGGGGGGTTTTGAGCAAAGGACCAAGAAGCTCCGAGTTATGCTGTAAAAGGATCAACCTAGGTGCTGTGTTGAGAACGGTCTATGAGGGAGCTGGGGGGACACGAGGACCAGTGAGCAGGCTACTTCAGACGTCCAGGCAAGAGATGATGGGGACTTGGACCAGGGTGCCAGCAGTGGAGGTGGGGAGAAATGATCAGATTCTAGATATATTTTGAAGGTAGAGTTGACAGGGTCGTCTGATGGGAGAGTCAAGGATGAGGCCAAGGTTTTTGATTTGAGCAAGAGGAAAGAGTTGTCGTTTATTGACACAGAGGAGGCAATGAGTAGAGCAAGTTTCGATCCAGAAAGTTGGGAGGTGTTGGGTTTGTGACGCCTATCAGACATCTAAATAGAGTGTTGATCTGGCAGTTAGAGGAATGTGGAGTTCGGGGGAGAGGTATAGGCTGGAGATACAGATTTGTGTCAAGAGCGTATAGAGGAATTGAAAATCTGGAACTGAAGACATCACTTAGCGAGTGAGAATAAATAGAGAAAAGAAGTCCCAGGAGTGAGCCTTGGGTCCTGCAATGTTTAGAGGTTGTGGAGATAAAGAAGGAACCGGCAAAGGAGACTGGGAAGGAGCGGTCAGTGAGGAAGGATGGGAGACGGTGGTGTTTGGCAAGCCAAGAAGAAGGTGCAGGAAGAAGGGGTGATCTGATGTGCGGAGCGCTGCTAATAGTCAAGTGTAATGAAGACTGAGAATTGATCATCGAATCTAGCAACATGGAGGTCATTTGGGATCTTGACGACAATAGTTTTGGTGAAATGGTGGGAATGAAAGCCTGATTGGGGTAGGTTTTAGAGAGAAAGGAAGGAGAGAAATTGGAGATAGAGAGTAGAGATAACACTTTCAAGAAGTTTGCCGTAAAGGAGAGCAGAAAAACAAGGTTAGGACCAGCTCCAGCTTGTCCCCCTCATAAGTCACCTTCCCACTTGTGTCTCTCCCTCTTTTCCCAGTCCACCATCTCCCACCGGTCCTCCCATCAGGCGGTGGTTTTGTCATGCTTGTGTGTGGTGCCTTTGCTCGGCCAGCTTGAAAACACGCAACGCCGCAGCCCATTCCCTCCAGCCACCTCGGTCTCCACTGGCAGGGCAGAACGGCCCCCTCCCACCAGGGCAGGCTGTCTCCCCTCTCAGCAGGCAACCTCGAGTTCTTATGGGAGGGACGAGTGGCGTGTGTCTGGGCCCTTTAACGATTCCCTTTCCCCACAGGGTGGACCAGATTGTGGGCCGCGGCCCCGGGGACCGGAAGACCCGGGAGAAGGGCGACAAGCCCTCCGACTCGGAGGCGGTGGATGAAATCAGTATGATGGGACGCGTGGTCAAGGTGGAGAAGCAGGTGAGTGTGGGAGGGAGTTTCGCTGGTGTAGCAGCGCTAGCTGTCGACCGAGAAGCTTTGGAAGGCCGCGGGGACAAGCACCGGGGGAGGGTGCGCCCTTCAGAGCCGCTGGCCCGAGCACCGGGGGAAGCCCAAGCAGGGCCCGAGCAACCGCGCCCGGCAGAACCCCGCCCCACAGGTAAGCCCCGCCTCCCAGGAAGCCCGCCCACTCCTACTGAACCACCCGATAGACCCACCCTCTCCTGCCAAGACCCGCCCTAGGTTGCTGTAGTCTAGATAAGTCCAAGTCGCGCCTATTTCATTTAACCCCGCCTCTGTTTTCTCTTTCGGTCGCCCGGACTATCCCTTACAATCACAACTAAATTTCGGGGGAGGGCAGGAATAAGACCTAGTTTCCCAGCTTCGTCCCGCCCTCCAGTCAAGCTCCGCCCTTCCTCGCGGACGAGCCGCGTCTCCCAGACACCCCCCTTCCCGGGACAAGCCCGGCTGCCCAGCCGCGTCTCGTCCCCAGGTCCCGTCTATAGCACCGCCTGATCTCGCTCAAGCTCCGCCCACATCAGCTCCCTTCTCAAACCCCGCCTCCAGGCTCGCTCCGTCCTCGAATCCCGCCTCCAGTCCCGGTCAAGCCCCGCCCACACCCTCTCCACTCCTAAACCCCGCCTCCAGGCTCGCTCCGTCCTCGAATCCCGCCTCCAGTCCTGGTCAAGCTCCGCCCACACCCTCTCCACTCCTAAACCCCGCCTCCAGGCTCGCCCCGCCCCCAGTCCCGCTGAAGCCGCGCCCACATCCTCTCCCCTCCCAAGCCCCGCCTCCAGGCTCGCCCCGCCCCTACGTCCTGGCCAAGCCCCGCCTCCAGCCGCGCCCTGCCCGCAGGTGCAGTCCATTGAGCACAAGCTGGACCTGCTGTTGGGCTTCTACTCGCGCTGCCTGCGCTCCGGCACCTCGGCCAGCCTGGGCGCCGTGCAAGTGCCGCTCTTCGACCCCGACATCACCTCTGACTACCACAGCCCTGTGGACCACGAGGACATCTCCGCCTCCGCCCAGACGCTCAGCATCTCCCGCTCGGTCAGCACCAACATGGACTGAGGGGCTTCTCAGGGGCCGGGCAGCGCTCGGCCAGCCCCTCGGCCCGGCGCTCGGCCCCGCCCGCTGAGGCCTCCGGCTCCTCTCTTACTTGAACTGCTCCCGCGCGGGGAGAGAGGCCACACGCACTATTGAACTGCCTGGGCGGGCGAGCTACCGCTGTGGGTGCCAGCGACTCGCCCCACCTCAGGAGCGCGAGATGCCAGGCCGCAGGGAGGGCAGCAGCAGCAGCGGCTGCCCGCGACCTCTGGGCCCGCCAGAGCCCCGCGCGGCCCGCCTGGCAGGGGCACTGACCGGAAAGTGGGAGCGGGGCGCTGAGGCCAGGGCCCTGGCCCTGACCCAGCTTCCAGCTATGCAAGGTGAGGTGTCCGGCCGGCCTTCGGACAGAGCACGAAAGCCGTCCCGCCAAGTCCCCGCCCCACTTGAGGGTGGGCCCAAGGTGCCCCACAGGTACCCACAAGCACAGGACCCTGCCACAAGGCAGGTGGGCACCATATATGCAAACTATGTTAAATATGCAACTTTGGGGACCCCCATGGGGTCCCTCTGCCCCTCCCCCTTGGGAGATGGGCCTCCAGCAGTAGCTGGTCTCAGGCTGCTTGGCCATGACCCGCAACCCCATTCTTTGGCATATCACCCCCTCCCCACCCAGCTTAGGGCCTCTTTCTCCCTTGCCTCCCCCAAGGGCAGTGCCTGGGCCTTCCTTCCCATCTGCAGGTGTCCCGCCCCAGCAGCTCCCTCTGCCTGCTGGATGTCCACTCCCCTCTTTGGCCCTGCAGACACCTTTAACAGCACAAGTTTCTGTATTCTCCCCTAAACCTCCCCCAGACGATGCTGCTGCAATCACACAAACATATCCCTTTAGTTTCCCCAGACATGCAGAAGGTCTCTCACACTCACACTGACACAATCACACACACTTAGAGACGTGAGCACAGAGCCATTCAGCCTCTCCCGGGCCTCTGCAGCTGATGCCAGTAAACTGGCCTTGCAAGGTGATGTCCACTACAAGGAGGCCCCCACTTCATCCAGGTGGGAGAGGGAGCTCTGAAGTGACCCCAGGTCTCTCTAGGCCCCACCCCAGAGCTTTACCAGCTCCCCTTCCTCAAGAGGATCTACTCCTCCGTGGTCCAGGAGCCCTAACTGCTGCCTTTGCCTGCCCCCGAGAGCCCTCTTTGGCGTCCCCACAGCACAACTCACGCCTAGGCCTCTGGGCCCCGACAGCACTGGAAAGATCCCGGGCCCTTCCCCAGGGTGGTTATCAGGCCTGCTTCTATCTAGGCTTGTCCCCTTTCTAGTCACTCTAACTCCCAGAGAAACTAATAATGCACCCAGCAACTCCCATTTTTCAGGCACCAGCTGTGCGTCTGGCGCTCATATGCACTGTCTCCCCTCCTGCCATGCCCCGCTCTTCACGTCAGTTGGCAGCCCCCATACTGGCATAAGCCCCCATCCACTCCAGACTCCCAGCACCTCTTTGGTATCCCTACCCCTTTGTCCCTCTTCTGCAAAGCCAATGCAGGTGGCAGGGGGGTGATGGGTGGTGGACCAAGGGGGACCGTCTCTGGGGTGCCAGCGAACAGGGGCTCAGGCCCAGCTGCCTGCATCTTGTGACTGGGGACCTGCATGCACCAGCGCCAGGGCTGGGGTTGGGTCTTGCTCAGCCCCATGGTGCCCAGCCTCTGCCCCAACAAACCCTCTGCATGTGACCATCATGCCCTGGACAGAGCCTGTCCTGGCGCACTTCACCCGCACTACGCTGTCCTCAGAGAGCCACCCCTCTGCCCACTCAGAGACAGAGCTGTGGAGAGGGGCAGGAGAATGGGATTACCCTATGACCAAAGGAGACTTGGCAAGAAGCCTGCCCTCCTTCCACGATCAAGGTTCCCTACCAACCCGGTTCTCGGATATGCAAGTACCTCACTTTGTTAACTTATTAACTTATTGGTTTCATTAAAGTTTTCAGTAGGAGGTGGTTGGTCTTGGCTGTTCGGGGGCTGTGGGGTGGGGCTGGTCTGGGGGTGAGAAGATTTGAATTAGACAGGACTCTTGGTTGTCACAACAAAAACTCAACCCCTTACGGCTTAAGCAAGAAAATGAAACTTATTGGCCCAGATGACTAAAAAGTCCAGGGGAAAGATTTGGCTCCATGCACTGCTACATCTGGGTGCTTAACTGTGTTGGGGATCTGTCTTCTGTCTCAGCCTTCCTCTCAGGCAGGCTGACCTCTCATGGTGACCCCCAGCACTTGCAAATATACTTCCTTTTGGTGTAACGCCCCAGTGGAAAGTGAGTGCCACTTTCCTGATAGTTTGTATCACTCAGAGTTCAGTCAGGAAAACAGAAACTACACTAGGTTTTTCAGCAAGGAGAATTTGCTGTAGGGGATGGGTCATACTGATGTAGGTGGGCTGAAAGAACAAAAGAGAACCTTGAGAGAAGCTAGAGAACATCACAGCGGGAAGCAGCTTCCACTCCTAGAGCTGCAGGAATGTAGGGAAGAGGTGGGGTTAGCAGAACCTACAAGCTTGATTGGGGGAGCCCTGTAGTCGGGGGCTCAGAGGTCTGGAGAGGGGTGCTGTCTGGCCTGTGCCAGCACTGGCTAGGGGATACGATGAAGCTTGTCTGGGAGTGCAGCAAGAAAGCTGATGGCTTGGGTCCACTGTTGCTACCACTCTGTTGCTGATAAGGTTAGGAAGCAAAGGAAGAAGGTGGTCTCCTCTCCTGCTGCCCTTCAGTCTTGCCCTAGTGCCCCTTATTGTGAAAGCCGGCTGACAGGGGAGTAATGTGGTTTGCAGAGTCCCAGCCCCAGCATCAGAGAGCAGAGCACAGAAGGCTGCCTTTGGAACTGAAAGACAATAATAGCTTAATAACTAGCACAATCTGCCCCTCTGGACGCTCAGTATCCACACACATCAATCCACACATATTTGAACCTCCATATAGCAACAGTAGCTCCCACTTAATAAGATGAAACTATCTTGCAAACAAACGAAGACACTCTAACCCTCTTCCCTAAAGTGGGAAAAACACGAAGTCCTGCCATCCAATAGATGTCTCCATCTCCAGCAGTTAGTCGTGGAATCCATATTTGGGTGATGTTAATTACTTCTCTAATTCGGTCATAATCCCGCCTGCAATGAAATACCAAACTGTAAAGTTAGCGATCACTTGCAATCTTTATATAATAAAATGATAGGGGGAAAGGAGGAAGGAAGAAAAAATTATGTAATAAGACACACAACAGGCAAGGAAGAAAATATGCATAGCTGCAATGGACCTTCTGGTAACTGGTCAGAGTTCCATTGTTGATCTCTGTATATCTATATCTGTCTCTCTCTTTCTCCCACTGCCCTTCTGTGTTCCCTTTACCCTCAGCCAGGGCCTCAGCTAGTTAGGCTTCTTTACGTGGTGGAGTGACCCAAAGAATCATTCCTGACAGATCTGAATCCTCAGTGGTCCTGCCCGGTTTCGGGTGCCATAGGTTTTCATTAACTTTTACCATGGTACATGGAAGTGCTAAGAGGGACCCTAGAGAATCCCCCAGGTTCTAGACATGGTCCTCCTCACCCTTGTTGTGTGGCAGCATCCCAATTTCCCCTTGGGAATGAAGACCAGTCAGGCAGCCAGTACCTTAACTCTTTCTTTTCCTGTTGGTTTAGTGGCATGAGGAGCCCAAAATGGCAGTGAGGAATTTCAACTTCTAATTCAGTGAAACCTTGCTTCCCTTCCCTTGAGAACTAAGACCTCCAAACTAACAGAGCCCAACGTTGTGGGGACAAGAAGCAAAAGTTTTGTCAGTGGGTGTCGTGGCCTGAATAACAGCCACCCAAAGATACCAGGTCCTAATCTTTGAATTAGTCAAATGTTTCCTTATAAGGAAAAGAGATCTTTGTAGATATGATTGAGTTAATGATCTTGACATGGGGAGATCATCCTGGACTATCAGTGGGCCCTAAATCCAATTGCAAGTGGCCTTTTAAGAGAGAGGTGAAGATCTCACACACGAAAGAGGAGGAGACAATATGAATGAGGAGCAGAGGCTGGAGTAACGTGGCCACCGCAAAGGAATGATGGCAGCCAGCAGAAGCCGAGAGAGGCAAGGACCGGATTCTCTCCCGGAGCTCTGGAGGGTGTGTGGCCCTGCTGACACCTTGATTTTGGCCCCGCGAAGCTGATGTTGAACTTCTGTCCTCCAGAACTGTGAGAGAATAAAGTCTGATGTTTTAAGCCGCCAAGTTGATAGTAATTTGTTACGGCAGCCACAGGAAATTAATCCTGTGGGTTATTTGGTGTAATAGCGAGAGAAGCCGCTCTCACGACTTCCCTTTGGTTCCTGAACCCTATATTCTGGCTGTGTTAATGAGGATAAATGGCTTCCCCCTCCAGGATGGAAAGGATCCAGTGGAATGAACCTGGCACCAGTGGCTGGATGAATCCCTACAGAATGGCAATATATTGGGTGTTCAAGATTTGTGTCTACTGATGGTAGGTTGGACATACAGTGGTGGCATTAGCCAGATCAGCCTTGGTGGGGTAAACCCATATTGTTGAACCCATAAATAGTCGCCGTTCTTGCCACCATCACCATGCCGTAGAAGGGCATGTTGAGCAAGCACTGGAGGGACTGCAGAAGGAGGCGGATGGACATCCATGGGATGTGCCGTCTTAGCCATCGGATTATCGAGAGCCTCTTCCGCCGTGGATGCCCTTTGATGAGATTTCACTTGGGATGGAAGTACCTTCACACTCTGTGCCTATTTCTGAAAGTCCATCTGAAAACCTCTTCCCAAGTCTTCCTTATCACCAATCCTCCAATTCGGTGCTTTCTGAGTTCCTGAACATCCAGCCAAACCATTGGCCGCTGCTCAGAAACCATCACAGATCCATACTCCTTGTCACCTCTCAATCCAGGCAAAGTGGACAACCAAATGTATTGAAGGGGAGTAGGATTTAGCTAGGCATGGGAACTGGGTGGTGGTGAATGTTCCGGCTAGAGGGCATAGCATGTGTAAAGGTCCAGAGGCACCAAAGAGTGTGGTACATGAATGGAACTGAAAGAAGTCTCTGTGACTGGGCCCAGAGAGCAAGGGAGAGAGTGGAACAAGATGGGACTTTAGAATCAGACAGGGATCAAAGTTTGCGGGATTTCATAAATCGTTCCAAAGACAGAGGACTTAACCGTGAGGGCCGTGGGGGGGCCAATTAAAGATTTTGATGAGGGATCAAACCAGGATAGATTTGCATTTTAGAAAGTTTTCTTCCTAGGATGGAAGATAGATTTGAGGGAGCAAGTTTGGGTACAGGGAGACAAGTTGGGAGAGCCGGAGATGTTGGTAACTTGGACAAGTGCCACAGCAGTTCACTAATTGAGTAAATGTCTACAGAGCACCTGCTGTCTGTCAGACCTGGCTCAGCACAATACACAGGCTGAGCAGACACAGGAGACCTGGTTACGGCCCTGAGGTCATCCAGCCCCTGGAGGAAACAGATGCACAATTACCCAATGCACATGCCACTCTGTATCTTCTAAATTTGTCTGGCTCAGCAAGGAGAGTTTGCAGGTGGCTATGGGAGTCCCCAAACTGCCATCAGATGTGGTCTTGAGAGCAGATATAATTTTAGCTTAGTGTGTCATTTATCTATGGCTATGTAAATACTCACTCTAAAACTTAATAGCTTAAAACAACAACCGTTTTATTTACTCTTGATTCTGTGGGTCAGCAATTGGGGCTGGGCAGCTGAGCAGTTCTGCTGGTCTCACCTGGCATCGCCAGGTGGTTGTAGTCTTCTGGCATCTTGACTGGGGCTGGATGGTCTAAGATGGCCTCACTCATATGTCTGGTGTTTGGTGCTGGCTGTCAGCACCCTGGTTGGTCCACGGGTGGGATAGCTTGCCTCTGCTCCATGTGGCTTTCCATGCTCCAAGAGATTAGATGGGGCTTTTTCACATGACAAGAGGGCAAAAGCAGGAGACACACGGCCTCTTGAGGTCCAGGCTCAGGAGCTGCTCCAAGCAGCCTGGGATGCAATGCTGCAGGCGCTCATCTCACTTGGATGCTCTGGATCTGTTGCAATTTTTATGCTCTTGCAGATCAAAGAAGACCATTCTCTTATTTCTCAATTTAGATAACTTATTTTATGTACTTCATGTATTTCACCTTTGGAGAGTTCTAGTTGTTAAAACAACTTCTTGGTTTTTCCTCTGAGAGGTCGAGCAGCACATTTCCCCTTCTACCCGCCTCTCGTGTGCAACAGGATTGTGACAGCTGCTCCCCTGGGATATTACTTTGCTGGGGCTGCCATAACAAATGCTACTGACTGGGTGCCCTGAACAACGGAAATGTATTGCCTCACCGTTCTGGAGGCTGGAAGGCCAAGATCTAGGAGTGAGCAGGGTTGGTTTCATTCTGAGGCCTCTCTCCTCGGCTTGTAGATGGCCGTCTTCTTCTAGTGTCTTCCCATGATTGTCTTGCTGTTCATGCATATGTCTGGTCTCTCTCCGTCTCTGCCTCTCTCTCTGTCCTAATCGCCTCTTCTCGTAAGGTCACCAGTCACATTGGATAGGGCCCGCCCTAACAACCCCATTTTAACCTAATCACCTCTTTAAAGGCCCTACCTCCAAGTACAGTCACATTTTGAGGTACTAGGGGTTAGAGCTTCAACATAGGAATTTGTGGGGGGCTCATAATTCAGCCCATAACAGCTGGAGTCAGGGTTTGACCCTCCAACCTAGTCCCCTTTCAGCTGTAAGTTCACAGGGCTGAGAATCCATTCTGGGGCTTGCCCCATCTCAGTTGGACAGATGCAGACACGTGTCTAGACATCATGGAACCAAGTGGTTTGGAAACCTGTTTTTTTTTAGCCCCAGAACCTTTGCTACAACATAGCCTCTTTGGCATCCCACTATAAACGATAAAATCAATGCAGCTAAAAAACGGGGACCTCTCGAAGGTGGCCTCAGTTCTCACCCTGCACGTGTGACGAGCATGTGTGTAAATTGCAGAGCCCGGGCTTGAACCCAGGCTGTCTGGGTCTGGGGACCACGTTCTTGTGTTTTACTGTGCCTCCCTACAAGGGAACACTCCATGAGACATTCTTTAGTGAGTGTAGTAGATTGTATCATCTGTCGGAAAGTCTTCCCTCCTCGTCGTTACCATGGTGACCTTGGGGCGGCGTCTGTTTCTCTACCTGTCTTACAGTGGATTTCCTACAAACAGGTTCTGAGACAGAGAGGGATGTGCAGGTTTATTGGGGAGTGCTCTCAGGAGACCCGTCTGTAAGGATGTCAGGAAGGCAGGCCTGGGCAGAGGGAGAAGTTGGTCTGCGATGAGATTCCAGCTGAGGCATCTGCTGATCTTCAGGCTCTCTGGAGCTCACAGAGCCCTTCTGAGAAGGAGGAAGGCCTTTGTTTCTGTGCCTCAGCCAATCACTGGCCATGAGCCACCCCCAGGGAGGGGCATGACTTTGGGTGAGGCAGTTCCCTATGGCCAAGGGAAATTCCCAGTGAGTGACAGTTGTGAGTCAGCAGCTGAGATTCCCAGCAGCTTGGGAATGGGTGCATAGGCACTGAAGGGGGAATCTGGGCACGACAGCATCCACTCCACCACCCCACTGACTTTGGGCTCGGCCAGGGAATTTGCTCTGGCCAGTGGAATGTCAGGGGAAAGGTCAGTGTGCTTATTCTTGACATGTTCTGCCAGACCTCTTGGTGCTTCCTTCCTCCACCATGAAAAGACTCAGATAGCTGTCGTTCCTTCATCCTGGGTCCAGAATGAGGACACTTGGAGCAGACCTGAGCCAGACTCAAAGTCAGGAGTCCAGCCTGGGCCAACCAGCATCAGCTGAACTACAGTTGACCTAGAGACTTAGGAGTGTGAAATGATATTTGATTTTGCAAGCCACTGAGATTAGGGGTTGGTTTGTTTCACAGCATTATCACAGCAAGACCTGACTAATACAGCTAGTAAGGCAGATTTCACTGGAAGCAGTGAGGTCAAAGGTTTAAATCACACGTCACAAAGCAGAACATTCTTAAAACCTTCCTTAAACATCTTTGTTTTTGTCCCAAATGGCTTCTCTGGTCACCAGACACTTCCTCTTTTTCCTACGCAGCCTCCATAATGGGTGGGAGACATGGAGGATTTCCTGGAAGAGGAGGCAAAGCTGCCAGGAAGCAGATACCCCGGGTGGAGGATCCTGGGACCTGAGACCCAGGCTGCCCTGCCTGCTCAGAACTGGGGTGGGGTCTGTCCTTACCTCTTGCTTTCAGTCTCGCCAGACTCCCCTCAGCTCTCCTCCTGGACCTCATGACCCTCCCTATCCCCCCTGTCCCCTTCCCCAAGTGTTGCTTCAGCTCCTGGAGACAAGGAGCTCATGTGCCTCTTGTCTGCGGTCATCGCCATCCGCCACACAAGGCTGGGCACATAGGGGATTGACAAATGCTGGTCAGCAGGAAGGGAGGGAAGCAGGCCCAGCTGGGATTGCTCATCTCCCACCTGGGAATCCTCCTGGTCCCTGTTATGTGTCCACATGGCCACAAGGCGTCACTAAAGACCTCGCAGCGCCAGGCTGGAGCCAGGAAGGAGCCCTCACCATGAAGGCCCATTGGTTCAGGCCCGTGTGTCTGGAAGAGAGGGAGAGCGGGAAGTGGCCCAGCTGCGCGGTTCACGGGCTGAGAAACAGGGACTCTGGGCCCTGCTTGCAGAGTAAGGGGCTGAGTTCTTTGCCCTTCATTTATTTATCCTACAACTCTTTGTACATCTCTACTACGTGCCGAGCTCTGTTTTAGGTGCCAAGGTCATGGTTCTCCCAAACTCCCAAAGTCTCTGTTCACATGGAGTAGACAGTAGATTACTGTCTAGACAGAAAGTAAACAAAAAACAAGATAATTTCAGAGAGTGATAAATGCTGTGAAGAAAATAAAACAGAAATGGGATAATGACAGCATGGGGGGGGGAGCAATTTTACTGGGGGGTGGGGTCAGGGAAGCTCAAGGGGAAGCAAAAGCCTTCATAAAAAGGCAGAGCTGCCAAGGCTCCCAGCAGCTGGCTGGTCCAGCAGCCGCACTTTGCAGATAGGGAAACTGAGGCCCAGTAAGCCAGAGCTGAGTGGAGGGATCTTGACCCCCTGGCTTGTCCTTGGGTGGCCTTCCTCCTCTCGGGTCCTTAACCTGCTCCATGTCATGGGGAAGGAGGGGAAGGAGCAGGTGGGAGGGTGCTCTCAGAACATGTGGGTCAAACAGGGACCAGAGGGGACGGCCATCTTCAGAAGGCCTAAGTGCAGAAAACACAAAACCACACCGTAGTGGCAAAGAAATCCTACAGGTTTTTCCGGTGATACAACTTCAATGTTTTTAAAATATATATATTAAACATCAAATTCTTTTCCAAATTTTGTTTTTGATGCCTTTGCCTGTTTGAGGAGTGTGACCCTGGGAAAGTCTTTTCCCCTCTCTGTGAGCCTTGGCTACCTCATCTGCAAAAGCTGAAGCCAGCTTTCCTGACTCCAAAACCACTGCTCCGTCCAGTCCTTGTAAGGGCACAGGCACCCTCCCCGGCCCCCAGAGCTCGTCTGGTCTGGATCGCCTCTCCCTGCTTCTGAGCCCATCCCGGCTGCCCACCCCTGCCCTGAATCCGCCCACAAGACCCTCAGACACAACCACACTCGTTTAGAGATTCCGGTGACCCGAGAGATAGGTTTGGGCTTGTTATCATTCCCAGTTTGCCAACCAGGAAGCAGGACTTGCTCAAGGTCACACAGCCAGTAAGCGACAGAGCCAGGATTTGAACCCAAAGTTCCATTCAGTTTCCTCTGCTCAAGGCTGTCATCCAAGATGTTGAAAAGCCCCAAAGCGTTGGTGTTCAAGGAATGACGTTTCATTTCCCTGAAAATATATTGATGTGCAATGTGTCGGTCCAGGTGCTGTCACTTGGTGTAGTGCTGCCACCTCCTGAGCAAAGGAGGGTGTTGCACTCCCATCTCCTGCTGACACTATCTGGGCCAAACCCAGGGGAAGAAGCCCTAGACATGGGTCACTCCCCCCATGAAAACACTGAGGCCCAAAAGATGACTTCAAGAAGCCATCTGCCTTTGCAGACCCCTCTTCGTCTTTCCCACCTCCTGCTGGCCCACTGCAGCCTCAATCCCGCCCCCGTTCCCCTGAAACTGCTCTGGGCAAAGTCAGTTTTCACTTCCTGGTTGCCAAATGGAACAGCGTCTTTCCAGCCCTCATTTTGCTTGGCTTCTCAGCAGCATTAGACGCTGCTGACCACACCTGCTTTGGGAGACACCGCCCTCGACTTTCATGACATCTTCTCTGCTTGCTCTCCTCCTACCTCCCCAGCTGCTCCTTCTCAGCCTCCGTCCCTCCTTTCTCTTAAATGTCTGTGTTCCCAAGGTTCTGTCCTCGGCCACTTTCTTCTATTATCTGCGTCATCATTTCTATGGCAACCGGGGATATGCTAATAACTCCAAAACATGCTTATCCTCAGTCCAGACCTTACTGCTGAGCGCTTGGCCCATTTCCCCGGCCTGCCTCCACCTGGACATCAACCTGAGATGACCCAATATGTCCATTCTGATCTTATCCTGCTCTTCTCAACCTGCTCCTCCTCCCAGGTCCCCCCTCAAGGAAGAGTCACCCTGTCCTCCAGGCCACACTCTTGGGAATCATTTTTGGCTCCTCCCTTTCCTGTAGCCTCCACTTCAAGAGGCCATTTTTAAGACTGCAGGTTGTCCTTACTATCCATTCCCACCTTTTCCTCAGTAGCAGAACCTCCAAGTTCTGCTTAGACACACGTCACCCAGAACAAAGACTACCTTTCTGAGCCTCTTTTGTGGTTGCATGGGCAACTTCCAGAAAGTGCCATTCTCCTTCTCTTTTATCCTGCTTTCTGGCTGGAATGTTGATACATGGCTGGAGCAGCCTTTTTGGACCATGAGGTCTAACCCACGAGTCACAAAGCAATAAGACAGAGGAGGCTGGATGTTGACATCCGTGCTATGTCATGTTCCATGCTTTTTCAAAACAAATCTCTCTTAAGTCTTGTTACTTCCGTCTTTACCATCTCTCCCATCTACCCCACCTTGTCTTAGGTCCCTCATCTCTACCTGAATCAGTGTGACAACCTTCTCAGTGTTCTCCTTTTCTCCAATGTGCCCCTCACAAATCCAGCAGCCAGAGTGATCTTTCCAAAACAGAAATCTAGCTTGTTTTCCATCCTGTTCATATACTCCATGGCTCCCCATTACCAACAGGATCAAGTTCACGCTCCTCAACCCGCCACTCAACTCTCATCCTTCTTTGACCCTTCTCTCCTTCAAGTATATCCCTTTCCCCTCTGAGTATCCACCCTATGTGCTAACCACCCTGGATGTGTCGCCTTTCCAGTCAAGCCTTATTCAGTCATGCCTCCTCCCCTGGAATTTCCTTCTTTCATGTGCTCATGTCCAAATTCTACCCCATCCGTTCTGCCATGTGAGTGCCTAGTGTGTGTCACAAACTTCAGTAAGTGCTTTCACAGCAGCAACCCACGAGGAAGTCCCATTATTGTCCCCATTTTACAGATAAGGAAACTGAGACTCAAAGAAGGGCAGTGAATTACCCAAGGTGTGCATTCACATGATGACTGACTGATACCAACTCTTCTAAGTTCCAACAGTTCCCTTTATATAGAACTCAGGCCTCTGACATCTTCCCCACTGCCACCAAATACCCTGGGGCAAAGGACACTTGAGTTCTAATCTCAACTGAGCCGCTTATTACTACCACTCACTGTGGTAGAGCCTGCTGGTTGTCCACCAAAATCCATCCTTCCCATCTTCCATAGTAACTGAGTTGTTGATGAAGACACGGCTGCCAGCTAGAAACCATATTTCCCAGCTTCCTTTGCAGCTAAGTGTGGTCATGTGAGTAAATTCTTGTCAAGAGAATCTGAGTGGAAGTGATGGTATATATGAGCCGTAAAACATTGGTTGTGCTCACCTCCTCGCTGTCTTCTTCATGAGAGCTGGACCTGGAGGTGTCCATGACCCAGCTGTCACTTCACAGACAAAGACCAAAAAAAAAAAGCCAACTTGGAATTTGAGCAGCCATCTTGGCCCATGAATGGCGGAACAACAAGAAGGAAGCAATGTGGATCTGAATGACTGGGTGGAACTAGAAAGAAATCTTTAAAAATCTTCTCTTTTTTATAGAGCTCTTCTCTTTGTTAAGTATCTCTTGCCATGTGTACTATCTTAAATACATTAAATATTTTAGTTCAATAAATTACTAGCTGTGTGGCTGTAGGCAAGTCACTTCACCTCTGTGAGCCTCGGTTTCCTCGCCTCTGAGTAACCTGCAATAATAATACATTAAGTATTGAGAGAGCTAGGTGAGCTATCATGAGTCATTACTGGAGGACCCAACAAGCAGACAGCTCATGCGTGTAGGGCGCTAGCCGCACATTTGAAAGACTTTGATGTAAAGAAGAGGAGGAGATAAAGCATTGCTATTTCAAAATAGTCCGGGGAAACTGGACAACTTTTGGAGATTCCTTACATTAACTTTACAGTTTAGTATTATTTCATTTTGAATCACATGTAGGGGGAACAGGCCAACTTACCCAAACTAAATGACGGAGAGGTGGGTCCCCAAAAGAAATGTGGGGAAACCTTTGACGAGGAGAAGCGTGGCTGGATCCCGCAAGGCATCAACAGCTTTTGTCCACTTCCGCCTCTGGGTCGCTCTCTGCAGGCTGAGGAGCCCCATCTTTCCGCCATTTGTGTGGTTCAGGGCTTGAAGTCACCCTGCCCGCTCCGGCTTCCTTTTCTGGACACTGCTAACAGCTACTCCTTCCTCAGCACTTCTTGTCCTGACATTGGGAACAGCTCTCACTTATGGGGAAGTTACCCTATGCGGTCACTGTGCAGAGCACACGTCAGCTTGAGCTCGTTTAGTCGGCCCACTTCGGTGTGTGTGTATTGGTGCGTATTTCAGATTAAAAAGAAAAACAAAGACAGAGACTCACAGGGGT
The DNA here is from genome assembly GCF_021613505.1 of Equus quagga. NCBI lineage: Eukaryota > Metazoa > Chordata > Mammalia > Perissodactyla > Equidae > Equus > Equus quagga. Next base: position 17,371,536 of record NC_060271.1, on the reverse strand, counting down.
AAAGTGGCTTTGCGAATGTCTTTTATGTGGTTCAGAGCCAGAATTTAGACCCAGGTGTGTATGGCCCCAGGACCTGTGCTCGTCCCTCAGCCCCTGCTGCTAGGCTGTTGATGTTGCTCTGAGGACAGAGCCCAGGCAGCAGCTCAGCTCCGCGGGTGTCTCTGAGGAGAGCCAGAGCATTCCTGTCTTCATTGAAACCCGGAAGTGATGGAGGGAAAAAAAGGAGAGATTTGATGACATAGAAATGAATAACTTGTGCAAGGCAAAAGATCCCGGAAACAAAGTCGAATGACCAGCAACTGATTGGGAGAGAATATTTGCAACATTTACAAAAGACAAGGTTTACTTTTCATAATATATAATGAACTCTTATAAATCAATAACAAAAAGACAAACAACCCAGTGGAAACATGGGCAAGGATATGAACAGGTCATTCTTAGGAGAAGAAATACAAATAGACATTATGTTTATTGATAATCAAAGAAATAGAAATTAAATAACCTTTTTTTCTATTTAGAGAAGTAAAAATTAAAGACCTTGCTGATGTCCACGGTAGCGAAGGGTGTGAGCCAACGGGCACTCGCATGGCGCTGGTAGGAAGGTGAATGGGATCAGACACTTAGAGAACAATTTGGCAGTGGCTGTCACAATTTTATTTGCTCATGTCTTCTGATCTAGTAATTCCCCTTCTAGGAGTCCCTTCTACAGAGATGTTCTCACAAGTGTTCATGGGTAAGTATATAAGGATGCTCCTTGTAGCATTATCTAGAATAGTGAAATTTAGTAAACAAGCTGAATCTCCATCAGAAGGGGACTGGGTAAGTAGATTATGCACAATGCAGTCCCACAAAGAATGAGGTAGAGTCGTATTGACTGCCATGGGAAGATCTCCAAAATATATCAACTGAAAAAATCCAATTATATAAAATAGTATAATCCCATTTATGTAAAAAAGAGATGTATATTATATATATGTATGTAACACGTGGCCAGCCCTGGTGGTCTAGTGGTTAAGACTCAGCGTTCTCACCCCCAGCTGCCCCGGTTTGTTTCCGGGTCATGGAACCACACCACCTGTCTGTGGGTTTTCACACTGTGGCAGCTGCGTGTTGCTACAATGCTGAAAGCTACACCATCGGTATTTCAAACACCAGCAGGGTCACCCGTGGTGCACAGGTTTCACTGGAGCTTCCAGACTACACAGACTAGGAAGAAGGAGCTGGCCACCCACCTCTGAAATAATTGGCTGTAAAAACCCTGTGAATAGCAGCAGAGCATTGTCTGATATAGCGTGAGAAGGTGAGAGGATGGCGCAAAAAGACCAGGCAGGGTTCCACTCGCAGTCATCCATTGATGGCACTAACAACAATGTAACATATGTAACATAATAGACACATTACATATATGTGTGTGGAAAAACTTGGGGGCATCTTGGACTTTTCACTTAAGCTTTTTAAGCTGTTTGAAAGTATTTTGCTTCCAGGCATATATGTGTTTGTTTTAAAAACAAACTAACAACGACTGGCTCAGATTCTCAGATTACCCAGCCAGGATAGATGGGGGAGCCCAAGGGGAGGGTCCTGCTGCCTGGATGTGCCAGTTTTATGGCAGAGCCCCCAGTCTGAGCTGCTCACTAGGAGGAGGCGAAGGAGTGAGTCCCTCTGGAGACTGCCCTCTAATGAGCTGTGTAAGACTCCCTGCCCCATCCTGGCCACAGCTCTGATCCCTGGGGGATAACTGGACTTCGTGCTCATTGATGTCCAACCTCCTCCCTTCCTACAAATAAGAACCACCCCTTTCCAAGAGCCCTTCCTGCTTTACCATGCGTCTGTCTGTTCGTTGCGCTGGCTGTGTGTTGTTGAGTAAGTTGCTTAACCTCTCTGAGCCTTGGCTGCCTAGAATGAGGCCAGGAGAATAGAATGAGGGCAATAACTACACCAATAGAGTTGTTGTGAGGACTGAAGGAGAAAGTGTGTATCAGGAGCCTGGGGTGGCTGGCATGGAGGGTGGGAGGGTACCAGAGGCTGGCTGGGACAAGGCTCCCTCCTCCTCGTCCCTGTGGTCATATTTCCCAGCAACAGCTCCCATCTGCGCAGCTCACAGGGGCAGGCACTTAGCATCACCTCAGTTCATCCTCACGAGAAGCCTGTGGTGTCACCATGTGACAGACGAGGAGACTGAGCTCGGAGTGCCTTCCTTTACTTTCTCTGTCAGTCAGGGTGCCCTTTGGACCTTGGCCCTTTATCTGATGTCCTCCCAAGTTGACCCACACTCTACCCTTTCATCACCACCCGCTCTCAGGGTTTCCCAGCCCCTGAGCTCGGCAGCACCTGCCCAGAACCCCTGACATATGTCTCTACATTGCCCGCTCCAGGCTGACCCAGATCTCAAGTCCTAAAGTGTGTGCAGGTCTCTCTCCACATCAGCTCAGGGCAGAGGTCATAGCTGTTCATCCCCTACTCACCCCCACCAAGCAGCACGACACTGTTTGCGGTGTACTCTCAGAAACCCAGCCTCATCTGAATGCTTGCACACATCTCTGAGGTTGAGCTTATTCTCCCCATTGTACAGAAGAAGAAACTGAGGCCGAAAGAGGCTCAGTGACGTCTGTATCTCATGGTCACAAAGTGGCAGAACCAGGTCTGGGACTCTGCTCTTGTTTCGCTCAGCCTCAGGTCCCTGGCCAGCCCCAGCCTGGGGAGGGGAAGGGCCCCGGACAGACTGGAGTGGGCACGCTCGCCCCACCACTTACTGGGGTGGAGGAGTAATTCACTCTCTGAGCCCTAGTTTCCTGATGCCTGGAAAGGGGATAAAACTACCTAGCAGAGTTATTTACAGGGTCGGGTGGTAGTTAAAGGAGAGGCTGGAACAGAAAGAGCACCTACTGGGTGCCATAAGTTCCCATCATGCCTACACATAGTAGGCCCTCCACGAGTTCTGACTTAGTCCTACAGTCGGCAGTAATCCTGACCCAGCACTTCTAACAGTGGGTGGCATAAAGAGCTAGGCAAGGATGGATTAAGGAACTCAAGAGGATTACTTGGTAATCAGATAAACGACCTAAGCTGCCTGGGAAAGGACTAGCATCAGACTGTTCATTTAATTTATTCAACAACTGACTGTTGAACACTTAGCTTAGCTGGAATGATGATGATGATGACGACGACAATGATGATGATGATGATGACGGCAGTGGCGGTTACTGAGAATTACTTTATATACAGTCTCATCACGTCAACCCTAGAAAGTTGATATTCCTTAAACAGAATTTTTTCCCTCTAACAGAGAAGGTTCTAGTCAGGCCTGGAACTAGCGAGAGGCCCATGAGACACCTAGAGCACAAATTTAAGGAGGCACTTGTCATTAGGACTCTTACGACACTCACCTCACGCTGGTCCCCACCCCAGTGCTTGTGGGGAGCCCTGTGATGTGCCGCTGAGACCCCCCCCCCCCATGAGCTTGTTGCCCCAGCCACTGGGGTGCTGCTGGTGGACAGCCCTCCCCTGGCAGCTCCCCAGGGATTGCTCAGCGGCGGGGAGCTGCCTCGCCCACAGACACGCCACTTCCCTGGGCAGCCACATCTGATGACTGACGGGGCAAGAGCAAAAAGGAGTGTAATGGGGTGACTCTGAGGGCCTCCTCGCTGCCGAGCTCGCCATGGGGCGGGCCCAGGCTCTTGTCGGGTCAGCCTTGCAGCTTCCTCTGCTTGCTTCTGCTCCGAACCTCCCTCCCACAAGTGCTGATCCCTAGGGCGCTTCCTAAGAAATCTCTTGCAAGCTAAACACTGTCTCAGAGTCTCCTTCCTGAGGACTCCAGCCTGTAACAGTGTGACTGTGGAGTAACCCCTTCCCAGATGGTTAACACACAGCCTTTCGAAAGACTCTAACGTAATATAAAGGTCTCCCTGAAGAGCCAGGACTCAAGGATGATGAACCACCATCTACATTGTTCTAAACGCCTGATGTGGATTAACACATTCATTCTTCATGGCAGCTCTATGAGAGAGGTAATACTGGCATCCTTATGTTATAGCGGAGTTCAAGAGAAGTCATACTTTTCTTGGAAAAAACTGCTTGGTGATGAAATCCGGTCAACCAAAAGATGTTTGAAAATAAAGAACTTCAGCCTGGGGAGGACTTTCATATGAAAAGGGAAAAAAAAGATGGAAGGGGCTGGCCTGGTGGCGCAGAGGTTAAGTTCGCATGTTCCGCTTCGGCGGCCTGGGGTTCGCTGGTTCGGATCCCGGGTGCGAACATGGCACCACTTGGCAAGCCATGCTGTGGTAGGTGTCCCACATATAAAGTAGAGGAAGATGGGCAGGATTTTATCTCAGGGCCAGTCTTCCTCAGCAAAAAGAGGAGGATTGGCAGCCGACGTTAGCTAAGAGCTAATCTTCCTCAAAAAAAAAAAAAAAAGATGGAAAAACATCTTGTTTGTGCCATGACTCAGTTCCCAACCCTGAGGGAGCCCAACTCCTAACCCCAAAGACCCAGCCCAGGTATGAGAGGGATATCCACAGGCCTGAGGGGCAACAAGTTGCTTCAGGAGGCGGCCCCAGGAAGAGGTGAGAGATGCCTAGTGGATGGACAGGAAGCTGGTTTGACTACCCTAGGAGAATGGAGACTCAGAAGGTAGGATGACTATCTTGAGGTAAGGCAGCCTGTAGGAGCCACTTCTGGAGATGGACCCCGAGGCTGTCAGACTACAAGCCTCTGTGTCCTGGCAGCAAGGACACTCCATCCTCCCCTCCAGCCAGGAGGGTCAGAATCCTCCACAGAGTGTCAGGGATTTGGGGATCCAGGTGGTGGGCTGCCCCAGCCTTACCTTCTCCTCTGTCCCCTTGTCTAGTGTCCAACTTGTCAGTAGCCCCTCTGGGAGGGGATGGGAGCCTGGAAAGAGTTCAGCAGCTGGACTCCCTCTTCTGTGCTCCCTCCCCCGTAACTCTAGAAAGAGACAGGTGTTGGGTTTCCACTGTAACGCCTTCCATATGGAGAACTCATGGAGTTTACCAAATGCTTATCACCCATTGCTGCATTTCCTCTCACTCATCACGGGCTTATTCCCTTGTGAAATAGCAGGGCAGCATTATTAGCCCCATTTTACTGGTAGAGAAACTGAGGCCCAGAGAGAAGGGCATCAGGGCAGTCTCCAGGCCAGGGCCAGACCCTCCCCCTCCCCATCCTAGGCCAGTCCTTTGGTTTCTATCTCTGGTCTGGAGCTTGGGCAAAGCCAGGGCAAACACTGGCCTTTTTGAGCCCAGAATTCAGGCCAGTCCCTTCCCAGAAGCTTCTGTGCCCTTGCTCCCCATCCTGTCCCAGGAGGCCCCATTATCTTAGGGGACCTTTATTCGTTTGCCAAACACCTCCTGTTGCCCACTCCATGCCTGTCCTGGTGGCTCTGGAGCTGGTGCTGACACAGTGTGCCCTGGGTGAACTCAGGGCGGAGGGGAGTCACGTCCACAAATGAGCTTGGCAGGAGAGTGAAGCCCAGCCACTGGGGACAGAAGGTCGCAGCTCCGTGCTCCTCTCCTGGAGTCTCTGGAATTCATTCTCTTTTCTCCAGCTCCACTGCCCTGTCCTCACCCCGTCCTCAGCGTCTCCTGCCTGCCTTCAGTCTCTCTCTTCCTGCCTTTCTCCCACACCCCTGAAGACCTAGGGAGCTTGCCAGAGTCAACATCAGAGGGTGGCCAGGAGCTCACTCTGCTCATCAGGAGTCGGGCCAAATCCTTCCAGGCCTGGACAAGCTCCACGTTCCTCATCTGCAGAATGGGGACTGTGCCCACCTCACAAAGTTGCCGTAAAGCCATTAGACCATTGTTGCCCCTTCTGGACACCATGCCTTCCTGTTCCTTCCCTGGTCTTATATGCCTCCTTGCCTTCGAAGGGGTCTTGCCACCTTCTCCAAGTCCTAAAGATGTCCTCATCATTCAAGGCTCTGCTCACCACATCAAATGTCACCGCCTCCCTGAAGTCTGAACTGACCTGACCCCCAACCAGCTGAAAGCGTACCCTCCTCTGGATTTGCCCACTGGGCAGCCCTACCTGTTTTCTAGTCTTTATCTCACTCTTCTTTGTACCAGAATGAGTTGATTTCCAGGTCTGTCAACCCCTACTCCCACTGGACTGTGACTCCTTGAGGGCATGCACCAGGTTGGCACAGCGGCTGGAAGAAAGCTAGCACCAGTTCATAGAATCACCATCGTTATCATTTATTGAGGGCCACCAGGTGTCTGGCCCTTGTGCTAAAGGCCTCCCATTGCATTTGACCCCCACAACCACCTGAGCCTGGGACCATCTGTCTCTGAGGAAATAGCCTCAGAAATCCAGATGGATGGTGTCTTAGACAAGGAGAACCACAGTTGAATGCCAGGGCCGTCTGACCCAGGTACCACCCAGCTCTCCTCCGGCCTCCATGCTGCCCTGAGCAAACAGGTGAGGGCAGCCCACCCAGCCCCCAGCCCTCCCAGGAGCTGGGGAGCCCCACGTTGGTGCCCTTGGCTTACCCTGCCATCCGGCGGTGGCAGCCTCTGCCTTACAGATTATGACATAACAATTGCACAACCCACAGATATTTTCGAAAGAAACTGTCAATTTCCTCTCCTGGGCACTGCCATGGGCTGTGGCCTCCATCCCACCCAGAGTCCCCAACAACCTCAGGACTCCAGAAGCTACATAGAGTGGAGGGTTGGAGTGAGAAGGAAATGAAAACACAAGCCAGTAAAGTGACCCAGTTTTATTTTGGTTTTGGAGGCCAGATGGGCCGCTGCTCCACGCCAGGGGGGGGGGTTCCGGCTGTGCAGTCCTCCCCTCCTCAGGCGGGAGGCCCAGCGACCTCAGGGCCAGGCAGCGGGGGTGAGGCCAGGTCTAGCGGCTCCAGGGACCCAGTGACCGCAGTGGGTTGCACAAGGAGAGAGGGGAATCAGGCAGAGGCCTGGAATGGCTCAGATTGGGGGGTGGGGTGGGGAAGAGTCCGAGAGGAAAGGACACAATCCAAGAACGGGGAGTCCGGAAGGGGGTCTAGTCCCCTTCCCTTTACCGCCGAGGCTCGGGGTCAGAGAGGTGAAGCCAAACTGTCACCCTGCAGGAGGCGGAGCCTGGAGTGAGGCCAGGCGTCTCAGCCCGGGGTGGGCTCGGTGCACTAACCCGCTGCCTCCACCCTCACGGAGGGTGCGCGCGGGGTCCAGACGCTTGGCGCGCAGTCAGACCCCCGTCTCCTCTCGGGCACGCCAGGCAGGGGCCCGGCCGCGCTCAGCAGCTCACCGAGCCGGCGGGCGGCGCCGACCCCAAGTCCGAGAAGCAGTCGAACTCGCTCTGGCCCAGGAAGAGCTCGGGCAGCTCGCGCACGCGGTGCAGCCCGAGCTCCAGCTCCAGCGACGTCAGCGCCTCCTCGTCGATGAGCTCGGCGTCCATGCCGCCCAGGGCGTGCGCGGGGGTCGGCGGCGGCGGGGCCGGGGCGCCGGGCAGCGGCTGCAGGCCCGGGGGCCCTCCCGGGGCGCCGGGGGGCGCAGGTGCGCGGCCCGGGTACAGCATCGCCACGGGCTGCAGGTGCGCGCTGCCGGCGGCCGGCGGAGGCACAGCCGGAAAGGGCTGGAAGGCGGCCGGCGGCCCGAAAGCCCCGTACGCCAGGGCGCTGGGTGGGGGCGGCGGCGGGCCCAGCGGAGTCCCCCGCAGCCGCAACCCGCTGTCAGGGCCCGGGCCCGCGTACGGCTGCAGCGTCCGGAGCGCATGAGGGCCATGGGCGGGCGCGGCGGGCGGCGGCCTCTGCACCAGGTGGTAGCCCTCGGCGAGCATCAGGTGGTCTGCCATGACCGCGGGCCGGCTGCCTGCGGAGGCGGCGAGAGGAGGGTCAGCGCGGGCGTCCCCTGGTCGCGGCCGGCTGTTCCTCTGCGGCGAGGGATCCGGGTCCCGTGCCCTCCCTGCAGTCCAGCCAGGCAAAGGAAAACCGAACCGGACCCGTGCTCCTGCCCAGCCCAGGAGGCACCGAACTCAGGGCTCCTGTGCGCCCCGTGGCGCCGGCTTGGGGCAACGAGGACACCGCGCACACGCCCGGCTGGACTCGGCAATCTCCGTGCCGCGCCTGAGACGCCGCGGCTTCTTATATCCAGAGGCGGGGCTGCCCCGCCCCCGGGCGCTCATTGGCTGAATGAGGAGGGGCTGGCAGGGCCGCGCCCCCGGGAGGCCCCGCCTCTGTCGGAGCTTCGTCCTCTCGACCCCGAGCCGTTAGGCGGGCTTTAGAATGCTGCCTTGGGGCGGGGTGTTTGGCGCTTTCCAAGGGGCTTGGTCTGGCTGGGACCAAGCTTGAACTCACCAGAAGGTGGGGTGGGAGGGCCAGAGGTTTAGGTCCCCAGAGCTGCAGCATCACAAACCCCATCTCTTACTTTTCCAGATGGAGACTGAGGCTCCGTGGCAGAATGGGTTTCCTGGGAATACGCAGCAAATCCTTGACAAGCGAGACTCGAACCCAGCCAGGCCTTGTGATTGCCACCTCTGCGGAGGACCCAGGCACCTTAGCGGTGCAAGGTCGCTCAGAATGTCAGCTACCCGTTCCCACAACCCCAGGGGAGCCAGTTGCTCCGGCTCCCACTCACTTGTCTGTGAAAGCATGTACTGAATTGTTACTAGAGTAATTTGTGGGCATGTCTCCTGAAGGACTTGTTCATCTTGGTGCGCTTGGCCCAGAGCCTGGCCCAGAACAGGCTTTTAGAAAAAGTTGAGTGAATGAACAGATGATCCAACGAATTGCAACTCATTCCCCTGAGCTTCAGTTTCTTCATCTGTGAAATGGGGACAACAGCAGTACCAACCCCACTGGGTTGTTGTGAAGGTTAAATGCCTGGCACATGGTAGGTGCTCAAAAATGCACCTGAAATGAATGAAAGGCTCGATTTAATTCTGTCCCTAAAGATCTTGCGAGTTGGGGATGTTGCACCTCCCCTTGATAACAATTATAATAACTTGGATGTTTAGAGTGCCTTACGTTCTACGAGCATCTTATTGGGGGCAGGGTATGGATTACCAGCCCTACTATGCAGATAAGGAGACTGAGGCACACAAAGGGAAAGTGGCAGACCTGGCAGGACACACAGCCAAAGTTAGCATGTGAATGCCTGTGTCCTTAGAGCAGCTGGAGTCTCTCCCAGTGGTCAGGAGACAGCCTCCCTGAACCTTGCCCTCCACGTGTTTGTCACTTGCCCTTCCCTTCCCTGGCTCCCCTTCCCCGTAGTGTCCTTGGGATTTCCTGGAACTTGGGTTTATCCAGTTGGTGCAGAGGGGGCACCCTAGAGCGAGAGTTCTAATCGCGTCTCCACCGCTCACAGGCAGTATGACCGACGAGTGTGGGGAGGGAGGTGTCACCTGGTTCTACAGGGCCTCAGCTTTCTGCTCAGTGAAAAGGAGATTGTAATCCCTGCCTGGTCACCCTGAGAACTAGGGGGAAGGTCACAGCGACCATGGATGTGATCACATTTTTTTCAAAGTGTAAAAGCAGCACACTGGAATTGATTCCCCTGAATCCCTCTCCAGTGAAGGCTTCACACAGAAATTCCTAAACCTGGCTGCCCCTCAGACTCACCTGGAGGTGTGTGTGTTGGGGGGGGGGGAGCTGAAAAATATGGACTCTCTGGCCCCACCCAAACCTCCTGACTCAGACGCTCTGAGGGTATTTTGAAGCATAAGAATTTGTATTTTTAAAAAGCAACACTGAGGGGCTGGCCCGGTGACGCAGTAGTTAAGTGCACACGTTCCGCTTCTTTGGCCCGCGGTTCGGGGGTTCCAATCCCGGGTGCGGACATGGCACCGCTTGGCAAGCCATGCTGTGGTAGGCATCCCACATATAAAGTAGAGGTGGATGGGCACGGATGTTAGCTCAGGGCCAGTCTTTCTTAGCAAAAAGTGGAGGATTGGCAGCAGATGTTAGCTCAGAGCTAATCTTCCTCAAAAAAAAAAAAGCACCACTGTCATTCTGACATAGTCAATCTATGGACACCAACATTTGGGAGCCATTGTGCCACTAAACAGTTTTCCTTCAAAAAAAAAAGAGAGAAGTGTGTGTGTGTGTGTGTGTGAATAGTGCTTAAAAAGTTCTCTAGTTTAGCCAACAAATATTTATTGAGCACTCTACTAGTGGATTTTAAGCTTTCAGGCTCGAGTAATTCTTTGAGAATCTAATAGAAGCTACAGACATCATGGTCACGAATGATTGGATATAAATTCAGTGGGCTAGCAGATCTCTGGGAGATCCATGGGGTCCTCAGGGGTTCATGGAATCTGGGTTAAGAAACCTTCTTAGGTACTTGGGGACATATAGTTAACAATAAACTAAGTAAAATTACTCACATGTTAGAAAGTGGTAGGTACTATGGAGGAAAGGAAAAATAGAGTAGGGAGTAGGGAGGAGATTGGGGGTCCAGGGGAGCAGACCGCAGTACTGCACAGGATGGTCAGAGTAGGCCTCATTAGGACCATGAGGTTTGAGCAGAGACTTGAAGGAGGAGAAGGCGCTAGCCATGTGGTGCCTGGGCCAGAGTGGCTCCCAGCAGAGGGAACAACTGGAGTGTGCTTCTAAAACTGTAGTATCAGCCACCTTGTTAGAAATGCAACATTCTGGGGTCCCTGGCATGAATTAACAGGACCACAGTAGTCCTTGACCCTGGTGGGCACTCACCAATGGAAAGAACTGGTGGGTCCTAGCAACCATCTTGTGTCACCCAGACTCAACCAGTTTCTGAACCAGTAACTAGGCTGGGGCTCAGCCATCTGCATTTTAATAAGCCGTGCAGATGATTCTGAGCCCCTGAGTTAGGGTCAAGCCTCAAGGCAGGTGTGAGCAACAGCCAGGAGGGGTGGGACTGGCACAGAGGGAGCTTGGGGGTGGGGAGCAAGGAGGTCACAGAGGGAAGAGGGAAGAAGATCACGTGGGGCCTTGGAGGGCCCCATAAGGACTTTGGCAGAGGAGCGACATATGATCAGACACACGCTGTGAAAGCATCGCTCTGGTTGGACCTTGCTTGTTTCTAGCATTCCCATGAACTGCTTCCTTGCTCTGCCTTGAACCACCCAGGCACCTTCATTTCTTGGGGCGCCTGCTGTTCCCTCGGCCTGGAATGTTCTTCCCTTGGACATCTGCAAGATCCACTCCTTCACTGGTTCTGATCTCCATTTAAAAAAGTCACCCCTCATCGAGAACTACCCTGACCATCCTTCTCTATCCACTCACCTTATTCTGCTTTTCTTCTTAGCGTCTACCACCACTTGGCAGTTTTTCAGGCTGTCTCCCCACTAGCAGGTCAGCTCCCTGAGAGCAGAGGTCTTCAATGTCTTGTTTGTTCTGCACAGTATTTCTAAGGCATCAGAACAGTTCTGGGCACATAGTAAGGACTTAAGTAGCTGTTGACTGAATAAGTTAGGCAGAGCAGAAATTATTATCCTTTTTGACAATGAAGGAAACCGAGGCCCAGAAAATAACTCAGGAAGTTGGCTAAGGTCACACAGTGTGCATGGTGGAGCCAGCGTCGGAAGCGATGTTTGTAGTCCTTAGAGCAGAGCCCTCCCCACTGATCCAAGCTTCTTTCACCCTGAACCACATCTTTATGAGCCCATCGGGGGGTGGGGGCGGTCAGGAGGAGCCCTTGAGTCCACCTGGCATGAATTAACAAGGCCACAGTGGTCCTTGACCCAGGTGGGCGCTCACCAATGGAAAGAACTGGTGGATCCTAGCAACCGTCTTGCCACCAAGTGAGGATGCAGTTCTTCCCTCTCCTTCCTTGTGTCCAGTTCCTCTTCTTGAGGACATACAGAAGGATTGACCCCAAGTGGCTTCTGCCCTTTCCAAAGACCCCAGGTCCTGGTTGGCAGAATCCCTTGGGTTTTGCTCTTGCTGACTGCCCCATTTCCACTAGCCAAGGCAAAGCAAGACTGAGGCAGGGCTCAGCAAATACTTGTCCTTGGATTGACTGAGACTGGGGGGCTCAAGAGAGGTACCTGGGGGAGAACGCGCTCTAGAACCTCTGAGCTGACTCCTCAGTCCCTGGCTGAGCAGCCCCCATCCCCACGCCAGCAGCTTGGCAGGCTGGGCACTCAAACCTGGAGACTGCTCTGAGACCTGGGGTCCAGGCTCTGACTGGCAGACAAAGTTCCTCTCTTCTTCAGCTTTTCCTCCAGGTCGCAGAGGAGGGAAGACGTTTCTACCAGGTGCCCTAGGGGCCATGTCCTCCAAGAGCCCCCAGCTGATGATTTGCACCACTGTACCCGATGCTCAGATGTTAAAAAAGAGGCTACTGCACCTGATTGTAACAAGAATAACACTAAGGGACGTTTACTGAGTATTTACTATGTACCAGACATGGGCTGGATGCTCTGCTCTTTCAGATGGTTCCTGCTCGTGGTGGTTCGACTTTTGACTTTTCAGCTTTACCATGTGAAAGCGATAACCATTCAGTAGAAACAGTACCTCTGGTTTTGAGTTTTGGCCTTTCCCCAGGGAAGCGATATGAAGTATGACACTCTCCCTTGAGGATGGGCAGTGGCAGTGAGCCGCGGCTCCCAGTGGGACCCATGATCACAAGGGTAAACAAGTGACAGCTTATAATCACTCTGTCTGCATCCAACAGTTCTGTTGTCACTTTCAGTGCAGTATTCAATAAATTACAGGAGATATTCAACACTGTATTATGAATAGACTTTTTGTATTAGATGATTTTGCCCAACTGCAGGCTAATGGAAGTGTTCGGAGCATGTTTAAGGTGGGCTGAGCTAGGCTACCATGGCCAGTAGGTTACATGTATTAAATGCATTTTCAACTTACAATGGGTTTATGGGGATGTAACCCCATCATAAATCAGGGAAGATCTGTATTATTTTATTTAATCCTCGTAATAAACCTGTGTGTAGTTACTTCCATCATTCTCATTTCACAGAGGAGGAAAACGGGGCTCAGAGAGAGAAGTGACTTGCTCAAAGTCACTCAGCTAGTAATGGAGGAAAGGAGTGTGGCAGTCCCCTTAGTTGCCACCCAGTGTTCCTTCTTCTTTCCCAGCATGCGGCAAGCTCCTGCCCCAACAGTGCGGCTGCTTCCTCTGCCCAGAACACTCCCCTCTCTTGCCCCCAGAGCGGCGTGGCTGAGTCCCTCACCTCCTCCACGTCTTTGCTCAAATATTACCTTTCTTTAATTTTGACTACCCTATGTAGTTGTAGTGGTTTCCAGAAACATCCACAAATTCTTTGATGCTCCTCCTTAAATTCCCCTCTCCTTGAACGTGGGCTGGACACAGTGACTCACTTCTAACGAATAGAATGTAGCAGAAGTGATTTCCAAGAATAGCTCATAAAAGACCCCGTGGGTTTCTCCTTGCTCTCTCTCTTGAGTCACCTGCTCTGGGGAAGTTAGTTGACACGTGGGGAAGATGCTCAAGCAGCCGTATGGTGAGGCCCACATGACAAGGGACTGAGGCTTCCTGCCAACAGCCGGGCTTTTGCCAACAGCCATACGTGTGAGCCATCTCCCAAGCAGATCCTCCAGCCCTAGCTCAGCTTCCGGATAAGCACAGCCCCCCTGACATCTTGTTTGCAACATTGTGAGAAACCTTGAGCCAGAATGACCTAGCCAAGCCACCCTTGGATTCCTGACCCACAGAAACTGAGATAATAAATGTTCATTCTTTTAAGCTGCCAAGTTTTGGGATAATTTGTTACACAGCAATAGCTAACTGATACATTCATACAGCAACCAGTCCTTAGTCCATCCCCCAAAAGGACCTTACTTTGCTCTACTTTTAATTTTTTCTCAGCATTTATTATTTTCTAACACATTAAATAAATCACTTATTTATTATGTTTAATTGTTGATCTCCCCGCTACTAGAATGTCAGCTTCATGAGGGCAGGGAACTTTGTCTGTTTCGTTTTTTGATTTATCCCCAGTACCTAGAACCGTGCTTGACACATGCTGTATTTCATTAAAAATGAGATAGTATCAGTTATAAAACGATTCTTATTTCAGAAAAGTTAAAATGTAAAAAAGAATTCATGGGTCTGAGAATCAATAAAATATGGTTAGGTGCTCAATAAGTTAGAATGTAGAATGGCAGAATGCTGATTTTGTGGGGGGCAGCAAGGTGCCCAGCCAAAAATCAGACACTTTCCTGGCCAATGAGAAGTGAGAAGAAGAGGTTCAGTGGGGCTTCCCAGAAAGCACTTTAAATGGATGGAATTACTCAGAATAGATAAATCCACAGAGACAAAACGAAGATTGATTGTTGCCAGGGGCTGGGGGGAGGGGAGAATGGGGAGCAAGTGATCAATGGGTACGGGGGTTCCTTTTGGGGTGATAACGTTTTGAAACTACATAGTTGGTGGTTGCACAACATTGAACTATTAAATGCCACTGAAAGGTTCACTTTAAAATGGTTAATTTCATGTTAGATGTGTTACCGTGCCAGATTCGTTTTTGCCCGCCGCCCGGAAAGCCAAACACTGAGATGATGAGATTGCAGCAGAGAGAGAGTTTAATCACAACCCAGCCATGGGAGGAAGCAAGAGCGTGAGTCTCAAATCCACTTCCACGAACACAGGGACTCAGGGAAATTTATGGGATGAGGGGCAAGGCAGTCTGAAATGTGGAGACAGGTGATTGGAGGTGAGGTAACTGATGATGTGCGCAAGCGTAGTCAGACTCGGTGCCCCTTCACAGGACGCATGCTCACAAAATGGGGGTGTGAGCATGATCGGAGGGTGGAGTTTTTAGCCTCTTCACATCAAAAGGTCGCCTATCGGACATCTGCATGGGCCCAGCTGATGGGTTGGTGGTCTCAACCGGCCTGGAGTGGACAAAGGAGTTCTAATTCCTGAGAAACAGCTCAAACACCCATTACCATGGTGACCCCGCTCCAGGGAGCTATTATCTATAGGAGCCTAGTGGGACAGCATATTGCCTAAACAGCAGTTAACAATGGGTGAGCTACACAGCTAAAAGTGATAATCAGTAATTGCAAAAAGGAAAAAACCTTTCGTTCCTAGCAACTTAATCATCAATGGCTGACTCTTTGCTGGTTTCATATGGATTTCACCTCAATTAAAAACAAACAAACAAACAAACAAATATGGGGCTGGCCCCGTGGCGGAGTGGTTAAGTTCGCACGCTCTGCTGCAGGTGGCCCAGTGTTTCGCTGGTTTGAATCCTGGGCGAGGGCATGGCACTGCTCATCAAGCCATGCTGAGGCAGCGTCCCACATGCCACAACTAGAAGGACCCACAACGAAGAATACACAACTATGTACCAGGGGGCTTTGGGGAGAAAAAGGAAAAAATAAAATCTTAAGAAGAAACAAAAAACAGATGGATTCAGCCAGCACTCACTTTTTTTGTGCTTTGCCTTTCCTCCCTTCATGACAGGGATGAAGATGTGACACTTGGAGGGCCAGCAGTCATTTTTCCAGTATGACAGAATAACAATAACAATAATAATAATAAAAATAGCAGGTCTGTACAGAGCACTTAATATGTGCCAGATCCTGTTCTAAGCTCTTTACATATGTCAACTTGCTTAATCTTTACAACAGCCCTATAAGGAAAATTCCATCATTCCCATTTTACAAATGAGAAAAATGGCACATGCTAAGGATGGCAGAGTGGAATCCAGGAGGAGCCTGCCTCTGAGGCAGTCCTGGAGGACCTACTTTGGTCTTCTTACTATTTGGGAAAAATATGCCCTATTTAGTTAAGCCACTGTAGTTAGGCTCCCGTTCCTTGCATCCTGAGATTCAAGGCCAGGTGCACCTAACCACTCTGTTCCCCTAACCTGTAGGTCAGTGATCAGGTGCTTTTTGGTCTCTCTGATCCAACTAGATGGGGGTCCTCTTGAGGGTAGAGATGGGGTCTCCCTCCACTCTGAAGCCCCATTGCCCAGCACAGGGCCTGGTCTGCACCCGACAGTGCCGTGTGACGTTGGAATTAACAGTTTGGACCAGGGAAAGGAGCTCAGAGTGCAGGGAGGGAGACATTCCCAGGGGTAAAGCAGACCCCAGAGATGCAGTGCTCCGGAGGGGCGGGAAGACGTCATGGAGGAGTGAGCCTTCTTAGACGGGCAGGATCTGGACAATGAAGAAGGCAGGGAAACAGGCTTTCTTAGTGAACAGCACAGCTTTTGAATGAAAGCACCAAGGCGTGAATGTCCAGGGAGAAGTTCAAGAAGTACCAGGTAGTTGGGTGGGGCCAGAATAATGGCCATTTGTTTCTGGAGAGGGAGAGATCAGGCGTGAATGGTGACGGCCCTTGAAAGGCAGCACTTATAACACTGCAAACCGTCTGTGCAGAGCTTTCTACATCTTCTCCCAACAACCCAAGAAGGAGAAAAGGCAGGAGGTGTTTCACTCACTTTACAGAACACTTTACACTTTACAGAACAGAATCAAGAAAAGAGGAGAGTCCTCAGCAAAAAGAGGAGGCTTGGCAGCAGTTAGCTCAGGGCTAATCTTCCTCAAAAAAAAAAAACCCACAAAATATAATTTAATATTACTCTTAAACCTGTAAAAGGGTGAGACAAAGACAAGAGGCAACTAGTGCCCATATGTGTTTACTGGAGGTTCCCTGTAATGGATGCTGTTCGTGCCCCACCCGAGTCCCCTTTCCGGGCTGGCGCGTCCGCCTCCCAGCTGCCGTGGCATGTTGGCTGCAAGCAATCACAGCTGCCCTCTTCTCTTGAGAAGTGCCCTCAGCCAAAGGGAAGCCTCCCCTCCCCCACACTCCTGCGGACCAACTGGTGAGGCGTACAAAAGACTAGTCCCCTTGCCTCCAGGTGAGACTGACTCTGCAGGGCAGCTGGGGCATCAGAGCTGCCGTGGGCCAGGCTGAGACCGCATCCTTCTATACTCGCCCCTTTCTCTTCCTCGCCCCTCTTCTCCCTGAGCCCTCCTTCTTGGGACTCTGACCTAAGGCCCTCCCCTGAAGTGCATGCCTATTAGGTGCCAAGTGGTTAATGTTCATTGTCTTATTTAATCCTCATGATAATTGTTGGGGGGATCTGCCTAGCTCATGATGACACTCCTCTGAGAAGTGCCCCCTTCCTCGCTTCACCCATGGGGGTCCCCAGTTGTGCTATATGACCCACCTTTCGTGGACATGGCCACCTGTGCCATAGACCACAGTGATGGACCTTAGGCCCAAGCTGGACCAGATTCTTTCTCCCAGGAGTTTAGAATTGGGGCTGAAAGAAAGCAGCCAGAATGATTGAGGCTGGGACCTCCTATAATCCTATGTGTGAGCTCTGGGGACAGCTGGCTTTTGTGACAGGTACCGGACAAATGAAAGAAGCTTGTCTGCAGAGGGAGAAGAGCGAAGCAAGCACAGAGGGAAAAGAGATGAGGTGGGAGCCGGAGAGGGAGTCCTGCCTGAATTTCTGATGGCTTTACAGGCGTGGAGCCAGGCTCACGGGGCCCTGTGCCCTGGAGTTCCAGGAGGTGCCCTGGTCTCCCGCTCATAGAGACCTCACTTTGCTTAAGCTAGCTAGAGAAACACAAAAAGTGTTGGTTAAGACAGGGAGTTTTCTCCCTGTTTCACAGGTGATGAGAAGGGTGCTCAGGAAGAGTACACCTCCAGCTTGTGGGAACACAGCCAGAAAGTGACACAGCTAGGAGTCACGGCAGGATCTGGCTCCTTCTGAGGTCAGGCTCCTTCCACTGCACACCCTGCTTCCCCAGTGCTCCTGCCTGCCCACTGGGGAGAGGGCTCTGGGCACGTGGATGCTGTGTCTCTGAGCATCCCAACTCTGGACTGGCAGAAATGGCTTCCTTGGGCTCAGAAATTCCTGAGCTGCCTCAGAAGATGACAAGGGTGTCACCTCACCCTGGAAACTGCTAGCTTTGACCTGGCATTCACAGGTATCCTGTGAACAGGTGGCCTGTGCTCAGTTTTGTAGCCAGGCTCACAGGATGGCCCGAGAGCCCTTGACCTTCCCCCGATGATCACTTTACCTCTGATCACTGTGTAACTGGGACCCTGAGACATTGCACATCGGTGGGAACGGGAGTTTGGCCTGAACTGCATGTCCTCACCAGCATCACCCATCCCTTAAGAATCAGGCTGATAAAAGAGTCAATGCTGAGCCCAAACCAGGCATGATTAATCATTTCCTACTCCACGCTCCTCTTCTGCATCCTGCGTCTGAGTCATTTCCGCATGTCTAGAACCTAACACAGTGCCTAGCACAAGAGAGGTATGGGGCACATTTGCTGAATGAATGGCGGTGAATCTTATGCTGTTGGGTGCTGTCCACTCAGTCCCCTTGAGGACACTAAAGGCACGTGAGGGTAGGGCCGAATTTGCCTCTTTGATGTGGAAAGACCAGGATGGCACAGTACAAGAGTATGGGCTCTGCAGAAACTCAAGACTTCTGGGCCTGAATTCCAGCTCTGCTCCTCTGGGTCTTGAAATCTTAGGTAGGTTATCCCCCCTCTGAGCCTCAGTTTCCTCATCTGTAAAATGGGAGTGATAATAATAACAACTCTCTGACCATGTAATCAGGAGGATTAAGTGAGATAATACACCTACAATTTGCATCACTGGCCTAACACAAAGTTGGAGCCCAGTAAATGTTCATTTTCTCCACTCTGGCATTTCCTACAGTGCCTGGCACGTGGCACACATTCAGTAAAGGCGAGGTCACCTTCAGGCCATCCTGGACCATCCAGCCCTGGTCAAGCTGCCAGCTGAATGCAATTGTGTGATTGGGCCCAGGAGATACCAGCAGAGCCCAGCCAAATCGTAGCATATAAGAGCCGGTAAGTGATTGCTGCTTCAAGCCCCAAGTTTTGTTTTTTGTGTTGTTTTGTTTTGTTTTTTTTTTGGTGAGGAAGATTAGTCCTGAACTAATATCCGTGCCAATCTTCCTCTACTTTATGTAGGATGCCACCACAGCATGGCTTGACGAGTGGTGCTAGATCCCTGCCAGGGATCCTGGTCTGTGAAGTCTGGGCCACCCAAGCAGAGCCCACGAAATTACCAGTACACCACTGGGCCGGCCCCCTCAAGCCCTAAGTTTTGAGGTAGTTGTTATGCAGCCAAAGCTAAGTGAGACAAACAGTGAAGTTATACGAAGGGCTGGGGTGGAGCTGGTCTTTAGGAGCAACCGAAACCAGAACTCTCTCTCTCTGTGTCTTGTCTTTGCTTTTTTCTGAACATTACCTTTTTCTCTTTCATAGTATACTGATTTTCTTCATGGTGTGGGAAACATGGCTGAATTTTACACCTTGCACCTTCAGCTAATGGAGAAAACTGACTCCTTTCTCTGCATCCCAGGTCTAAAATCCATGGGAAAAGACTTGTTGGCCCAGCTTGGGTCAGGTGCCCCGTGGGACCAATTAACTGGTGATGGGGGAGAGGGCAGGACCACACAGCACATCCTAGATGACACGTGCCAAGCGCAATGCTGTGCCAGCCATTGTTCTAAGGCCTAGCTTGTGTTGACTAACTTCATCCTCCTAACACAACAATCCTGTTGGCATTGTTATTATCTCTGCTTCGAAGTGAAGAAACTGAAAACTGAGGCACAGAGAGCTCCAGTAACCCGCCCAAGGTCACACAGTCAGAAAGAGGTGTGGCCAGCATTCATACCAAGGCTGTCTGACCCCAGAGCCCTCCTGTTTACCAACCACACTGCTCTGCCTCTCACATTGCGCTCCTGGGGGGATCCACGCGATTGAGGGGCGGGTGGGGCGGAGGCCCTCCAAGGAAGGGACTAGAATGCTTAGCCCAGAGAAGGGAAGCCTCTAGGGCCCCTTAATCACACTGCCTTCTGATCTCTGAATGGCTGTCCCTAGGCAGTGAGACTGGAAAGTTCTGAGTGACCTCTGAAAATGAATCTCAACATGACTGGGTTTCAGTTCAACGGGAGGAATTTCTTCAGAGGCAGAGGTGTCTGAGGATGATATGGTATCTCTGGAAACCTGACTGCTTCGTTGCCAGGAGCGGGAGGAGCCCCCTCGTCAGGGGTGTGGCTGCGAGGATTCCCGAAGGCCATGGCTCTGAGGGCACAGCCCTGCAGGACAGTGGAATGCCCTCGGTGGGTAGGAGGATGGACCTGGTCAGTGGTTCCCAGACCTTTGGATCAGCAAACCCATCCCCTCCCAAATTCTAGGAACTGATTTGGCCAATTTTTTATTTCACCAAGTCAGGACATACAAAATAGCCTAACCAGCCAACCAACAGAACCCAAAGCAACTACCAGCTACTTCCACACCTCATAAAAGGAAGCCCATTTTAGCACCAAAAAACCCAAGTGGGTGTCATCTTGGAGTAAAGTATTGTCTTGTCTCAAGGACGTGCGGTTGACAAAGTTACCTGAATACAACAATTTGAAGGTAGAAAAATTAGGGCGCAACACTTTGTCTTCCATGATTACCTGCTAATATGGCTATTTTGTTGATGAGTTTGTCCATTTGAGGATCTGGGATTGCTGGGATGATAGACTCCTTCTGGGACTTACAAAAAATCCGCTTATTGTTGAAAATCCAGTTTTAGACAGGAATATTAAGGGAAATGGGAGCATTACCCTTCCCACTGCTTCATTTCGCAGGTGACTGAGGGGAATTTTAAAAACCACCCTCTAAGGTTCTCCAGCCACTTTTTCCTTCCACTTCGCCCGCCCCTCCTGGCCCAGAGGCCTGTTGTGTGGGGGGAGGGGGAGCACAGGAAGGGGCTGGTCAGGGGCGGGGCCCTCCTGGCCCCCTGCTGCCGGCCCCAGTCTATACTGTCTAAGGACCTGACCAGCCAACACTCACCAGAGGGGACCAGTTCAAACTGTCAAGAGAGGTGTGGCTGCTCTTTATGAACCACTACACCAAACGCCCCACAAAACCCCTTTCAAGTCAAATTGCGTTCCAATGACTGGTTCTTAGAGTCCCTGAGAAGTCCCCTGTGGCAGCCTTGTTTTGGCTGATCAGTCACCAAAAGAAGTACCTGAATGAGAAACCATTCTGTTATTATTAATAATAGTAACAGTAGCTGACGTTCGGTGAGCCCTTCCTCTGTCGGGCACTGGACACGCATCATCTCATCGAGTTCTTACAATGACCCTGCAAGGTTCGTACTGTGATTGTTCCCATTTTACAGATGGGGAGACTGAGGCCCAGCGAGGTTAGTGCTCAGGGTCCACACAGCAAGCAGCTGGCCAAAGTGGGGTTGAAACTTGTGTGCCTGGAGGAGTGCTAAGGTCTCACTGTCAACCACTGTGCCCTGTTCTTTATTTCCCTCTCAAAAGGGGGATGGAATGTTGGTGGGGGTGGGGCATGGAGAAACAGGGCCCAGATCTGCCCCTATCTCGTCGGAGATCTGTTTCCCAGCAGATGGAGGCTGAGTGATCATCTCCAGTTACCCCTGGGTGTGACTCGCCTCCTCTGCTGGTGTGTGAATTCCCTGGGGGGGAATCAAATGCCCCTTGAATGCCCAGCCTGGTGCAGTCCTGGCTGAAGACTGTGGGATGTGGGTGCGCCCCTCCATCCCACCCCCCCGCCGCCTGGAGCCTGGCTCAGACTTAGGGGCAGGGTTGGGCCAGGCAGGAAGGAGCCGCCAGGGCTTTCCTCTGGGTGGGCCGGCCTGGCTCTTGCTGGGCTGGAAGGCAGCCTGGAAAGGAATTTCCCAGTCACGTCTGCATTCTGTCTTCCTTGTGGAGGGAGGACAGCCCTGGAGGACGGGCTCTGCTCTTCACCTCCCCAGAAAGCAGGACACTTGGGGTGCCTTCATGTGTGAGGGGAGGAAACAGCACTTTCTCATAAGGGATCAAGGCCTGATTCTTCTCTCCTGGGAAGAGAGTAAGACCCCACAGCCCCAGGTGCCAGGGAAGAAGTTTTGACTTAGCTGGGTGACTGCCACCTCTTTAGCCAGTGCTGTGCAATACAAATACAATGCGCATCACCTATGAAATTGTAAATGCGGTAATAGCCACATTTTCTTTTCTTTTTTTTTTTGAGGAAGATTAGCCCTTAGCTAACTACTGCCAATCCTCCTGTTTTTGCTGAGGAAGACTGGCCCTGAGCTAACATCCGTGCCCATCTTCCTCTACTTTATATGTGGGACGCCTACCACAGCATGGCTTGCCAAGCAGTGCAATGTCCGCACCCAGGATCCGAACTCACGAACCCCAAGCTGCCAAAGCGGAACTTGCGTTCTTAACTGCTGTGCCACCGGGCTGGCTCCGACATTTTCTTTAAAAGTAAAGAGAAACAGGTGAAATTAATTTTAATAAATTTTATTTAACCCAGTATATCCAAAATTATATGGTTGCAACATGTAATCAATATAAAAATGAATAAGATAGTTCACATTTTTTGTATTAAATCTTTGAAATCTGATGTTTATTTTATACTGAAGCACAATTTGGAGTAGCCACATAGCAAGTGCTCAGTGGCCACGTGGCTACCACATTGAACAGAGCAACTTTAGACCACGGCTTCTGGATATGGAGACCCCAAAATCTCAGAATTTCTGCATCCTTAGATTGCCTTTGGTAGGACTTCAAGGTCATCTGGTCAAGTTCCTCACACACAAGGAAATGACTTTCCTCGAGGAGACCCACGCTCCTAGCAAAGCTGATGTCCATGCCTGGGTGTCTGTGCCCCAGTCTTGGATAACTCCGAATCACAGCCCGCCCCACCCCACCCCCCGCCAGGGGCGATGGGCTGCTGATGGCCACCAACAAGGTGTAAAACAGGGGCAGGACGTGAGGCAGGAAGACTCTGAAAGGCAGTGGAATGTACCTTCACCCAGTTAACATCCTCACTTCTGCTGCCTTCTCCCTTTCTGGAGGGAATATCACAGTCTGAGCACAGAGAGGGCAGGAATTCTTTTGATGAACCCCCAAACCTGAACGTAGACTCAGGCCCACCCCCTCCCTTCTGATTCTCCTCTCTTCTTTCCATATTTATTGCTGCCTACAATGAGCGAGACCCTGTGCTTGGTTGTAGATAAAAGACACGCCTAGTGGAAGTTCGGGGTGGAGGGGGTGTGATGGTGGGGGTGGAGGATGGAAGGAAAGGGGTCCAGACAGAGGGTGATGGTGGGAGAGAGGGGAGGTGTGAGGGAGCTGGTCTCTTATTTTCCCGGGGGGGACGGCTGTGGCTACTCTTTCTCCCCCACTACCCTGGGGTCTCAGGAGTCGCCACAGCTTCCCATGAAAGCGTGGAGACTCCATTTTTTTATACGCCTGCCCCACCTGAGGTCTTAAGATGACCCGCACATGATGGATACCCAATGAATGGAGGGTAAAGAAGGAAGCAGATGAAGAAGACATTCGGGTGAGGCCAGCCAGCTGAGCAGGGGAACACAGGGACCAGTAACGGGGCAGGAAGGGAACTGGTGTGCTTGAGCACCTGACTCATGCCTTCATCTTCAGAATCCCACTCGCTATCCAGAAGTGGGAGGTGGTGTTGCCCTCATGCTCCAGGTGAGGAAAAGGAGGTCCAGAGAGGTCCAGTCACCCGCTGGGATTAAGGTCCATTCTGTCTGATTTCAAGGCCAATCTTTCTAGGTTCTTCCTGGCATGTCCTCACCTGGCTACTGCCAAGAACCCAGCAGTGACCAAGTTCTTGGCAGGCACCCCCGCCTATGGGGAGGCTGCTTCACGGGGAGTTCCTGGTGAAGTGGAGGTTCCTGGAAAGGCCTCCTGTGACAGGCGGTCACTACCCCACCGGGCAGTCACTCCCCTTCTGGGTGAGGATGGGAGGCTGCTCCTGGAGGTAAGGTGGCTTGCTCAAGGTCATACAGCGAGGGAGTGGGTAGAGGTGGGATTGCCCACCCCTGCCCCCAGGCGCTGACTCACGGCAGCTGCTGTGGGAAAGCCACCGCCAGGCTGTCAGCCTTGGCTTTCCCAGCCAGGCAATGGGTAGGATTGCTTTGGCCTGGAGCCAGGGAGACCGGGAAAAAGCTGAGCACAGCACACTACCAGGGCACCTCGCCCTCTGCCTGTTTCAGGGCCAACAGTTCCTATGGGGCATCCTTTCCCGTGGGCAGGAGCATTTCCAGTTCTCAGAGGGACCAGGCCAGGCTCTGATACCACTCAAATCCCCAGCACCCAACACAGGCAGGGTGACTGATCGTCCTGGTTTGCCTGGGACTATCTCAGGTTCAGCACCCCAAGTCCTGCATCCTTGGAACCCCTCCGTCCGGGACAGTTGGCCACCCTCACCCTGGCACCAAGTTCACAGATGGCACTCAAGAAATGTTCTAAGTGAATGAATGCAATCACTGAAGGAAAGAACAAATGAGCAACAGTGCTGTGAGGGAGGCAGAATGGGGGCTGCTGTCCCATTGTATAGATGAGGAACTGACGCCCAGAGAGTTTAAACTTGCAGGTTGCTCCTCTCTGTCTCACGCCCTTTCATCAGCACCAAATCACCTCTAACCTGTCTCCGGAGTATTTGGAGCTGGTCACTTGGGTGTGGGCAGAGAAGAGGCATTCAACAGATTTCGCCGTCCTAAACTTGAGGCTGGAAAAGACACTGAGAGAAGAGAAGAGGAAGCTGCTCTATGTCAGCTGCGGGCGGCAGAGAGCCTCAGAGCCCCTGCTGGGCTTGGTGGGTTCAACCCTCACTTCAGCCACTTCAGCTTATGTGGCCTTGAGCAAGAGACTTATTCCCTCAGCCTCAGTTTCCTCATCTGTAAAATGGGAATAAAATACTACTGCTTGGCATCTGAGGTTGTGGTTGCAAGGATTAAATGAGATAGTGCACAGACAGCACTTAGCACAGCGCCGGGCGCAGAAGACGTGCTCCAGAAATGGCAGCTGCTATTATTTCCCTATTCTGTGCACAGGCATTCACTGTGTATTCACTGTGTGGTGGAGCCATGGGAACTACTTTGGAGGACAGAAGTCTGACGCTCCTGTTGCTGTGTGACCTCCACAAATCCCATCACCTCTCTGTGCTTCCGTCTGTAAAATAGGGTTTTATCCCGTCCGGGGCTGTTGTGAGAACAAGCCAGCGAGTGTGTATTTGAGATGGGTCTAGCACAGAACAGGGACTTCATAAAGGAGCCATCCCTTTCGTCCCCAAGCCCACCTTAACCCTTAGAGCGATCCTGTGCGGCACGTATTATTATTCCCATTTTACAGGAAAGGAGACAGCAGCAGAAAGTACTTAGCAAACGTTTGTTTAGCGAGTAAATGAAGGAGTGAGGAAGGGAGGGAATGAGTGCGAGAATGAATGAGCGAAGGCACGGCGCGTGGGAACTTCCCAGAGAGCTTGGCCACTCGGCTTCCCCGGGCAAATGGGGCTGCAGGCCCGCCGCTGCTTCCCAGCGGGTGCGGGGGTTCGGGGTTAATGCGCGCGGGGCGCTAGGCGATGTCAGGTGAAAGGCGCGAGCGCGCCCAGCGCGCCCGGTGTCATTAGCGCGAGCGGCGGGGCGGGCTGATGGCCCATCGCGGCCCCCGGGCGGGCCCCCGACGCCGCCGCCGCCGCCGCCCCGGGCGCAGGGCACGGCGGTTCCCACGCTCGGCCGGGCTGGGGGCGTTCTCGGGCCGGCGTGGCCGCGCTCGCCACCGCCGCGGAGGCCGGGCTGTAATTAGCGTAATTGCGCGGCTCCCTGCCCGCGGCGCTCGGGACCCCGGCTGCGCCGCGCCGGCCGGCCGGCCGGGAGGGGCAGGGCCCGGGGCGCCCCCAGCCGCGGCGAGGCCTGTCCTTCCAGACCAGTGAGTCAGCACATCTGGGCCGGCCGCCCGCCCGGCGAGAAGGGGCTCCCGGAGAAATGAGGGGAGAGGGGAGAGCCAGCCTCGATGGAGCGCCTACTGGATGCCCGGGAGTTGGCTAGGCTGTTCTAATGCTGCTCCACGTGGGGGTCGTGTCCAGAGCGGATGAGAACATCTCGACCGCGCGTGGTGCCTGGACCAGAGAAGGTGCGCACCACACAGCAGGGCATCCTCACCCGCCCAGCTGTTTAACTGGTGGGCATTCGGAGGCCCAGAGGGGTTAAGTGACGACTCGAGATTACACAGCTTTACCTCTGTGCTTCAGACAGGAGGAAAAGGGAGACTCCGTGCCCAGCAAATGTTGGTTTTGCTCCCTCCAGTACTTCGATTTCAAGGCACCTTGAGTCCCAACCCTAAAGCCTATCTCTGGTCCTTAGGTTCTTAGTGGCTCTAACCGTAACCCCAGATCCTTACCACCCATACGAGCCCCTCGGAATCCTTGCGGGAAAGACAGGTTAAAAAGAATCCAGTTCTGTGGCCGAGTGGTTAAGTTCGTGCGCTCTGCTGCGGCGGCCCAGGGTTTCACTGGTTCGGATCCTGGGTGCGGACATGGCACTGCTCATCAGGCCACATGCCACAACCAGAAGGAGCTACAACTAGGGTATACAACTATGTGCTGGGGGACTTTGGGGAGAAGAAGAAGAAGAAAAAAAAAAAGGTTGGCAACAGATGGTAGCTCAGGACCAAGCTTTAAAAAAAGAAAAAAAATCAAATTTAAAATTCTAATCTCTAAAGCTAAACCCGGCCCAAACGTTAACCCTGCTCCATACCTAACTCCCAAATTAATCTTGACCTCGGTCCCCTGCCCATGTCTGCAACCTTCTCCCTCAATGATCCCCTGCCGCTCCTCCCATCTGCCACCCCCAGGTACCCTCCTTCTCCAAGGTCTGCTTAAGGTTTTTCCAGGCTGTTTCAAAGCCTCTGGCCCTTTGCACATGCTGCAGCCTCAGGCTGGGCTGTCCTTTTCCTGGGGCCACCTGGTAAACTCCTCTCACCTTTCAAGGTCCACAGCAAGACCTTTGGGTTCCACTCCCTGCCTGTGCCACCTTGTCCCCTGGCCAGGCTCTCCACAGACTCTGAGCTCTTAGAGGGTAGGGTCTGAGTCTGCCAGGAGTACAGATTGAAAGTGGAAATGATCGACTGTGAATGAGTGAGCAAATGAATGAATGAATGAGGGAGTAAATGAATGAGTGAGAGAATGAATTATAGAATTATTGAATAAACAAGTGAAGACCTATTCTGGGCCTAAATCCTTAACCCTGTCCTTATCTCTGGGTCCCTTCCTGAGTAGGGAACAATTGGAAAACCAAGGGGACCCCCCACCAACAGGCCGTGAGAGTAATTCTATGTATGTGTGCATATGCATTTGAGCCCAGGACTTTGAATCAGACAAGCCTGGAGTCCACTCCTGGCCACAGTGTTTACCCACTGAGTGACCTGGGCAAGTGACTTCACCTCACTGGGCATCCATTTGCTGATCTAAATTATAGTAACAATAAAAAAAACCCATCGTGGACAATCATCGCTCCCCCCGGCCCCTTGCCTTTGGCAGGCTCAGGGTCGGCTGCTGCAGGAACGGGGGCGGAAGGAGCACCAGTGAGGGTAGCAGGCAGGGTGCAAGGAAGGGGGCCAGCCTGCCGGTGGGGAGGGAGGCTTCACAGAGGATGTGAGACTCCGTCGGAGTTTGCTGCTGGACAAGTCACGGCAGAGGCAGCTGCATGTTCAAAGACACGGGGCTGTGAACAAAGGGTTCCCGACTATTGCTGGAGGACGGGGGGGGGGGGGGCGGTGGCAGAAATCGGGGCTGGCGAGGGTGGCGGTGACTGGGTCAGCAAAGGCCTTGAGGGACCTTTGGCTCTTGTAGGCAACAGGGAGCCACTGCAGGTTTGAGCAGAGACGGATGGTCAGATCTGGGCTTTAGAAAGATCACTCTGACCAGTGGCATCACGATGGCGTGGAAGTGGCCATGGCGGGAGCCAGGGAGTCCAGTTGGGAAGCTAGTGCTGGGGTCCAAGTGACAAAAAATGATGGTGATGACTAGCTAACCTTTACTGAGTGCCTACTACGTGCCAGGTACTGTTCTGAATGCTGAAATGTTTTATTTTTTTAAGGAAGATCAGCCCTGAGCTAACATCCGCTGCCTATCCTCCTCTTTTTGCTGAGGAAGATTGGCCCTGAGCTAACATCTGTGCCCATCTTCCTCTATTTTATACATGGGACGCCTGCCAAAGCATGACTTGCCAAGCGGTGCCATGTCCACACCTGGGATCCGAACCAGCAAACCCTGGGCCCCTGACGAACAGGCAAACCCCAGGCCACTGAAGTGGAAGGCACGAACATAACCGCTTCACCACCACGCTGGCCTCTAAACTCGTTTAACTCGTTTAATCCCCACAACACCCACAGAAAGTAGGTGCCCTCATGATCTTCTAGAAATACGGCCTATGCACTAACAGCTCCTACATTTCTGTCTCCTCCTGCACCTCCCCTCTGTTGGACCTATATGTCCAACAGCCCATTGGCTTCTCTACTGAAGGTCTAACAGGAACCTTAACCTTCACGTGTCTAAAAAAGATCTTCCTAACCCTGCTCCTCTCTCAGTCTTCCCGTCTCAGTAAAGGCAACCTCATCCCTGAAGTTGCTCAGGTCAAAATGCTAGGAGTCGCCCCTGTCTCCTCTCCCCAGCCTCTCTCTCACTCCCCACCGCCAATCCATCTGCGGATCTTGTCCCTTCTGACCTCAGCACACATCCTCAGTCCGACCACTTCTCACCTCCCTACCGTGGCCAGCTGGCCCAAGCCCCCCTGTTGCTTGCCTGGATTACTGCCGTGTCCCTGTTTCTGACCAGTCTCCCTGCCTTTGCCCTTGCCCTGGCCCCTTCAGTCTATTCTTCATGCAGCAGCCAGTGTGACCTTAAAATATAAAGTCAGGGGGCTGACCCAGTGGTGTACTGGTTAAGTTTGGCATGTTCTGCTTCAGCAGCCGGGGTTCACAGGTTCACATCCCAGGCACGGACCTACACCACTTGTCAGCCATGCTGTGGCAGTGACCCACGTAAGAAGTGGAGGAAGACTGGCACTGATGTTAGCTCAGGGCAAATCTTCCTCAGCAAAAAAAATATGTGTGTGTGTGTGTGTGTGTGTGTGTGTGTGTGTGTGTATCAGATCAGGTCCCCCCTCTGCTCAAATCTGCCCCCATCTGCCTACAGTCAAAGTCAAGGTCTTGACAATAGTCGATAGATCCCTCCATGGTCTCTGGATCCCAGTTCCTTTTCAGACTTCTTCTTCCATACTCCTCCACCGTTCCTCTACTCCAGCCACACGGACTTCTTTGCCAATCCTCTAACTCTCCAAGTATGCATTAGCCTCAGAATTCTTGCACCTGCTGTTCCCTCCAGCTGGAACGCCGTCTCCCCAGATATCCATGTAGTTGACTCCTTCAAATTTCTGCTCAAATGTCACCTTACTGTGGGACCTGCCTTAGCCACATATTTAAAATAACAGCCCTCCGTCCTCCCCCCCCCCCCCCCGGGCACTCTCCGTCCCCTTCCCTATGTGTTTATAGCACATATCACTGTCCGACACATTTTATATTTTACTTTTTTGTTTGTCTTTCTCTCTGTCCCCCACAAGACTAGAAAATCAGATTCATGAGGACAGGCATTTTTATTTATTTGCTTCCCTGTCTTATCCCCAGTGCCTAGAATATTGCAGGTGCCCAAATAGATTGTTTTGAACACTGAATGTGGAATCCACGCTTTACAGATAGGAAACTGAAGCACAGAGAGGTTAAGGAACTTGGCCAAGATCACACACTAGTAAGTGTTGGGCTGGGACAACGAGACAGAATATGAGCAGTGACAGCAGTGAGGGTGGAGAGGAGGGAGGGAGGAAAACAAGAACACTCCAGATGGGCTCAGGTGACGGGGTCCAGAGTCCGTGAGCTGCACCAGAGGGTGACCTTGACATTGTGGGACCTCTCCGGGTTGACATGAAGGTTAGGTCAGTCTGGAACCGAAAACACATTGTATATGCAGTGAAAAAGGATTTTTGAAAAGCTATCCCATGAATTTTTAATTCTCAGCCATTTTCCTGTCCTTCTTCCTTCTTGACACCGAGGTGTCTCCTGTTTCAGGGCAGGCAGATTCAGCAGCCAACAAGAAGGAAGCCTCGGCTTTGACTTTCTAAACGGATATTTTGAAAGAGTAGAGCAGACACGCAGTTGCAGAATCCAGAATTTCAGTTTAAAGACCTACACACTTGGGAGGGAGAAAGAGTTCTTCTGAACCCCTCAAGCTTCTTTTTACATGTTAAGACCTGGAGTCTGGCCAGGCTGGCGCTTGGACTTTCTACTCTGAGCCCTGGAGGGAGGGAAGGTACGAGGTAAGGCAGTGATTCTCAGATCTGAGTGTGCCCCAGAATCACCTGGAGGGCTTGTTCCAACGTGGCTGGCTGGCTGGCCCCACCCCCAGAGTTTCTGATTCAGTAGCACCTGGGTTGGGCCTGAGAATTTGCATTTCTAATAAGTCCCCAGGTGATGGTGACCACACTTGGAATAGCCCTGATGTAAGGGATGTTCTCAGCCACACAGGGCAACCTCACAGAGCCCACCCTTTCCAGGAGGGAGATATGGAGACGGGAAGGCAACATAGGGTATCTGGGACCCCAGGAGATGGGGATGTAGAAATGCTCAGAAAGAGGTGGGCCAGAGAGAGCTGGGGTCAGAGGAGAGGGTGAGGAAGCTGTGACCAGGAGCAGTCATGGGCAGCGGAGGCCAGGGGACCCGCCCAGAGGACAGGTGGCATGTACACATCAGCACAGCTGTGGAGGGCGGACGAGGGAGATGAGGCTGCAGGCAACACTGGGACCACAGACCCCCCTCCCCCACCCTGAGGTCATCCAAGCCTCCCCTTCATCCCCCTGCCAGATGTTACGAGAAAGAAGGGAAGTGGGGGGGGGTTAAAAAAATCCTGAAAGATGGAGAATTTTACCCCAAAGAACCCACATGGACCTGGAGTGACACAATTTAGAATTTCTTGCCAAAACTTCTTTGATTAATCCCTCTGCTCCTCCGAGAGCATGGGGGAAGTGGCCCCATAGCTGCAACGTGGTGGTTAAGACCACAGGCTGTGGAGTCATTTACTCGCTACGCAACCCTGGGCTGGAGACACCCTCTCCGAAACTCAGTCTCCTCTAATGGAAGTTGAAGGGGAAGAGATCGCCCATCTCACAGGATCTAGGGAGACCGTGTGCGCAGTGGAACACATGGCCAGTGCCCGTCCCAGGGCAAACATTCAATAAGTGGTATTTATTGTTCTCATGGGTTCTAAAAACACTTTCCCTCCAATTTTCCCTTCTCTCTTCCTCCTTCCTCGAACACTTACTCGCCCCCGCTATGCCTCTGACAGAGATTTCACCCTACAAGGCGAACCGGCAGTTACAGACCAGGTGCTGGTGCTGGGTTGGGGCCGGCCCGGGGACTGGGGAATCCGAGATGGCTTCCTGGAGGATGGGATGGAGTGCTTAGTTAGCTGGCTTTGTAGAGGCTGGTAACAAATCACGGTTTTTTCAGGAATAATAACACTGGGGCTGGCCCCGTGGCCGAGTGGTTAAGTTCGCGCGCTCCGCTGCAGGCGGCCCAGTGTTTCGTTAGTTCGAATCCTGGGTGCGGACATGGCACTGCTCATCAAACCACACTGAGGCAGCGTCCCACATGCCACAACTGGAAGGACCCACAACAAAGAATATACAACTATGTACCGGGGAGCTTTGGGGAGAAAAAGGAAAAAAATAAAATCTTTAAAAAAAAAAAAAAAAAAGAAGAAGAATAACACTTGGGTAGGAAAGAGTAAAAATTATAAAATTTCTCCCATTGTCAAGGTCCAGAAGTATAATTCTAATGCACGATGGTGTATAACAGGAGGCAGGAGAGCATGGTCAGCTTTGGAGTCAGACAGACTGAGCCGGAATCCAGAGGTTTGACAAAGTGTGTGACCTTGGTCTAGTTACTTAACCTCTCTGAGCCTCAGTTTTCCTTTTCTGTAAAATGAGACAAAAGCTGTCTACTTGACGTCTCAGTTTGCGGTAAGAATTAAAGGAGGCAGATTATGCAAAGCGCCTGGCATGTATTTGTTTGCTCGTTAATTCTGAGTCCGGGGCTGGAAGGTGGATCAGGGCTGTTTGGTCTCCATCCTGTGCCCGAGGCAGGGCTGTCTCTCCAAGGTCTGGATCGTGAGGAACTGACGATCACCTCTCCTCCCCACCAGCCTGGGGGCTCCTGGAGGACAGGGGCTGATTCAGGCTCTGTTAGTGCATCCACTTTGGAAAACGTTTGGTATTATTAGTAAAGCGGAAGGGCACGTGCTTTATAACTCAGTGCCTCCCCCCTTGAGATTTACCTTAGAGAAACCCTTGCGCTGGGAGGCGCGTGCAGAAATGTTCATAGCAGGATGTTTGTAAAGACCGGAACAGCCCGAATATCCATCAATAGCAGCACATGTATGCGATCGTGGTATATTCTGCAGTGGAGTGGGACGCAGCAGTGACGAGTCACCTACAGCTATGACGTCCAGGAGCCTCAGGACGATGGTGTCGAACGGATAAAGCAAGTCACAGCAGAAGACCCTCAGTGTGGTCCCTGGAGTCTACAGTTTGCAAAAAGGCAAAACGAAATGGTATTTTTCAGGCATATAAACACATATGGGAGAATAGTTTTTAAAATAAGGGAATGATAGACACACAATTCAGGATAGTGATTTCCTCTATCCTGAAGGAGGGAAGGCCCCAGGGCAGGAAAGACACATGCTGGCACAAAAGTGGCACAAACGTGGCAGGGCTGGGGGAGGGCTGCAGGAGCCACCTCAGCTCCTCCGATCTTTATAACATATGTGTGTATTACAAAAATATTTTCCTGCACTTACCCCATATTTGATATAACAGGGTGAAATCTCCAATGGGAAGCTTTTGAGAGAGGGACCCACTGGGGCAGGGAGGAAGGAAGTGACTGAGAAGAGAAGCTGCCACTTGGGGCCGTAGGGCTTCCAGTGTCTGGGACCTGCCTCACAAGGAAGAGTCGGGGGTCTCTCCCTCAAGAGGACCCTTCTCTTTGCTGTAATTCCATTGTCCTCAAGGAACTCAGCTTTCCCTTCCCAGGTCTCTCGAGCCAGGAAAGGAAGGGCCCAGGTTAGAGACAGAAGGAAAGAGGCGTCCACCTTGAGGACTTTGAGTTTTACGTCAGGGTCCTGCGAATTGTACTGCCTTCTGGGCATCCCTGGAATGTTGCGAAGAGTTCACGAGATAAGGCCTGGAGAGCCCAAGCGGAGCGCCTGGTGCATAGTGAGTGCTCAGTGAATGTCAGTTCAGAAAAAAGGAAATGTATCTTAGTGCGATTGCCACTCCCAGAAGCCTGATCCCAAAGAAATGATGCTGTGCGACCTCTGGGCGAGGTCAGAGGAAGCCTTGCCGTCTTTTGGCACGCCAGCTCCTGCTGGATGTGGAACCCAAACTCAACTCACCAGATTTAATGTACAAAAGCTTTTTAAGAGCACAGTAACTTGGCAAATCTAAGATGAGGGACGTATTCTATGGGGATTTTCCTCCAATGGACGGGGACTTCCTGAGTAGGTTTCCAATGGCGTCCAGCTCTGGCGTTCCAGCGACAGCCACCCACCTCTGGGAATGGCAGCCTTTCTGAAGCCTGGACCGAACCGGGATTCTGGAGGGAGTCGGGTGGGAGTGCTGAATCAGGGAGCAGCTGGAAGCGCTCAGGGCTCTAAGTTAGGAAGCGCCGACTCTCACTGCTGTGGGACCTGGGCAGGTCACCTTCCCTGCCTGAGCCTCAGATTCCTCAGTGGTAAGATGGGTGCGCAATCCCTGCCCCTCACAGGGCAGCTGTGAGGGATGGAATGTCCACAAAGTGCTGAGCACAGTGCCGCTCAGGCAGAGGCTCATCCAGGCTGGAGGTGATGGAGCCCGGAGGATTCATGATCAGACCCAAGGAGGAGACTCAAAAATTGGCCCTTGAACTTCCCTCCCTCCTCTTTCCCCATCATCCACCCTCCTCTCCCGCCCCCACCTCAGCTCCTCTCTCTCCTTCTCCCCTTCCAGTACCTTGTCCCTTCCTGCCCCATCTTCTCCATTTGTGGCTGGAGGGGATATATCTTTGTCCCCCCGGGACCCTGCCCTGCTGGCGGGAGTTTTGGGGGTCATTTGCTGAGCGTTCCCAGGGCTGGGAGCAGTGGGATGGGCTTCCCTGCCACTGGCTTGATGCCCACGCCCTGCCCTTGCTGCTCCCGGTCAAGGTTACACTCACTCCACCGCACAGCAGCCTGGCCAGGCCCTTCCTGGGCTGACCTTGAAGCACGGTGACTTGTGCTGTGGGTTCTAGCTGATTCTCCTCTGCTGATTCCCTCTGCTCTGGTCCATCCCATGCCTCTCTGTTCCAGTCCACTCAGTTTCTTAATCTGTAGGAAACATAAGGATTGCAAGCATACCTACAATAGAGTTATATGAGGCCTAAATGAACTAACGTGTGTGAAGTGCCTAGAACATGGTAGGCGCCATGTTAGCGATGGTTGTTAAGCAGATCTTGGCCAATTCTGTTTATTAAGCTCCATGTAATTCTGAGTTACCTTGATAAGACTCAAAACCCCTCACTCAACTTCTAGAATTAAAGCCATCACAGACCAAGAGCCCCTTAAATTCAAGGGAGGCCCAGAGCCCTTGAGAGAGGACCCTGCAATAACATCACAAACACTTGTTATCGTCTCCTTTCTAGCCATTCCCTAAGGGAACTGTGACAGTTTACAAGTGTGAATGTGCTCAGGGGAAAACGAAAAATCCAGACATTCAGAGGTTAATACAGGTCCCTGGAGACATGGTGCCACTGTGGTCCATCCACAAGTCAGTGTGAGGGACTGCTCACCACCCTACAGGACACCAGGCTGGTCCACCACCGTGATGATGTCATGCAGATAAGATTTGGTGAGGAGGAAGCAGCAGACAGCCTCAACCCCCTGCGAAGATACATGCGTGCTGGAGGTAGGGGATCAACGCCACACAAATTCAGGGACTGGTACCTCGGTGAGGTTTCTAGAGGCCTGGGACATGTCATGTTCTCTCCTCCAAAGTGATAGGCAGGTTGCTGCACCATAACCCCCACCACTAAAAGGGGACCATGGTGTTTGGCGGGCCTATGGAACTTGAAGGCGTGGTGTTCAATGTTGAGTATGTTATTCCCACTCATTGGCAGAGTCATCCACAAAGCCTCCACTTAGAGCAAGGCCCAGAGGAAGAGAAGATTCCAGGTGGCTCAGTCTGCAGTGTAGGCAGCTCAGCCAGTTGGGCCTTTTGACTCAATAGACACCATGGTGCTCAATGCGATGGGTGTGTTAGGAGGTTGTATGGAACCGGTGGCAAGCCTCGGACAGAAGAATCCTGGGAAAGGCCTTTGGTGGTTGTGGTTTTTTTTTTTTAACAGATTGACTGAGGGATTAGATCCA
Organism: Equus quagga; assembly: GCF_021613505.1. Lineage (NCBI taxonomy): Eukaryota > Metazoa > Chordata > Mammalia > Perissodactyla > Equidae > Equus > Equus quagga. The sequence continues at coordinate 17,336,312 of NC_060271.1, read as the reverse complement.
CATATAATAAACTGCATGTATTTAAAGTGTGGGATTTTATAAGTCTTGATGTGTGTATATTCCTGTGAAACCATCACCATAATCCAGATGATGAACATATTCATCACCCCCAAAAGATTCCTCGTGTCCTTCCGTAATCCCTCCCTCCAGCCCCTTGTCCCTGACCCCAGGCCACCACCAATCTGCTTTCCATTTTAGAGACTTTTATATAAACGGAATCATGCAGTCAGTACTTTTTATATCTGGCTTCTTTCACTCAGCATGATTATGTTGAGATTTATCCATCTTGTTCCATCTATCCATAGTTCATTCTTTTTTATTGCTGAGTAGTAGCTTCTGTATGGATATACCACAATTTGTTTGTCCACTCATCTGTTGATGGACGGTTGGATTTCCAGCTTTCGACTATTACAAATAAAGCTGCTATGAACACTCATGTACAAATCTTTGTATGGACTTATGCTATCCTTCTTCTGGAGCATGTTCTTAGGATTGGAATGACCAGGTCTTATGGTAGGTATGTGTTTACGTTTTTAACAAACTGCCAAACTGTTTTCTAAAGTGGTCGTACCATTTTACATCCCCACCAGCAGCATAGAAGAGCTCTATCTCGTCCACGTCCTCACCAGCACTTGGTATGGTTAGTCTTTTTAACTTTAACCACTCTAGTAGATACGTAGTGGCATCTCATTGCGGCTTTCATTTGCATTTCCCCAATGATTGATGGTGCTGAGCATCTTTTCGTCCGCTTATCTGGAATCCATATATCTTCTTTGGTAAAGTGTCTGTTCAAGTAATTTGCCCATTTTTTCATTGAGTTACTTGTTTTCTAATTATTGAGTTTGAGAGTTCTTTAAATATTTTGATACAAGTCCTTTATCATTGCGAATATTTTCTCCCAGTTTGTAGATTGTCTTTTCATTCTCTTAACAGTGTCTTTCAAAGAGCAGACATTTTTAGTTTTTATGAAGTCCAATTTATCAATTTTTTTCTTTTATGGATCATGATTTTGGTGTTGTATGTAAGAAATCTTTGCCTAATCCAGGACCACAGAATTTTTCTCCTATGTTTCCTCTGTAGGTTTTATAGGGTTAGGTTTTACATTTAGGTCTCTGAATACTTAGTGAGTTACTGGGCTGGCCCTGTGGCGCAGCGGTTAAGTTCGCATGTCTGCTTCTCGGTGGTCCTGGGTTCGCTGGTTCGGATCCCCGGTGTCGACGTGGCACCACTTGGCAAGCCATGCTGTGGTAGGCGTCCCATATATGAAGTAGAGGAAGGTGGGCATGGATGTGAGCTCAGGGCCAGTCTTCCTCAGCAAAAAGAGGAGGATTGGCAGCAGTTAGCTCAGGGCTAATCCTCCTCAAAAAACAAACGACAACAAACAAAAAATCAAGCCAAAGTGAATTACTTTTTATCTATAGTACAATGAGTAGATTGAAGGTTTTGTGTGTGTGTGTGTGTGTGTGTGTGTGTGTTTTAACATATGGATGAGCAATTGTTCCAGCACCATTTGTTAAAAAGACCATCTTTTCTCTATGGATCTGCCTTTGCACCTTTGTAAAAAATCAGTTGTACGTATGTGTGTATTTCTGGACTCTTGATTCTGTTCCTTTGACGTATTTGTCTGTCTTTACACCAACACCACGCTGTCCTGATTACTGCAGCTTATTCTAACTACCCCGAGACAAAGGCATAAGTGATAAGGGACAACAGAGAGGATCTTTGTCTTTCTCTATTTTTTTCAAATAAGCACACCTGCCAAGAAAGAACTTTTATTTTCTTTGGAAAATGAGAGGTTACGTGCTCCTTTCCCAGCCTCCACCTGCTTCCCATCTCTTGGTGCTGTCTGATCAGGGCTGAGGGAGACAGGACTCACACCTCCCATCTCCTCGAGACAATACATTTCTTAGTGAGGCCTGAGATCACACTAGCTTTGTGGTGGCACTGTTGACTCACTGAAAGCTTGCTATCAACTAAGATTTCTTTTTCTGTTTTACAAGTGATCTTGCTAAGCCAGGTCAAGTCAAAGCCCCTGCACTGACCAGTGTGCACTTTATAATATGTAATTGTTTATTAATAATTATGTGTCAAGCCTCATGCTATGTACCTTTCATAATAAATTGCTACTATGGCTACCACATACTGAGCACTTTTACTATGTGCCAGGTATAGTGCTAAACATTTTTTTAATGCTATGGGAATTTATGGGCTCATGTAACTCAAATGTGTAGGGATTGGAGGCATCAGGCACGGTTTGATCAGGCTTCATGCTCTAAACATTTTACATATCTCATTCAAGCCTTACAACAACCACCTAAAACAGGCTTTATTAGCCCTACTTTATTGTTGAAGACACTGAGGCTTTTAGAAGTGATGTCATTTCCCTAAAGTCATCAGCCAGTAAGTGGCAGAGCCAGGAGGAGTTGACTCCAAGGTCCACACTGTCCTGCTTTTCAGTTTGTAGAGATGAGGAAGCGAGGCTCAGAGATGTTAAATAACCTGCCCAAGGTCATACAGGTAGTAAGTGATGGATAAGTGGGGATAGGGAGCAAGTCTGCCTGGCTCCAAAGCTGGGCTATCCCCCTGTGGTCCTGGAAGAGGAGTCTTGAGCACGAGTAGGTCTGGGGCATGTCCCCCCAGGCTGGAAGTGATGACTCCTATGTTAGGGACTTTTCAAGTCACAAAGCGCCAATCAAATGTAAGAGGAGGTCATTGCTATCATCATCATGACCCTGGTTTGACAAGTCTAATTCGGGAGCCTGAAGGACCAGCTCGACTGTATGGCTGATTGATTTGGTTACACGAAACAAAAGCCCATTGCAGCTATGAAGCAGAAAGTGTCATTTGATCTAAGCAGTCAGGGCTATCTCACAGATCTCAAGGGCAGGCAAGTCACAGAAGGACCTCATTCCCGGGACCGGCAAAGTCTGAGGATGGATGGCTCTGGGAACGCCCGGCATCCCCCTGTGCTCCTCTCAGAACACGGGTTTTCTTTCTCTGTCTCACACGGGGGTCCCAAGCGGGTCTCCTCAGCGAGTCTATGTTACCTTACGTCACCTGTACCTGTGCCTAACTGACTGGGCTCTCCTTGTCCTAGAGTGGAAGTTCAGGAATCTGGTTGGCCTGGCCTGGCCTCTGGAGTGGTTCCCTCCAAGGCAGGTGCCCACCTCGGGCCCAGCAGCTGGACAAGGAGGGGCCAGGCTGCATAGAACAAATATGGGCCCAGGACTCCAGTGGGTTGGGGTCAAATAGGGGCTGGTGGGCTGAGCAGATACCCAAGATCGAAGCTCCTCCCCTTTGGTCTGCCCTGGGGACTAGGAAGAGGTCAGTCAGGTCACTTTTCTGCCCAGTCATTTCTCAGTGCCAAGCTTCCTCAGGGGTAAAGTTCCCCTGTCTGGGATCCGAGCACCTCTGGAAACTCCAGAAGATTCTGGAAGAGTCTAGTGCAGTGTTCGTAGGCCATACTTTTGGGGCTGTTTAAAGCTTCTGGGGACTTGCCCACTTGTTTTTCTTAGTCTCTGAAGGGTGGTTTACAGCCCAATCCTAAGAGATTTCCTGTCTTGCCTCCTGAGTCACTGCTCAGCCTCCGAAACATGACAGATAAATGTGTTGCTTTTGACCAGCTCCCTCCCCCACTGATTCCATCAGGGCCCTGTGCTGTGCTGCCCTGGGTCTGACTGTTTGAATCACAGACTCCTAGCATGGCAGGGCTGGAAGATCATTGCATCCCAACGCCCTCCACCTCTCAGACGCAGAAACTGAGACCAGAGAGGAGAGATAAGGGAACACAAAGATACCCGAGGGCGGCGTGGGAGAGGATCTTAGGGGTACAAGGTCAAATGTGTTGTCATTGCCATAGCTGTATTTAAATAAACTATGCTATTGCCTCAGCTGAGGCTAAATTCATCAAAGTAAAATAGTCCAATAAAGAAGAACATGAAGTAAATGAGCTTACAGGTTGTCTTGGATAAGACGAAATGATGAAAGTAACATGGGAATGAGTGAAGTTCAGGAAACACTATATTGATGAATAGTGAACAGATGAATGGATAAACGAACGATAATGGGCATCGGTGGAATCTTTGGTTTCATTTCCTTATAGACTCAGAATTACTTCCCAGTCCCTGCATTTCAAGTCAGAGAATCATCTTGGCCCCCAAAACATGGGCCCAGCCCCCACAGACACTGTGCCTTTTACTGGGTGGGACAAAAAGTGTTCACTGAGCTGTTCTCATTTTCCAGGTCAGCAGATTCTCCCCTCAGGGGCCACTGAGTCTCCTTTCTAAGGTGAGCGTCTTGGGATCTGTTTGCCTCTCCTCCCTTGGGACCTTGTCCCTAATCTTACAGAGGGGAGAGACTTTAGGGACCAGATGAGGTCTCTGGCTTCCCGTGGGGATCCCCACGTGCAGCCCTCCTCCTTGGCAAAACCCTGGACCTCAGCCAGGACTGAATAATAGAGGGGAAACCATCCTGAATGGAAGCCGGACAGACCTAGGGGACCTTGGGCAAGTCCCTTCTCTCCAGCACTGGGTCTCTGATAAACAAGAAGGCTTGACTCCGCCTCATGAGTACATTCATTCAGTAAACATCTACTGAACTCCTGCTCCATTCCTGGCACTAGCTTGGCATGCAGGCAGATAAATAGAGGAATTGGCCTCAGTGCCTGGAATAACGCCCGGTCAGGTGGGGTGGGGGAGAAGGCACATACGACATACGATTACAGATATATTTGGTCAGTGCTAGGTGACGTGGACAGTTCTTGCCAGATCGAGCATCCCCAGAGTGTGTCAATCCAGGGAAAGGAATACACAAATGCCTTGGTAAGGTCACAGGGCTGCACTCAGAATGGTGCTGGCCTTTGAAGGTCCTTCCTCCACCCCATAGCAAACCCGGTGAACACGGGCTTTGGACTCAAGCAGATCCAGGTTTCAGTCCCCGTTCAGGCACCAACTAGAGCAGCTAGCTTCACTCTCTGGGCCTCGGTTTTCTCCCTTTAGCAAAGGACGATGGCGCTCCCAAGTTCCACAGGACTTATGAGGGTTCCATGAGATCACAGAAGTATAAGTATAATGTCAAGAGCTTGGCGCAAGGCCTGGCACATAGTGTGGTTCCACCATGTAGGCAGGAGGTGGAGGAGCTGGACATCTGCCCCGCTCTGGCAACACCCTCACCTCTCACCTCCCTTGGCTGGCCCCCTGGGGCAGGTTCTCCTTCTCAGCGCCTCCTGCCCCAAGAGGTCTTGCCCCAGAGCTTTCTTGAGCCTGTGAATGCTGTGGTGGGTTTCCCTGCTCCCAGGCTAGAGCCCTTCCCGCCATGTCTCTCAGCTCTCCTGATCGGACCGTGAACTTGGCATGTGCCGCAGATAGGGCGGGGCTGGCAGGGCTGGAGCCCTGGGTGGGCTTCCTCTGGCGAAAGCTTGCCAGGGCTACAGGTTGCTTCCTCTCTTCCCAGCAGTGGGTCCGCACTGCGACTGCCCTCTCTTGCCCAACAACTTGTCTAGGACAAGGTGACGTCCTTCCTCCCTTCTTGGAGGCAGGACTGGGCGGCTTCCTAGAAGAAGGCAGGCGGGACAAGCCCAGCGTCAGATGCACCCAGGGGAGGGAGGAGGGAACCTGGCCGGGTTGAGAGGAGGGGAAGGTCTGAGCCGCAGGGCAGCAGTGGAAGAACGGGTTCGCCCGCATTCTTGGCAGGCCCCAGGATTCCACAGCACTTTCTGTTTTTGTCACTGTCAGCCAATCATTTACTCTGCCAAGGCCACGGTGTACCAGGCTGTTCAGAGCACCAAGCCCTTCTCTCGGCACTTGTCCTTCTTCCCAACCCCCAGAGATGGGTACCCCTGGCTCTGTTTTACAGATGAAGAAATTAAGGCTCCAGAGGAAGAAACACACACCCAAACTTAGAAGGATGGACGAGAAGGAATTAATCTTTCATCGAGAACTTGCTATGAGCCAGGCTCATTCCCAAAAGAATCATTCCTCCTTTCAATAGCCCTGCAATTTGTCTTGTTGGTATTTTCCCCACTTTCCAGATGAGCAGACCAAAACCCGAACTGCTGAAGGCACTCTCCGGGGATCCCAGAGCTACTAAGACCAGGGCCAAGGCATGAGCCTAGATTAGTCGGGGGCCCCAGGTTGCACTGTATTAACCTCCCCTCCGTGTTAAAGGCAAGGAAACTGAGACCCAGAAAGGTTCATGCTGGGTCCAAGGTCACACCCCCAGCAAGTGGCAAAGCCAGTTTTCACCCAGGTCTGTCCAACTCCTGAACTCTTGCCTTTCCTGCTAAACTACATTGTCTCAATAAATTTTTTTTTCTTTTTCTTTTTCTTTTTTTTTAAATTGGCACATGTGCCAACAACTGTTGCCAATCATTTTTTTTTTCTGCTTTACCTCCCCAAATCCCCCCCCCCCCATACATAGTTGTATATCTTTAGTTGCAGGTCCTTCTGGTTGTGGCATGTGGGACGCTGCCTCAAGGTGGCCTGATGAGTGGTGCCATGTCTGTGCCCTGTGAACTGGCGAAATCCTGGCCCGCCACAGCAGAGCGCGCGAACTTAACCACTTAGCCATGGGGCCGGCCCCTCAATAAATCTTTTTTCATGGAGTAACTGATACCAAATGACTACAAATAGCTCTCAAAGACATCAAGACCCAGGACAGAAAGGGCCATGAACTTTATTACTGTTATCATTAACACTATCATTAACTGCTAACGTAGCAGGGCCAGTATTGACCTTGTATGGCTCAGACACGGAGAAATAAAACGATTTCTTCTACAACTGAACCCAACTTGATCACAGGGCCCCTTCCCCCCATTTTATTTCTGGGTGAAAGTTTCTTCTTTTCATGACACCTGATACAATGCAAGATCCTGCAATTTCTTTTGTTATAAAGGACATTTGGGGACAATTGGTGAAAGCTAAAGTAAGTCTATAGCTTAGATAATAGTACTGTTTAATGTGAATTCCCCAAGTTTAATCATTGTCCTGTGGTTATGTAGGAAAATGTCCTTGTTTTCAGGAAATATGCATCGAAGTATAAAGGGGCCTCGTGTCTGCAACTTTTAAATAGTTCAGAAAAAAATACACACCCATTTCAGAAAAAAACACACAGAAGGATAAAGCAAATGCAGTAAAATGTTAACATTTGGAGAATTTGGATGAAGGGTATCCTGGACTTCTTTGCACTATTCTTGTAGCTTTTCTGTAAATCTGAAATGATGTCAACAGCAAAAAATTTAAATAAAAACTTTACTCTCATTTGGAAAAATAGTCAAATCGAGATCCAAACTCTCTATTAGGATGGCTCGGTTTCTCGGTGGTGCCCACCGCCACTCCTTAGAATGACAGTCTGGTAGCAGAGGCGCCTCCTGGGACAGCCATGGCCTTGGCCTAGGTTCTGGGCTTGATGGTCTCACTCCAGAGCAAGACTCTGTAGTCATGGCCTCTGGCGTTAAGGCTGTGCTCTCCGGTCCTCCGGGTCCTGACCCTAAGCCTCTCACCATCAATGCCTTATCAGTGCTTAGATATGCCCCACTGGAAACTTCTGCTGCTTACAGGACCGCGCAATGGCCTTGGGGGAATCAGGCCCCTGTGTGAGTCAGTCCCATCAGGAAAAAGGAAATCGCACTGGTTGTTTTAAGAGAGAAAACTTAATATAAGGAATTTGCTGAACGGTATTCAACAAGTGGAAAAGCAACCAGTGAGATATCAGAGGTGGCAACTGCAAGGAACAGATAGCACCCCTAGAGATGGGAGGACAAGGGAAGAAGGTGGCGTTATTAGAACCTAGAAACTGGGACCCAGACCCCCGAGGAGGGCACGCTGTGGCTGGTGCTGGGAAGGTGGAAAAAGACCTGGAAACTGGAACCAGCTGCTCCCGGAACCCGTCACCACTGCCAGGGTGAAAAGCTGCTGGCGGGAAGGAGCAGCAAGCAGAAAGCGTCAAGTCCTTTCTTGCTCTCTCTAGTGGCCCCTGTGGACAGAGCCTGCTACCAAAACAGCTGGCAAAACGGAAATTCTGCCTTGTGAGGCTAGCAGAGTGCCAGCACAGCATCAAAAGACAGAATAGAGAGGGTGGGTTTGGGGCTGGGAGAGGGGTGGGGAGTGGGGTGGAGCTGGGCAGAGTGAATGGGTCTTGCTCCCTAAATGAGCCTCATTGCCCTTGTACCTCCACGTGGCCTCACCTATGGGCCCAGGGCCCTCTGTGAGGTGGTGTTCTCTTTAGTCCTGGAGGAAGCGAGGCACAAGCCCCCTTGCTCTGGAGTCTTCCACCTCGGGGTGTCCTCCCTGGGCAAAAGATTCAAGGGGCAGCCCCAGCCTCGAATCCCATGCCTATGCTCTCTTTTCTCAACCCAGCCAGGAAGCGTTCCTTGTCTGACGTGAGACACTGACACTCGGTTACTTCAGCAAAACTTTTATTCTCTGGGTCATCCAAGTTTTAGCTAAAGTTTTATATTAAAGTTTACTTAAAGAGAAGATTTTAGAATTCTGGGAAAAAATTTTCTGTCCTATATATGGTGACTCTTGCAATTGAATGCCTGGCTCTTCAAAATAATTTTGCCTTGGACTCTTTTAAAAGTCGAATTTGACATTCAGTGCTAAACAATGACTTCTTTCTCCGAGGCTGTTCCCCACCGCCCCCCCACCCCCACCCCCAGACAATGGGTGAAGGGCCATTAAACAGCGAGAAACATTTGGGTGAAGAAAAAAACCCTCAATTGAAAAACTCGAAATATTATCCTGCTCCAATAACATGAACTGAGTACTAACTGTGTGCTTGGCGCCATGCTAAGTACCACAGCCGTCATCACATTTGTCCTCTGTGACTTCAAAGCCTGAGCTTTTCCCCAATGTGCTACACCACCCTCCGGGGGCCAATTCTATCCTTTCACCTTTTGGAAAACTGAGGCCGAAGAGCGGGCCCTGAAAACCAGTAATGAACCCAAGTTCTGGAACAGTCCAGCATTGGGCAAGTCACTGAAACTCACCTTATATAAAGTAAGGATGTTGCCGGGATTTGAGATAATGGAGGGGAAGTTTTGGACACAATGCCTGGAAAATAATAGGTATTTGATAAGCGGTAATACTGTTAATGATAATAATAATAATGGATGTTTATTGACCGGTTACTACGTCAGGCACTTGGCTAAGCAGTTTACATGTGTTAATTATTTTAATGCCCATAATCGCCCTCCATTCATGCTGGGACATTTTCCCTCCTCCCACCCAGCCCCCCTGGGAACCTCACAGTTTCCGTCTTGTTCCTGCTGCACTGTGCCCCTAGGCCACAACTCTGAGTGTGAATAATGCCAACCCACAGGAGCACATCCAGTGAAGTGAACTGTGCGTTCATTGGGATGGTTGGAAATATCAGCACGGCCTACGGGTTTTTGTTGGTGTTGTGTTTTTCTTTCCTTCAGCTATCTGAGTGTTGTGCAAACTGCCGTTCCAGTCTTTGTGAGTAAGAACACTTATGTTTCTTTGTTGAATTGAAAAATTCAAAGGCTTTGTGATTTTCTTAGTCCTCTTGTTATTTTTTATACTTATTTGTTATTCTAGATTAACAGAAGAGAAGTAAAAAAATGGTACAGAGAGTTCACCCAGATTCCCTTAATGTTACGTAATGCTTCACAACTATTGGCACATTCTTCAAAACTAACAAATTGGTGTTGGCACAACACCGTGAACCACAGACTTTATTTGGGTTTCACCAGTTTTTCCACTAATGTCCTTTTTCTGTTCCAGGATCCATCTAGGACCCCACATTGCATTTAGTCATCGTGTTTCCCTAGTCTCTATTCTGTGACAGTTTCTCAATCTTTCCTTGTTTTTCCATGACCTTGGTTTTAGAAGAGTATTGTTAGGTATTTTGTTGACTGTCCCTGAGGCTTCGTCTGATGTTTCTCTTGATTAGACTGGGGTTATAGATTTGGGGAAGAATATCACAGAGGTGAAATGGCCTTCTCCTGGCGTCACCTCTGGGGTAGATGATAACAACATGCCTTGTTACTGGTGATGCTAACCTTTGTCCCTTGGTTAACGTGGTGTCTGCTGGGTTTCCCCACTGTAAAGTGGCTATTTTTCCTCTTTCCATACTCTAGAAGAGAGTCACTAAGCCCAGTCCAAGTGGAAGAGAATTAAGCTCCACTTCCCAGAGGGACGAGTATCAAAGAATTTGTGGACATCTGTTAAAACCACTATGGTAATTAATATTTTGAAGAAGATGCTTTGAGGCTAAGCAAATATCCTATTTCTCCTTAAAACTGCACCCACTCTTTTAGCATTCACCAGTGGATCTTGCCTACCGCAGTTATTCACATGCTATAGAAGAGTACTTTTTAACATCAAAAATACCACAGTAGCCACTGTATGAGAAGATCCATAATGTCAATAAGCTATTGTGAAATCAGTTTCGTATTGTATAAACCACAATAAAATCTACATGGTCTAGATGCGTTTAAAATGTATTGTATTCAGGGCTGATGCAGAGCTGGGACTCACCCTGGGGCCCCACTGGCTCTAAGTTATTGAAATATTTCTGGCCTCATCGGTAAATAGTCATTGCCTCCATCCTGCTCCAAGGCCCACCCCTCCCCTTTGGAAACCTCTCCTCATGTCTGCACAATTAAAAACAACAACAAAACTCTGCAGACATTTCAGTTATGAGCCATATCAAAGTTTTGTTATAATCTTGCTTCAGGGGAAAAAGTTTCTAGCAGGCCAATTCAAAGACTCACTCCTGGAAGGGACATTTTACAGGAAAAGAGAATGCTTAGAATAATGATTGTTAGATTAGCAGGAAAAAGAGAATGTTGCCTGGTTATCAGTAGGTAAGGTGAGAGCGTGGGCTTTGGCAATGGGATTGGCGACAATTTTGTTTAACACTGTCTAGCAACTAAAGTGCTAATATTCGGCACAGGATTGGAGCTGCCTCATCCTTTACCCCTAACTTGGGTCCAGGTTCTTCCATCCAGATGGTCGGCCCTGTGCTGGGCTGGTTGTTAAATACTTTGAACAGTAGGCGATTTTGTATGTGTACACAAGACAATTAAATAACCAGTCTACAGTGTGGTTCAGGTACAGCTTGATCCAGCTCCGAGAAAGCAGGCTTTACCGCCAAAAAGAGCCGGTTTTGAAACCGATATTGAATCCAAGTTCTGGAACAGTCTACCAGGCAAGTCACTGAAACTCGCGTTATTTAAAGTAGCATGTTGTGAAGATTTGAGATCACAGAGAGGAAATTTTTAGCAGAGTGCCTGGAAAATAATAGCTGCTTGATAAATGATAATGCTATTAATAAGAATGATAAACATTTATTGACCAGTTACTACTTTAAGCACAGAGCTCGACTCTTTCCATGTATTATTTATTTTAATTGCCACAATAACTCTATGAGTTAGGTGTCTTTAGTACCACCCCCGCTTTACAGATGATGAAATTGTGGCTCAGAGAATTCAAGTAACGCCTTTTAAGTTCACACAGGTAGAATGTTGGTGGAGCTGAGATTCGAACCAGGCAGCCTGACATTGATGCCTCTCTGATAAACAGGGAACACGTGGTGGCCACGAATCCTGCAGAGCCTTCCAGGACTCTGCAGTCCACAGGCCGGGAGCTTTTGCTGTAGACCAGGTAGAGACCTTTGGTTCTTATGAAACATTTCTGACATCAGCAGGGTTTGGTATTTTTATAACTTTATAGCAAGAGGAAGACAGATAAAAAGAAACAGAGAGCTACGCAGTTACCCAGAAACAAACACGGAATGAATGAGGATACTTGGCAGGTAGGGCGGGGCTGGTCAGAAACAATTGTTGGATAATACTTCTCCCCTAAACACTGTGTGAGGGTCCCCATCCGAGAATTACTGCCCAGTCGTCCATTCTCTTAGATTTCACAAAACTTCCTAAAGGTAACAAATCTTGAACAAAAAGGAAAAACAGGGCTTCTGCTTAATAAAAATGATAGTGGGTGTGCTCTGCTGAAAGCTTTCTTTTCCTGCTTTAGAGTAAAAAGTGTGGAAAATTTCCTCCTGTCTCTCCTCCAGAGGGGGAGTTGGGCTAGAAGGTGTTTCCTCCACAACCGCCTAACTCCGCCCCGACAGGTGAACTGTTTTGAGCTTCTAAATTCTGGCCCTGCTTAGGGGCAATTCAAGATCTGTTGTTTCAAAGGAGTTACCGGAATCCTTGGTGTCTGGGACTGGGAAAGGAAGTGGCTCACTCAGACGGTGGATGAGCTGGGGCACTGAGAGGCACGGCCCCAGGGATGGCCTTGCCCTGTGTGGTGCCTGTGGACTCCCGTTGCCTGGAGCAGGGGCAGGACAGCCACTACAGCAAGGGAGTGCAGAGTGAGTGCCACAGACAGGAGACGTGCCACACGGCAGCAACCGTGGCATCGGACGACTGCCTGTAGTCTTAAAGTCCATCTTGTCCCTATCTTGGGAGTAAAAGTCAAGCAGGTCCACTTTTCTTGGATTTTAGAAGCCCTGGCTATTCTTGAATCATCTAAAGGGGTCAGAGGGGCGGGAGAGGGGAGACTGCCCATAAAGGCCATCCTGGACTTTCTGCTAATCGAGCCAGGGGGTGCTCAAGACAGTCTAAATTCAATTTGGATAAACACCAAATTTTTTAAACACCCTGTGAGTTCTTTCCCAGTTACAGAAGGGGAACAATGGCCTCCTACCAGGGGACATTGCCTGCTGGAATGGGGACTTGGCCAGACTTAGCACTCCTGATCACCAAGGTTTTCTCCTTCCCATCACCCATCCACGCTTAATTCACCGGGAACCCACAAAGCGCCTTTGTGTGTGGCGGGCTGGAGCCTGGGCAGTCGGAAGGGCCCGGGCTGGCGCTGTCCGCGGGGTTAGCAGAGGAAGGTACCTCTACAGATGAGTCCGGAGCCAGGACAAACAGGACTAGGAGGAAAAATAACCTGTCCCTAAAAAGCTCTAGTCTTATGGAAGAGCAGTATCACATTTGACGATCGCTCATGCGACACAACGGGACTTTCATTATTCATTGTGCTTCGAGACAAAAGATCTTTCTGTTTCTGCTTGATGGTGAACCATTTTTAAATTACCTGGAGATGGAAACCAGTTTGAGAGCCCCAGGAACAGCCTCTGTTGGCAACTTGCACGCACCCTAAAGGAGGGCCTAGCACTTTAGCCAAGACCCCAAAAGATGATCCCAGCACATCATGAAGGCTTTGTGAGTAAAGCCGGCGTCACTGAAGGTTTCAGTGGCCGACGGGGGACAGGGTTACACTGCACACTGCAGAGCAAAACTAATAGAAATGCTGACGAGACTCCTCTGTTCTCTCCTCCTGCCCCGGAATTTCCTTCTCAGCTGCTCGTCCCCCATCTCCCAGCGCCCCCTCTCCCCTGCCTGTACCTGACTCCTTCGGCCCTGTTTTCCCATGGCCCCCCTCTCCTGGGCCGAGCAATGTAGAGGCCACCTGGCTCTTCCCACTTTGCAAACATCACTCCTCCCAACCAACAGAAGACCCTCTTCGGGGCCTTAGCATCTACCCTCCTTGGTTTTGACTGCGGGAGATGTAAAGAAATCACTTTTCCCTCTTATGGAAATTTTTTTCTCCCCCCCTTTTTTCAACATCAGTAAGCACAAAGGTCACTTCCCCCAAGATCATCGTACATGACCTCGGAGTCTCTAGAATTTGAAGGCAGAAGAAAAATGGCTGAAGAGGCGAGGCTGGAGAATTAATTGATCATCTCTAGCCTACGGGGACCTGGCAAGGACTGACTGGACCTCCCCCGGCATGCAGCGGGATGCTTCGGTGGGGCGCGCTCCTGGCTTTGGTCTGGTGACCTGGGCTCAGCCTTGGGCTGGGCCTCATTCAGCTCTGTGTCCCAGGACTGGCACCTGATACGTTGTCAACAAATGTTCGATGGACGAACGCTCTTGGGCACGCCACCTCGCTTCTCTGCCTCAGTTTCCTCATTCATAAAAGGGGGGGCCACGATCCCTCTCCTGTCTAATTCTCAAGGTTCCTGTGAGGATCAGGTGAGTTAATGGATGTGAAGGAGCCAAGGAAGTGCAAAGAAATAAAGTCCTTACCTGAGGTCTTGAAACTACTAGCCTTCGGCGGAATTGTGGGGAAGGGAAACTAGCCTGTGAATGTTACCACCTTCCCCCTCACGGCTTTCTTCCCTTCCTGAGTCATTGTCCCTCAGTTTGCTCAGGTTCTGCCTCTTTCCAAGGGCCCTCTCCTCCCCCCCATCAATATCGTGTCTGGGTAAAGGATCAGCTGTCAGTCATTCACACCTGAGTATGAACTTGAACCCACATTCCTCTGCTGAGCCTGTGGGCTTTAACTCTGGCCTCTGACTTTGACGTGAAGGGCTTTATGGCAGTGGCCCTCACGCCTCAGTGGGCACCAGATGGCAGGTTCCTGGGCCAGGCCCTGAGATTTGGGTTCTGCAGGTTTGGGTCAGGGCCTGGAAATCTGCCCTTCATATGAGCAATCCAGGCGATCCTGATTCAGGTGCCGGGCTTCAGGAACGTGGAAGAACACTGGTTTCTAGGATTAGGGGCTTTATGAAAAGATAGAGGAGGTATTTGGGGATGGGCAGGGGCTCCCACTGAACTCAAACCAAGGCAGAGCCCCCGAGTCTTCCCAGGGCAGGTCTCCTGAGGGCGTCAGAGAGAGCCATCACGTTGTCCAGAAGAGCAACAACCATTGCCATTGTTGCAAAGCCTTTTTGTCCCAGTCATCCCGCCCCAAAGCTTGGGACAGCAGGAGGTGCAATTCCTAGTCCTGGGGAACAAAGATGAGGCCTCCAGTGGCTGTGTGATCGGTCTTATGTCCCCCTGCTGCTGTGATTATAACAGATGGGAAGCCGGGGAAGGGGGCTGCCCCCAGGCCAGCGCGCATGCCCAGATTCTGCATTGCTGCTCATGGGGCCAATGCTGTCTAGTGACTCCTCCTGAGTCCTCGCTTCACCTCAGCCATCCTGGTCTGATCAGACATGTGGCAGGAAGTGGGGGTCCTCCCTGAATCTCACTCTCCTCCTCTAATCCTCACTGAATCATGAAATGTCTACTTCCTAAATATCTCTAGAAGCCACCCACTCCTCGCCATCCCCATCCACCACCCAAGTCCTCGTCTTTCTCTGCTCCCATGGGTCCACTACAGTGGTGTTGTGGACATCAAATAGGGTGTCTTCCTGGCTTCTCAGGCAATATGGTTAACAGGGTGACTCCATTTGCCACGTCCAGTCTAGTGTGGCCTTGTCCCCTGGCATAAATGATTGGTGCAGAGGTGGGCCCCTGACCAGAATGGACCACTCAGAGTCCTTCGCAAGGAAGAGGGTAGCCCCTCCCCAGTGGTGGGCGCCGTGGGGTGAGGGGAGGCCTCTAAGTGGTTGGTGGCCATATTCCCTACAATGTGGTGAAGAGGAGAGGCAGACAGGAGTCTGAGAGGAGCAGAAGCAAGGCAGACAGAGGAGGAAGGTGAGGAAGGTGTATCCAGGAGGCGGTAAGGACTGAGAACTGACCAGTGGCCTTGGCAACGTGGAGGTCACTGATCACTTGACAAGGGGAGTTTCAGAGGCACGGTGGACACAGAAGCCTGTTGGGAGAGGCTTGAGGGAATGGGAGGGCAGGGGCTAGAGACAGCCAGTGTACCCGACTGCAAGGAAGTAAAGGGCAGAACGGCTGGCAGAAAGTTCCAGAACACTGGGACTCCATAAAGAAGTGGGATCAAGAGTGGTTGGTTGGTTTGGTTTGCAAAGTGAGAGAAACAATAGCTTGCTTGTATGCTTATGAGAATGACCTGGTCAAGGGGGAAAATCAGATGACTCCGGAGAGAGGGGTGTTTGCCAGAGGGGTCTCCCTGTATAGCGAGGGGCTGGGGTCTGACGTCCACACGGGGAGGGGCTGGACTTCGTGGGAGCCCAGACGTTTCATGCCCAGGCAGAGAAGGGAAGGCAAAGAACGTGGGCACAGATGCAGGAGGGGGTGGCGTGCAGGTGTGTCAGGTTCTTCTGTTGGCTTCTGCGTTCACAGTGAACTAGGAGGACAGGGGGCAGGCAGGGCTGACGTTTGAGGAGCCAGAAGAAGGTAGGAAATAGTTGGCTGGGAGAGGGACCAATCGCAGACACATCGAGGCATTGCCCGGCACACCGGGGCCCACTTGGGACGAGCAAACCAATTAAAGTGCGGTGTGTCAGTGTGGGTAAGTCCAGCCTCACATCCTTCTGCCTCCTTTTTGGCTTCCCCGGAAGGGCCTCATCCTCTGGGGAGGCAGAAGAGGAAGCCAACTGGGCAGGTGCATCTGTCGAGGGTAGAGGCGCAGGTAAAGGTCACCTCTCTGGGCGCTGCTGGCCTGTGCCACCCACTCTCCCCCCTCCTCCTGCCCCCTCATCCATCCTGTATCCCACCCCAAGTCTGAGCCACGTCTACTCTCAAGGGGTGGACTTTGGGCCCAGACAGTGAAACAGGCTGCCTTGGGAGGTCGTCCCCCACCCCCTACCCCACTCTTTCCTCGGAAGTGGCAGCTCAGAGGGCATGAGTGGGGAGGGGCCAATTTTGGATTGGGGAGGAGCTGCATCGGTTGACCTTGGAGTCTGAAGATGTGTGTTTCGCTCCAGGCTCGGACACTCTCGAGCTGGACGACATTAGCCAGGTTCATTCACGACTTGGAACCTCAGTTTCCTCACCTGTAAAATGGGGATGGTGACCGGGCCTAGCTCATAAGGCTGCTGCGGGGACTCAGTGAGCTCACGCTCCTCGAGTGCTTGGTGCAGCGAGCTCTCAACAGCCGTAGCTGTTGCTGTTTCTTTCCAACCCCGTGAAATTTCAGTCTGAAATAAATGGCCAGTGTAGAAAAGAAGGAAGGTTTACCAGAGACAGGTTGTGTGCTGGTGGAGTGAGGAGGGAAGATGGAGCTAGGAAGGTGGGTTGTCTGCATGCTGCCTGTGCCCAAAGCAGCAAGCTTTCAGCGTGGGTCGGGCCCGTGGACCCCGCTCTGCCCTTGACCGAGCCCCTCCACCCTCTCTGCAGAGTCCTCCAGTGACAACCATCTTCCCAGCATCCTGACAGGTGCAGACACTCCACGGTTTCCAGAGCACTTTTGCGCACGCTGTCTCCTTGGATCCACCCAACAATTCCTACCCGTGAGGAGTGTATTATTAGTCCCATCTTTCAGATAAGGAAACCGAGGCTGGGAGAGATCACAGAGCAGGGACTTAGCTCATATCTCCTGCTCCTGACCCCATCAATGCTCTTTTCACAAGGCTAAGCTGCTGCTGCTCTGGATAAACTAGGTCCTTGGGCAAATTCACCGAGTGACTAAGGGCGAGTCACCGTCTCTGAGCCCAAGGGCCCCACCTGCAGGAGAAGACGCGCCTGGATATTCTCTGGAAGCGCCCCGCCCCCCTTTTAAGATGCTGTGAGACATGGGTGTGGCCACCCCGGGGCCAGAACAATGCTCCAGGCTGGCAGACTCCCCCCTGCTACCCAGGTCCCCTCGCCAGCGCCAGCGTGCCTGACTGCTCCCCAGGCAGCAGGGCAAACAAGCGTCTATTGATTCTGGGTCGTGGCTAGAAGAATGCCCCTTTGTCGAGAGCATCCCCTCCTCCTCTCTGTGTCCTTGCCCACAGGAGAGGCGTGCAGGTACAAAGCAGCCTGGCCATGGCTCCTTCCCTGGGGACCTCAGAGGGAAGCAAGGGACAGAATACCACCCCAGCTCCTGGAGGAGGCCTCTGTGTCTGCCCTCTTCTCTTTCCTCTCTGTCCTTTCCCAAGCTCTCTCCGCCCTTCCCCGTCCCCCGGGTCACCTTGTCATTACTCTGGGGAGGTCCAGTCCCAGGTCTCTCGGTGTTAAAATGCTCCCACCTTCCAAAGTCCTTCTCGAATGCCAGCTGCTCCGTGAATCCCCACGAGAACGGGAACTTGTTGAGAACAGGAGACATGGCTTGTTCGTATCTGGACCCCCGCGCCCCACCTGGAACTTGGTCTGGAAGAGACACATCAGAGTCTCGAGGAACAAATGGACCGATTTCGGCCAATGGCACTACCCCCTCCCAGTCACCCCAGCCTGAAACCTGACCGACCCAGTACCTGGGTGGCTACAACTTCTGTTGATTCTTCTTGAAAAGCCACCCGAACTCCTTAGCCTGGGCTTCACGGCCCTCCCCAGTTTGGCATCAACCTCCCCACTGCCTCCTGCGTGGCCCCGTCCTTCTGCTGCCCACACACCACTGATTATCCATCCATCTACTTCACCCCATTTGTTGAGTGTACACCGTGTGCTGCGGTGGCTCTAGGAACTGGAGATACACCAGTGAATGCGGCAGGCAGAGTCCTCTCCCTCAAGGATGTGACAGTCTCTTTGGGGTAGACAGACAATAAATATGATCCCAGATGACTAAATAACACAGTATCACAGGGTGTGGTAAGTGCCCTCAAGAAATCACACAAGTTCAGGGGACGGGGATTGAGGAAGAGGCTGTGTGTGTAAGAGGGAGGAAGCCACTGAGGGGAGTGGCGCGCTGACTGAAGTGGCAGGAGTTGGGGTCGCAGAGGAAGGGCCGTAGGGGAAAGCTGAACCCTGCGGAGTGTGACGCGGAGCTGCTGTTCTGCCGGTGCGTCCCGCCCGTTCCCACCTCCAGACTTTGTCCCACGGGGTCTTCTGCCTGGAATGCCTTCCCCAAGCTGCTCCATCTTTCTCAGTAGCACTTGGATGTCAGGACCCGATGCCAGTCCCGCCATCATTCTGAAGCCTTCCTTGTTTCCTTCAGATGGTGATCATCTTTTCTTCCGAATTCCTAACATGGTACCTCTGGTCTTGGGGCTTAATAGCCTGGACTGTTCAAGTCCAGATTCTCAAACCTTTACTTGGCCTCCGCTATGTGCCTGGCAATGTCCTTTTGCTACACTTTGGGGCATCCTCCAATACTCGTCACCAACCTAGGAGGTTCACATTATGCCCAATTTTTACATATGGGTAAACTGAGGCTCAGAGAGGTTCAGCCACTTATCTGTGGCCTCCCATTTAAGGAGTGGTGGAGGCAGGATTTGAAGCGACAGTGTGTGACCCCATGAGTCCATCTCCGTTCTTACCGGCCCACAGCCGCCTCTCCCTTTAGGTAACTTGGTCACAGTAGTCAGGGGCCTCCAGGTCTGCCCCTGATCTCTGTCCCCATCCTCTCTTCCACGGTGACCTTCTGCTCCCTGGGACCATCGGGCCCCTCTCTGTGTTCCTTGCCGGTGTGAGGTGCCACTCGCAGAGTAACGAGCACGGCCACAGGTGACAGCCTGGGGCAGGGCATCTGAGGGTGGACCCGGCCCCCACAGCTCTCTCCCGTCCTGGGAGGAATTCCTGCCGTGGGGTCAGGGACCGCCTCGGTCTAACCAGCGCCCTCACCCAGGGCCACTCAGCCATCCAGCAGAACCAGGGCCCGTGGCTTTGGAAAGGTTGCCACATCCCAGCGTTGTGTTGTTGTGTATACACCGTTTCCCCTGCATGGGTGTGGTGGTGTGGGAAGAACTGTACCCGCCTTTGCCGCTGGAATTCTTCACTGGCACCGAACACTCTTAATCTTTTCCTTTTCCGGTTAAATTCGAGATGTCAATTATATTAATCAACAACAATGGCTACTTTATCAAGGACAAGCGAAAGGACCCTGCCGAGCACTTGACACACACCAGCTCACGACTCCTCAGAACAACCCTAGAATGCAGGTGTGGTTATTGCACCCATTTGACAGATACAGAAACTGAGTCTCAGACAGGTAAGGCAGCTTGCCTGGAGTCACAGAGCTGATCAATGCTGGAATTCAAACCCCAGCCCCAACCCTGGTCTGGCGGATCTCAACCTCTGCTACCCAATTCTGCCACCAGGTGTTCAGGAGACCCATCACAGCAGTGGACAGGCGAGGAAGGCTCTGCCTTCTCCCAGCTGTGTGTCCTTGCTCATGTTACTTACCCTCTCTGTGCCTTCATTGCCTCAGCTGTGAAATGGGATGATGATAAGCCCTCCCTCCCCAGCCTGTGTGAGAAGGAGGCACGGTGATGTTTGTGAACACATTTTGAGGCTGTGAAGCGCTTATACTCACTGTAATTATTATTACCCATTCCCCAGACTTGCAGGATGAGTGCACAGTGGGAGAATCGGGAGCAGCCCTGGGTGAAGGGGGAGAAGAAAATGCTGGATCGGGCTTTCTCCGGGTTGAGAGGCTGGGGAATGTCTTACTCAGCCAACCTCACATGACAAGAGGCACCTGCGAACTAGGTCACCTTGCAGCAGGAAAGAGCTATTCCGGGATCCGCCTGCGCCTCCCAGCGCAGGAGCTGGGAGCTGGGCTATTTCAGGGGCGGCACAGAAAGCTCGCCCCACAGCTCTGTCTTGGATCCTGACTCTGCCTTTGTGCCTTGGACCTGGAGAGGCCAGGTGGCCCTGGTGGGCGTGTGCTGGTGCCCTCTGCATGGCGGCACTGGGGTAGGCGGTGGCCACCTGGGACATCGCTGCTCGACCTTCCCTGTCCCCTGGAAACCACCGTCCCAGGCAGCTGTGGGTGAGGACAGCGGGACAGTAGGCTTGCATTTCCCAGCCCGCTGCGACTCTCAGCTCTTAAATGCAATAACTCTGTGACGCCGGGCAATTCGCTGAGCACCCAGGCCAGGGTTTCCCCGCCTGTAAGAGGAGTAATGGTGCTTATGTTCCAGGACTGTTCTGACAGTTAAATGAGATGATGGTGTAGAGGCCCAAGCCCGGGATTGGGCCCAGAGGAAGTGCTCGATAAGTGGTTATTGTTCCTAACTGAGCTTCTGGGGTATTCCACGCAGCGATGGCAAAGGACAGTGACTCGCTCTCCAGGCCTGAGAAGAGGGCTGTGCGTCGGGGGCTGGGGCCGGGGGAGAGTTGATGCTGGAGGAGTTGGGCTTCTGTGAGGCTGACTCTGACTTAACAAGACAGCAAAGAGAAGAACCCTTTCGGAAGGGATGTGGGGCTCTGAGGTCAACGACTGAGGGAGGTGAGACTCGCTCAGCTCCCAGCAGACCTGTCTGTGCTCTGAGCTGCAGGTGCCTCGTCAGCAAAATGCGGTGGGAACACTCAGCTCCCAGACGAGGAGCAAACGAGGTCAAGGCAAAGCCTTCAGCACAGAGCTTGGCACCTAGTCAGCACTCGAGAAAAGTCAGCAATTATCCTTCTCTCTTTTAACGCTCACACCAACGCCGTGAAGAAAGGGTTATTAGCCCCATTTCGTAGATGGGGAAATGGAGGCACAGAGAGGTTAAGTAATTTCCCCGAGGTCTCGCAGTTAAGAAGCAGTTTGTGGAGACTTGAATGCTGTCAGACTCTAGGATTTGCACCTTTCACCACCGTGCCCCTTGCTGGCATGTGGCAAGCGCTAGATAAAGCACATGTCGATGTGTAGGTACACGGATGTGACAAGTGCCCAGCGCGGCTGCATAATCGGTGGTCAGGAATGGGCGCCTGTTGCTATTGTAATTATTATTCATGTCACAACCATGTTCAGAATCTGGAAATTATAAAGCTTGAGAGTGGCTGGTGAAGGTACAGGGTGTCTAAGATATTGGAAAAGGCAACCATCCCATTCTCCAGGGAATTGTCAAAAATAAGGAGCAAAAAACTAGAGTCATAAGCAACTTCCTTGCAGCATTCTCTGTAATTATAAAAATTGGAAAAAATGTATATATCAAGCAATAAGGGAGTGGTTAAGTCAATTATGGTTGATCTCTTTGGTGGAAAATTACACAGCCATTTAAAACGGTGATAACATGACTTAACATGGAAAATGTTTATTATGCAATGACTATTAAAGGGAAGAGGCTGGATATAAAATTCTATTTCTGCTCTAATTATACCTCTATTAAAAATATCAGCTGCATGTACAGAAGAGCCGAGCGGGAATATGCAAACAGTCAACATGTTAATGCTGGAACGGAGGGTTTCTCTTTTGGTAATTGATTGAATAATATAAGCATAATTTATTGAGCACTTATTAAGTGTCAGTCACCATGTTAAGCATGGTTATTAGTGTGGATTATATGAGGCTGCAGGAAGGCTCAAGGAGAAAAGAGGTTTTCTTGCCTCTCAGAATATTCTAGGGGGAAGCAGTTCAAAGCTGACATGGCAGCTTCAGGGTGTCAGGGACCCCTGGTCTGTCTATCTGGTGACTCTCCTGTTCCTAGGGCATTTCCCTGTTCCATGTGGTCCGATAGGGCACACCACTATGTCCACATTCCAGCCAGCAGGATGAGGAGGGGAAGTGGGGCACGCTCTTTCCCAGAAAAGTGTGACTAGAAGCTGCTCACACCGCCGCCGTTCTTACGCCTTGGTCAGAACTTTGTCACCTGTCACCCCTAGCTGCAAGGTAGACTGGGACATGTCATTACTTTGGGAGGCCACGAGCTTAGCGAAAAGTGCTAGCGAATGTAGCAGAAGGGAGGCCAGTCACTGGGGACCTCTACTGCAGCATGCCCTACTAAGTCAGCGGAGACCACGATCCTGGAAGAGCCCACTGTCCAGTGAGAGAGACACGTACGTCAAGAAATCATTACAAGACAGTGTGAGAAGGGCTGGGAGTGAGTTATGGGATGACTGGGGACAGGGCGGCCAGGACTGCCTGGTGGGGCATTCGTAGCTCCAGCTGCCGTGAAGATCTTGCCTTCCCTGGAGCCACCCTGTTTATACCGCGTGGCACTGGGCTTCCCCTCGAGAACCGATTGATCTGAGCAGAGGCGAGTGGCATTCCTGACCCAGCTGGGACCGTCCAGCGCCTTCTGGGAGCATGGAGAGGAGAGACACAGTATGTGGAGTCACAGTAGCCCTGTCCCCTGAAGGCAGCAGGCTTCCACTGGATCCTGGACCTGTCCTTGAACTGATTGTTGCATCTGTGAGGCCTCTGCGTAGCTTCCCAGGAAATGCATCTGCGGAAATTAATAAAAGAAACCTTAACTAAATTGGAGTGGGGAAGGCCTGTAGGGGGAGCGCTCACACCCTGTTGCACATTGTCAATTATACCAAGCAGAGAGAGAAATTCTTGCATCTTTCACAGGAAGTAGAACTACTTTACTACTGAGGGAAGATTTCTCTCCCCTGCGGCAACAGCCCAGCCAAGGAGAGGTCGTTGCCGCCCTCAACTGTTACTTTCCTCCAATGGACTTTCCTACAGAACAGCTCCTCCCCACTCCCCCTTTTTCTCTATAAAAGCCACTCCCCTCCTTTGTTTTCCAGATTTGCCTATGCTTTGCCATACCCCGCACGTCCCCAAATGCAATTATATTTGCTATTCCCAAACGAACTCATTTTGAAGGTAAAATAACAGGCAAATTTGCTTTTCAAGTTGACCCCCTTTTTAAGTCAAACTCTCCTCCACTTTTTTTTTGGCTTAAGGTAGCTGCTTGAGACCAAAATAAGCTGAAGTCATTTAGGGATCAGGACAAGTTAACAAGCAGTTTTGCTGAGATTCAATTCCAAGTGGATTTTTCCCCCCAGGTGCAATAAGAATCCAAGAGGGTTTTAAGGAGGGCCAAAAGGAAGGCTTTCCAGGCAGGGAAACAGCCGTGTGTGCATCTGGAAGCCTATTACTTCGTTAGTGGTTTATGGATTATTCGACAAAACGACCACCGAGAAAAGAAAATACTTAACAAAGACACTAGAGGGACCAGGGAGCTGGCAGCGAGGATGGAGCCCTGGATGAAGAGGCTGGAGTTCTGCCATCCAAGGCGGATCTGGTTTCTGCTCCGCTGTGTGGTCCTAGGCACACTAGGAGGTCCCTCTGTACCTGCTTCTTCAATTCTAAGAGAAAAATCATGAGTATTTAAATAAATTTTAAAAACACAGCAATCTCTCTGGAAACTTTACCCCACCAGTCTGTCCGGGACCTGGTTTAACCCTTGTGTAAGCATCCGCCGTTTCTCCTCCTGGCCCTCCCTCTGTGGCCGGTCCACCTGCAGCTTCCGAGAGCCCAGCCTCCACAGGTCTCCGAGTCTGTACGCATCTCCCCACCTGCTTGACCGCCTGCTGTCTCAGCCCCCGGACAACTGTTTCACCTCCTGACTGGCCTCCTGCTGTTATTTTTGTCCCCTTCCAATCTGTTCTTTGCAAACCAGCCAAGAGGATCTTTCTAAAAATCAGACCAAGTGAAAGAAGCCAATCTGAAAAGGCTACAGACCGTATGATTCCAGCTACAAGACATTCTGGAAAAGGCAAAACTATGGAGATGGATAAAAGAGCCATGGTTGTCAGGGGTTTCGCTGGAAGGGAGAGAGGAATAGGTGGAGCCCAGGGACTTTTCGGGCACGAGACTGTTCTGTGCGATATGTCGTGGTGAGTACATGCTATTCGTTATGCATTTGTCAAAACCCATGGACATCACCAAGCGTGAACCCTAATGTAAATATGGGCTTCAGTTAAAAATAATACATCAATACTGGCTCACTAATTGTAACAAATGTATCACACTAATGCAAGATATTAATAACAGGAGAAATTGAGTGTGTGTGTGTGTGCACGCACACATGCGTGTGTTTAGGGGGTGAGAGGATATATGGGAACTCTCCATACTTTCCACTCAATTTTTCTGTAAATGTAAAACTAACCTAAAACTACTCTGAAAAATGAAAGCTGTTAAGAAAAAAAAAATCAGATCATGTCATTTCTCTATTTAAAACCCTTCAACTGGGGCCGGCCCCATGGCTGAACGGTTAAGTTCGTGCGCTCTGCTTTGGCAGCCCAGGGTTTCGCCAGTTTGGATTCTGAGCATGGACCTCGCACCCCTCATCAGGCCACGCTGAGGTGGTGTCCCACATAGCAGAACTAGAAGGACCTACAACTAGAATATACAATGATGTACTAGAGGCCTTTGGGGAGAATGAAAAAAAAAGATTGGCAACAGATGTTAACTCAGGAGCCAATCTTTAACAAATAAAAAAATAAAAAAATAAACAACTACTCCATCATACCTGGAAAAAAATAATAAATGATAAAAATAATGAAACTCCTTCCTTTGGCTCATGAAGCCTCCAAGATGTGGCCTCTGCCTCGCCATCTCCCTTCACTGATAGTCCAGCTGCACTGGGCTGCTCTCTGTTCCCCAAACACACTAGGTTTATTCCTACCTCAGGGCCTTTGCACTTGCTGTTCCCTCTGTCCAGACACTCTTCCGCCTGGTTTTCAAGTGGCTGCTTCCCTCTTCTCATTCAGGTCTTAGCTGAAATGTTACCTCCTTAGAGAATCCTTCACTGACCTCCCATCTAAAGCAGCCACCAGCTCACTGGCTGCTGTAAACTCCAATTTTCACTCTCTGCACGAATCACTGGCTGGTATTTTTCTCGCTTGTTTCCTTGTTTCTTGCTCTGTTTGCTTGTTTAGCTCCTGAATCCCCCCTAGAATGCAGTTGCCATGGGAACAAGGGTCCTCTCTACTTTCTTCATCATGGTATCCCCAGCTCCTGCAACAGTGTTTGACATATCAAAGGTGCTCAACAGATACTCACTGAATGAATGAATGAGTGAATGAATGAATGAATTTCTTCAGACTTACCAGGGCTAGGCCTGAGCTGGCTCCTGGATCCTGCAGAAGACATGCAGCATGACCCCTGGGATCTCATGGTCTAATGCACAGAGGTTTATGCTGACCCTCCTGGATGACAGGGTGGTGTGGCTAACAGCATGGGCCATGGAGCCGGACGGCCTGCGTTCAAATCCTGGCTGTGGTCCACACAGCTGTCGTCTGTAAAACACTCAGAAAAGTTCCTAGAGCGGATTATGCCCTCCGTAAGTGCTGGTCATTATCGTTATCATGCAGGCCACAGAAAGACACACAACAGCAGACTGCTAACTGCAGAGTTCAAGGAATCCAGGCGATCACGGGATGGATTTCTTTGTTTGCTTCTGGATCACGCCTCGCAGGCCTGTGGATCGAGCGTGAGACACGGCAGGGCGTCCGGGGAGCCTGCACCCTCCCCACAGCTCTGTGGGATGAGCATGCTGGGGCTCTCACACGGAGGAGAGAACGAGGCTCCGGGCAGCAAGATGGCAGCACTGTGTCGCACAGCCAGTAGGTGGCAGGACCAAGAGTCACACCCAGGTCTGACTGGAAGTATTTTGTGCCCCCGACCCCCCATCCCTGCTTGGAGGCCTGGGCTCCAGTCCTGAGCCGGTGGGTTGCATGAGTGGCAACAAAACAGAGTGGGCAGGAGCTCAGCTGTTGGTGTAGACGGACCTGATTCAAATCTTAACCAGCGTGAGACCTAGGCCAGGGCTCTATGTCAGAAAAAGGGGGCCATGGCAGTTTCTGCCCTACAGGCCACAGAGGGCAGCTTTCAGGGCAGCGCCCGGCGAGGGCAGGTCCGTGGTAAACCCTCCTTGACTGAATGCTCTGTGGAGTTGTGAGGGGGTGAGATGAGATGAGGCTGGTCGCTCCATATGTGACAGTCGGTCCCCAAATCCTGTAACGGAGGACCAGACCTGGGAACTCTACCCACGTGGAGAGGAGCCTTGAGGAGGGCGTTCAGAGCTGGGAGGAGCAGTAGCAATCAGCTTGTTGACACATGAGGAACTGAGGCCCAGAGAGGGGGTGTGACCTAGCCCAGTCACCCAGCAGGTTGTTGGCTCGAGGGTTTAGGTCCTGGGAGGGGGCCACACCGCTGACGGTCTCAGCAGCGTTCGCAGCGCTTCCTGCCCCAGCTTAGGCCACCCTTATGATCCCTGGCTGACCTGGTATCGAGAACCGGCTCTGCCGCTCACTAGGTTCAACGACCTCTCTGAGCCTCAGTTTCCTCAACTTTAACATAGGGACAATAGCAGGGAGCTTCACAGAGTTGTAAACATGAAACGCACGTGTGTATGTAAAGTGCTGGCACGGTGGCTGGAACCCAGTAAGGTGACAATAAATGTCAGTTT
The DNA here is from genome assembly GCF_021613505.1 of Equus quagga. Lineage (NCBI taxonomy): Eukaryota > Metazoa > Chordata > Mammalia > Perissodactyla > Equidae > Equus > Equus quagga. Next base: position 17,309,429 of record NC_060271.1, on the reverse strand, counting down.
CCCTCTTTCCTCCTCTCTGTTCTCCACGCTGACATCCTAACCCTCAGCCGTGGGCAGGTCACCACGATGCTTAAAAATCTCTTCCTCTTCTGATGTCACCCTTCCTTAGCCTGGCAGCTGGGACACGCCGAGCTATTTTACTGCCTGCCTTGCTGGCATCTCCTCGTAACTAATGTGTTGGCGGGTTAATAAACGATTCTATGACCCTTTTTGGAAATGTTGCACACATATCCCTATCTCGTAGACTTGAACGTATTAAGGGTTCTGAGAAAGCCTGCAGGAAAGAGATCTGTTTAACCTTGTTCATTCCAGAATTTTCCAAAAGAGTTTGACGGTGGAGCCTTATTAATGTCACACAGAACATGCTTTTGGTTCCTGAACACCCTTTGCGAGTTTCCTGCCTGCCTGCTCTGCGTGGGTCAGTCCTGCTCCCCACAAAGCCCTTCCTCCCAGCATGTCTGCTCGGCCCTGGGGGCCCAGATCAGACCTCTCGGTGGTCTGGTCGAGTGAGCCTTTCCCCCGTCCCACCTCAGCTCTGTGCACAGCCCCTACCTAGCTGTCCCAGCCCAGCATGATGGGCGCCCCTGCCAGGTGGTCAGCTTCCCGCCTCGCCTCCCAGCGTCTGCCTCCCTGCTCCACTTCCCCTGCCCACCAGCCTGTTCAGGTCCTATCTGTTCTCTGGTCTCAGAGGACCATCAAAAGCACCACCTCCGAGAACCTTTTTTATATGCCCCAGGCAAAAAAAAAAAAATCTCTCTTGTCCTCATGCTTTCAGAGTTAGAGGAAAAGCTTGGTGAGGGCAGGATCCATATTTTTTATTTCTCCACAGCACTTTGCCCTGAATAGATCCTTAGAAATGTGTGTTTATTCATATATTCGACCAATATTTTACTGGACACCTATTATGTGTCCTATGCTGAGTGCTGGGGATACAGTGGGAAATGAGACAGACGTGGAAGGCAGTAGAGGAAGTGAGAAGAAACAAGGACTCTGGAACAGACGGCTCAGGTTCAAATCCTGGTTCCACCATTTACTACTTTGCATCCCTGGGCAAGTTACTTGACCTCTCTGTGTCTCAGTTTCCTCAGTCCTATGACAGGGAAAGAAGTAGTATCTGGGTTAAGGGGTTCCTGCGAGATTAAATGAGATGATAAATATAAAGTGCTTAGAACAGTACCCCACACACAGTAAGGGCTGCATGCATGTTGGCCATTGCTATCGGAATGAATGATTTTTTGCCTCACAGAGCTTGCTGTCTAAGAGGGAAGCCAGACATTGAGTAACTACACAAATAGCTATTTAACTGTTTTTGAGAACCACGAGGAAGGAGAAGAACGCACAATGGGAGCATAAAACAGATAGCCCCGACTCGGACTGAGGGTCAAGGAAGGCTTCTCAGAGGACGTGACACTTAAGCCAAAATTGTTGTCGTGTGCCAAAATGTAGGAACTTATAAAGGTATGTCAGACAGGCAATAAATAAAAATGTTATATACTTTTCTGGATTCTGTGACTTTTGAGCTATTTGTTAGGTGCTAAAATTTTATTATCTGTTGTGATTTATTCTCTCATTACAAGGAAACCTACACTTTACACCTGCGTTCATTAGCTATGGGTATAACACTGCCGTGTAACATACCGCCCCAAAACTCAGTGGCTTACAGCCACACCTGTTTATTTGCACAGATCTGCAGATGAGCTGGGGCAAGGCTCCAGCATCTGGGAGTCAGATGATCTAGGCTGTCCCATGGTCTCATCTTCCCCCTGGGACCAGGGTGCTAACCAGGGAATGTCCTTCTTATGGTGATAGCAAGGAACAAGGGGGCAAACCTCAGCCTCAGAAATGGCATGCTGCCGTTTCCACCCCATCCCATTGGCCAGTGCAAGTCATGTAGCCAAGTCTGGAGTCAAGAACTGAGAACATACACTCGGCCCCTTTAGGGACCACAACTGCAAAGTCACTTGGCAAAGATGTAGCTACAAGGAGTGGTGAAGAATTGGGTCCAGTGATGCAATCTCCTGTCAGACCTAATTTTACACTTGAAATTTTGTTATCTTTTTCTTAAAGAGCCCCTCCTCCTAAATTGGATAAACCTCAGGCTTCCACAAAGCCTGGCTGCATTCCTGGCAGCTGGGTGCTTTTGATGGCGCCCAGGGTAACTTCAGGGTGACTGCTCCAACGACGAACACTGCAACTAAGAGCTTCGTTAGCAGTTTGAAATACTTGATATGACAAAGTTCCAGTGAATTCAAAGCCCGCTTACGTCATTCAAGCAATTTCATTCGTCAATGACAGAAAAGAAAGTGCTGTTAGACTCTTTAAATAAACATTTCAATTATTGTAAGTGTTTAAATGGTTGCAAAAAAGTGGTGATAGCGATTTGTAAAGATAATTATTTAAGAATTTTGATTGGGAATTTTGTGTCGCTGATGCAGACACAAAATCTCATCTAAAAATTTATGTTCACAGACGCAAGTCAAAATCCTAAGTAAAAATTTTGGAAAGATTTTATTTGCAAGTGTTAAATTCAGTGTTTAGCATCTTTGCTAATTGTTTTGCAAAGAGATCCCAGGTGTACAGAATTAGATTACCATCATCCTTGGTTTATGATACACTGTTAACCTTGGGCCATGTATTTTACACTTGCTTCAGTTATTTATAATAACGTAACATGTTACCCAAAACCAAAGCTAGTACTTTGCCTATAACCTACAAGGAACCGTAAGTTCCCCCTTGCCGCCCTCAGCACCACATTTTGACTTTCACAGATCTGGATGCTTCTGCCTTTGTGGGCCTCTTCCTACACACACACACACAAATCTATACATATATTTTATGACTGCAGTGGTATAAAGAATATACTAATATTATATATGAAAACATTTTCTTTGACCTAAAAGTTCATTTTTTGCTTCTGATTTTAAAGGCAATTAAAACATTTTTGTGGGCCCTGCAAGTATCGTGGCCTGAGGCACTGAGTCTACTGTGCCTGAGGGGTAAGCAGGCCCCACTCCCCCCGTGTGAGGTACCTACCACCCGGGATCCTATGCACATCACTCCTTGGTTTCCTCTTTATATCGTAATTTATTGCAACCAAATGTATTCCTTAAAAGAATACTTTTAGGGGGCCGGCCCCATGGCCAAGTGGTTAAGTTCACGCGCTCTGCTTCAGCGGCCCAGGGTTTCGCTGGTTCAGATCCTGGGCATGGACATGGCACTGCTCATCAAGCCACGCTGAGGGGGCATCCCACATGCCACAACTAGAAGGACCCACAATCAAAATATGCAACTATGTACTGGGGGAATTTGGGGAGAAAAAGCAGAAAAAAAAAGAATACTTTTAACATTAGTCATTTTTAACATTACAAAAGGAAATTGTATTGTATATAATCTTTTGAGATCTACTTTTCTTATTTAGTGTTAGATTGTAAAATTAATTTATATTTGAGGCTTGTCCCTGTAGCTCCTTCATTCTGACTGCAGTCTATTGTGTATCACGCGTAGGCATATCACAGTTCACTCATCGCTCTCCTATTGACGGGCATCTGGCGTGGCTATTGTTCATCCTTTCCTACAGGAACAAACAACCCCAATATTTCATTGGCTCGTAGCACCAAACATTTATTTCTAGTTCTCACTCTGTGAGGCTGAGGGTTGGCTGCAGCTCTGCTGGAGAAGAGTCTTTGCCAACAGGGAGACCTGGCAAGGGTGAAGAACGAATGAATAATCACGAACAAATAATGCAATTGATCCCAGATGGTGTCTAGGTTTTGCTGTGGGAACAGCCCTGCTGTGATATGAGTAAAGCTGCTGGGTCATAAGCTGGGTGAGTGTTCAGCTTCAGAAGATAATAGACTTTTCCACAATGGCTTCACCAGTTTGCATTCCTGCCAACAATATGCAAAAGATCCTGGGCACCCAGGGGTCGGCCCGGTGGTGTAGCGGTTAAGTTTGTGTGCTCCAGTTAAGTTTGGTTAAGTCTGGTGGCCCAGGTTTGCAGGTTCGGATCCCGGGAGTGGACCTAGCACTGCTCATGAAGGCACGATGTGGTGTTGACCCACATAAAGTAGAGGAAAGATTAGCACAGATGTTAGCTCAGCAACAATCTTCCTCAAGTAAAAAGAGGAAGATTGGCAACAGAACTTAGCTCAGGGCCAATCTTCCTCACACACACACACACAAAAGATCCTGGGGATCCACACCCTTTCCAACACTTGGTATTACCAGACTTCTAACTATTGCAAATTGAATGGATGTAACATGGCATTTCACTGAGGCTTCGATTTGCGTTTTCCTGATCGCTAACAACATTTAACATCTTTTCACATATATGGCTGTCTGTGTTTCTTCTCCACTAAAATATCTTGCTCATACTTTTTGTCCGTTCTTCTTTTTTTTTTTGTTTTCTTTCTTACTGATTTATAGGAGTTCTTTATCTATTCCTCGTATTAATCCTTTGTTGCTTACATGTATTGAGATTTTCTCTGCCTACTTGATCACTTTTCTTTTCACTTTCTTTAAGGCGGCTTTTGTTGAACATAAGTTCTTAATTTTAATACAGTTGAGTTTATCAATCCTTTAATTTGCAGTAAATGCACTTTGGGGCTTATTTAAGGAATCTTTCTCTACCGCGACCTCTAAAAGATATTGACCTATATTTTCTACTAAGAGTTTTAAAGTTTTATTTTTGAAATGTAAGCCCCTAAGCCATGTAGAGCTGACCTTTGTATATGTTGTGAAGTAATTTTTTCAGCTCCTTCTTTTCTTCACCGTGATGTGCCCCCTCTGCCATATACCAAAGTCCTATACATGTGCAGGTCTGATTCTGGGTCCCTCTGTTCTTTCTCGGGGGTCAATCTGTTTGCCGATACCACACTGTCCTAATAGCATAGACTCATAGTAAGTCCTGATTTCTGGGGGAGGAAGGCCCTCCTCCTTGCTCTTCTCAGCACGGCAGGGCACCCTGACCTGGGGTCGTTGGACAATCTCTTACACAAAAAGGAGACATCTATGGTAAAGTAGAAAGGGTGAGGAACTCAGAATCAAACCAGGTTAAATCCTAACTCTACTTCTTCTAAATGTGTGTTCAGGCCTGTCCTTTTCCCTTTGGAATCTTGAGTTTCTGTGTATAAACCTGGGTAAGGACGCTACCTAACGCAGTGTGCTAAGGATCAGATAAAACCGTATGAGAAAAGATCTCGGCCTGGCACCTGTTTGTGTCCCTGAGTGTTTGTGAGATGGGGCCCAGAAAAGATAAATGACACGCTCAAGGCCACACAACTAGATTGCCTCTCCACAGCCAGGATTCAAGGACAATCTCTAGATAAGTTCATCTTCTCAGTTTCTTTCTTCTGTTTTCGTCCTCTCCCTTCCAAAAAAAAAAAAAAAGTCCATTTCCGAAAGCTCTAGCACACGATAGTTCCCGAAGGTCGCATCTGCTTTGGCTTTGTCTTATCTGATGGGAACAGACTGAACTGGACAAGGGTCTCTAACAATGTTGGAGAGGAAGCCAGGTTTACTTAGCATCCAACTTCTTTTGGCAATGTTACCCCTGGCCTTGGCTGAGCCACGGCTCAGGGGCGTCTGGAAAGGACCAGGTCTGGGCACGGCTTCCAGGAGTGTCCCTGGGCTGTCAGTCAGCTGCCCTGGAACTTGAGAATCATGGAAATTGCCGTGAACTTAGGGGTTCACTGCTAAAATCAGCCCATGAGGCAGGGCTCGAGTCTGTGTTGTCCCCTTTGTCTCTCCTGATCCCACCACAGGCCCTGGCATGGAGAAGAGCTCAGTAGTTGTTGAATGAATAAATGAACGTGGTCAGAGAGATGCAGAGTCACCTTGAGGAGACAGTTTGACCTCATCCTAAAGACATGAACACAGCCAGAGGAAAGGTATGCAGCTCACCAGCAGATATGGTGAAGTCTTGCAGAAAAAAAGGTTTGGAAAAGAGTATGAGTGCATTAAAAGTTACAATAATTAAAGTACATAACTGGGGGCCGGCCCAGTGGCACAGCTGTTAAGTGTGCACGCTTGGCTTCTCGGCAGCCTGGAGCTCGCTGCTTCGGATCCTGGATGTGGACATGGCACTGATTGGCAAGCCATGCTGTGGTAGGTGTCCCACATATAAAGTGGAGGAAGATGGGCATGGATGTGAGCTCAGGGCTAGTCTTCCTCAGCAAAAAAGAGGAGGATTGGTAACAGTTAGCTCAGGGCTAATCTTCGTCAAAAAAAAAAAAAAGTACGTAACTGACTCAGAAACTGATGGAGAGAGAAATGGAGTGGACTAGAATCCACAAATAGACCTAAACATATAAAGACATTAGGTCAATGACAAGGGTAGCATTTCACATATGTGAGGGGAAACCACACGTTAGCACAATTGATGGGCCATCTGGAAAAATATCTAGTTGTGTCCCTAACTCATCGCATTCACTCAAATAAATTCCAGACGGATTACATATGTGTAGATTAAAAAAAACAAAACTATAAAAATACTAGAAGAAAATATCAGGGAATGTTTGTTTTCATCATAGAATGGAGAAAATCTTTCTAAAACATGACACAAATCCCAGAAATTATCAAGGAAAAGATGAACAGATCTGACTACGTAAATATTTCTAAACTTCTGTGGGGGAAAAAGCCACACACAAAGCAAATAACAAACACTAAACTGAGGAGAATATTGCTTTGCTTTCTATATGACCAATGAGGGCTAAGAAACTGACATGCAAAGGACGCTTACAAACCAACTTCTAAAAAGTGCAAAGGAAGAAAAGTAAGAAAAAAGATGAGTAAGAAAAATAGGCAAATAACACAGGAAACTATATTTTATAGATGATAACATTCAAATGGTCAACAAACACGTGAAGAGGTGCTTGACTCCAGAGGAAAACCGATCCAAATGAAAACAACAATGTGATAATATTTTTCATGTATCAGATTGGCAAGAATCAAAAAGTAGCCAGTGTTGGGGCAGAGGGTCCACAGGCTCTCTCATCACTGCTGGGGCAAGCACAGATTGGTACGTTATTTTTGGAGAGAAAGACATTAATTTCTATCAAGACTTTATACTTATGTGTCCTTTGATCTAGTCAATTCCACCTTTGAGAATTTATTTTATAGAAACACTGGCAAGGGTGAGCCAAGATAAATATACAGGAAGTTCTCTGCGGCATTGTTTTTAATAACAAAAGACTGGAAATACATGTGTATCAGCAGAGGACTGAGGAATTCATGGTATGTCCATAGCACACAGCTGATAAAGAATGAGAGATACCTATCTATACAGCCAACATGGACAGACACCCACAACCTAGTGTTCCCGTTTGGAAAAAAAAGCAAGTTGAATAGCATATATATTATCTCTCTCTATATTATTATATAGATAACATGTATAACATGCATTTTTAATGTTATATTTTTATTTACATTTTAAAAATGATCTCTCTTTCACTTTCTCCATATATATTCATATATAAAAACACACACATATATGTATATATGTAATTATACATATATCTGAAAATTTACATATCAAAGTGTTACCAGTGATTTAGATTAAAAGCAAAGGTTGAAATTCACATTTTATTTCGTATCACTTAAAATTTTTCCAATGAGCATATACTGCTTTTGCATCAATGTTAAAAATCATTTTTATTAAAAATATTTTAAGTGACATTTTGGTCTACGTATTACTGTTTGTGAGTTAATCACTAAAAAATCTGCCTCTCAGGACAGACTCCCAGCCTACTAATAAAATGGGGTTTCCTTCTGGATCTCGTTTCCCTCCTCTGGCTGTTAGAGACTTCCCGAGAATCCTGGTTCCTTAGGAGCCAGAATTTGCAAGAACTGCCCTCTTTCCTGAGAGAGCCACAGAGGCCACTCGTGCTTGCCCAGTACTCACCGGGACAGGAGAAATACGCTCCAGGTGCAGCCAGGAGAACCTTCCGCCATTAAGGTACCTTGTCTGGCCACCCTTCACGGAGTGGCAAAAGCAGCCTGCCCCTCCCACCCCAGACTGCGAGCTCCCCCAGGGCAGACACCAGGTCCAACGGTTGTCTGTATTCCTAAGAGCCAGCACAGAAAATATTACTTGACGTAATTTATTAACACAAACAGAAACCAAGAAAACTGGACTGCCAGGCAGATGGCGAGGCCTGGCTGTAGAGCTGACCTAAGGAAGTGAGAAAAGAGATTAGCAGTGAGCCATCAACGGCAGGAGGGCAGGAGAGAGAAAGGGCAGATACAGCAAATGGTCCCTTTGGAGAGAGGGAGGAGGCAGCCAGTGCCCCATAAACGTCTCAGGTAGGGCTAACGGGGCACGGAGCTTGGCCCTCTTAGGAACAAGGGCAGAGAGGTGGGTAGGGTGGAGTGGGAGGCAGGACAAGCTATCCTGTATTCTATCCTGCAAAGCCAGTGGGTGAGGATATAGTCGGTGCTGCTGACACCTGCCGGAAAACTGCCTTTGTGGTGGAGACAGCTCAATAAAAGCATGTAGCAGCGACACGATACAGCCCATGAGAAACTGCAAAACTGGCATGAAGCACCTGTTTGCCTTCATATCCTCAGTGCCCAGGGCCTGGCACAGCGCAGGGACCCAGTAGATGTTTGAGAAGGACAGAAGCAAAGGAGGGCGGCAGAGAGAGGGGGAAGGGGGGAGGTGGGGACAATGACCCAACCACCAGCGAGCTCTCTTCTAGTTTCATGATGTCGGGGGATACTTTGAGGGGGTCCCGGAAGGCTGCCTCCGCTTGCGCTTCCATATTCTTACCTACTTAGTGGGCGGTGGGGGGAGAGAGGGAATGTTGGAATCAATGATTCTGACCTGGAGTCCAAAAGCCCTCGGGAACTCGCAAGATAGAAATGGGTGCCCTGAGCTATTTTGGTCCTTCTAAGTGGGTAACGGGAATTGTGCATTGGCCCAGGGTAGGACTGTATGCGCTCACAGGCCAGGTATCTTTGTTTGGGGCTGGAAGTCCATTGCTCCCAAGAAACAGGAAAACATTTGGATCGAGCCCGCTCTGCAGGAGGGCTGGCCCAGGTTCCATCACATCCAGTTGGGCCAGGAGCCAAGCAGTTAGCTTTTCTTAAGCATTGGTTTCCTCTTCAGTGAAATGGGGGTGATAGCACACCCCGCTCAGAGGCTATGGCAATGACTGAATGAACTAGCCCATGTAAGGCACTTGGCACCCAGCCTGGCCTGGAGTCAGCCCTCGGCAAACGGTATTTCCTGTCATTATTAATTCAGGGTAGGAAGTCTGGACATCTCATGCTAGTCAGAGACTCTGCTTGGAGCTATGTATATTGATTAATAAATAGTAGGAAATGAATGAATTATTAATTATTTAGAGGAGCTTTTTGGAAGACAACATCTTTCAAAACACAAGACCCCATGGAGAGAAATCAGGGGTACACATGGGGGGACAAAGGTTAAGCCCCTTTATGCAAGTCCCCTTCCAGCTGGGGTCTAAGGCGACACTAAGCTCTTCCTCTTGTGGGCTTTGGTACAACTGTTCTCTCTTCTTGGGATGCCTTTCTCTCTGCCTAGCTGACACCTCCTCCAGGAAACCTTCCGTGGCCCTGGGCACACTGGATTCACTCCTTTGAGGGCACTCGCTACATTATGCACTGCTTTCTCAGACAGTGATTCTCAACCTAACCATGCACCAGAACCAAACTAAGGGCTTGTTAGCACAGAGATGGCTGGGCCCCACCCCAGAGCGTCTGATTCCGTAGGTCTGGAGTGGGTCCGGAGAAGGTGCATTTCTCGCGCGTTCTCAGGAGATGCCGATGCTGCTGGGAGACGGCTCTGAGAACCTCTGGTTAGCCCAGGTGCTCGAAGACACCAAGGATCTTACTGTTTATTCCCCCTGCTCCTCCAGCAGCCCCTCAGGCACAGTGATTATTACATGGAAAGAGAAAGGCAACAACAAGATGCAACCCAAAAGACGTCCCAAGGCTTTGTGTGCTGACAGCCGGACAGCGGCGTGTGAGAGCGGGAGGCGAGGTGCCCGAGACGGGGTCACGGAAGGCCGGAGGCCCAAGTCCGGGATCATAGCGCCCTCTGGTGCCAACAGCTCAGCTCTGTGCCTGGAGCTGGGAGTGGACAGGCGACAGAAGGGACCAGTTTTCCCCTCTTGACCTCATCCATGCCACCACCAGAGGTAACTTGCTAAAACTCAGCTCAGACCATTCTCCCCTTTGCCCCTCCCCCAGGCTAAGCCCCACCCATGGCTCGCCACTGCCTTCTGGTCAAAGCCACACCCTCAACTCCTTGGCCACCTTGCCCTCCCTTCGCCTCGCTCCCGCCTCAGTCCCTCTCCTCCGGAACCTTCTGTTTTATTCCGATAGACAGGCCATGGACTCTGTACCTTCCTCATGCTATTCCTCCTAACGGGACTGCAACCCGCCTCCCCTCCCCCCCCAAGAAACTTACTCCTTCTTTTATGTCAACCGTGGGCTTTTCCGTGGAGTCTTCTGGACTTTCCCAGGCAGGAGTGATGGTCTGTGCAGCCCGGTGCATGGACCACGATAGAGAACTCACAGAGCGTGTCAGTACCCATGTGTGGGGTCTGGGTGCTCCTTGAGACCACGAGCTCCTTGGGGGCTCCTTACTCAGCTTGGGTGTCTCAAGAAACCATTGGAGGGGCCGGCCCTGTGGCCGAGTGGTTAAGTCCGCGCGTTCCGCTTCAGCAGCCCAGGGTTCGGATCCTGGGCACGGACATGGCACCGCTCATTAGGCCATGTTGAGGCGGCGTCCCACATGCCGCAATTAGAAGGACCCACAACTAAAATATACAACTATGTACTGGGGGGATTTGGGGAGAAAAAAGAAGATTGGCAACAGTTGTTAGCTCAGGTGCCAATCTAAAAAAGAAAAAAGAAACCATCGGAATCTTGAATCTATGGAATCTTGGAATTATGGAATCTGAAAAGCTGTTTTCCCACCTCAAAAAAAGCTCCAATGCTCTGTCTAGGCCCCTTTCAAAGCTGGAAAGCACTGTCTAGCAGCTAAGGCTGCAGAGGTCCTTAGCTGTCAGTCACTCAGTGATTCAATCAGCTAATAGACTTGAGGCCTTCCTTCTGGCAGGCATTCCTCCTCGTCAGGGGACACAGAGGAGAATAAAACAAGACAAAGCTCCTGGTCTCTGAGCTTACATTCTGTGGAGGAGAAAGGCTGTGAACAAAATCTATTAGATACTGTTAAGCAGTGATCAGTAGTATAAGAAAATTAAGCAGGGTAAGAGACAGAAATTGACAGAGGTCTCTATTCTAGCCATTGTGGTCAAGGAAATTCCCCCTGATGAGGTGGTATCTGAGCAAAGACCTGAACAGAGTGAAGATCTGAACCACGTGTATATCTGGAGAAGGCTTTTCTGACAGTGTGCAAAGGCCCTGTGGTCGGCACAGGCTTAGCATATTCTAGGAACAGAGAGGAGGCCAGCATCTTAAGTCAGGGATTCTAGAAGCAGACTCTGAGAGTAGGCTTTGTGTGCAAGTGATTTACTAAGTGCTGTCTCAAGGGCGGGAGTGGGAAGCAACCAGCAAGGGTGTAGGGGAAGCGGGCAGGGAAGAGGAGGCCCAGCCGAGGGGGGACTTTGCGCAGAATTCTTCAGAGGGTGGCCTCCTCCTGATCCTGCAGGGAGCTCCGGCACAGTGAGTTGTGCCTCAGCATTTGTCCCACCCTAGGGCGAGGTGGCTGAGGATTTCATACCCCACCTCCTGGTTTAGGGCCACCCCAGGAATATGTGAATTCTCAGATACTTCATGGGGCAAAGTGGGCTCCTGAGGGCAGCCCGCGACCCCCAAAAGAGCCACGGGTACGGGGTGTTGGAAGCAAAAGCAGACCAAAGCCGGGGAACACACACACACCAGGAAAATGGGGATCTGAAGGCTCTGGGAGGAGCACTAACGCTATGTGTTATGATCAATGAGGCTGCAGAACAGACGTCGAGGGAGGGGAGGAATCACCAGATGAGAACTGATAGTCAGCCGAGGCTAGATTAGGTCAACCAATATGTGATTTTGCTCAAAGAGGCAATTTGCCGAGCTAAAAAATCTACACTTCCCTTCTTTGCATCAGGGGTGGCCAGTTCTAGACACTGAGATATAAGTAGAAGTCGGCTGGAGGCCTCTGAGAAAGCATTGATTTCCTGACGGAGGCACAACCTCTTCCTCCTTGCTGTTCCCTTCTTCTTGCCTGGAATGTGAACCTGAGGCTGGAGGTAAAGCAGCCATCTTGTAACCATGAGGTCATGACAAGGCAAATGTGAGAAAACAAGCTTCGTGCTAAGCATGGCGGAGCAGAAAGACAGAAGGAGCCTTAGACTTTGGTGATGTCGTAGAGAGGATGTACCAGCCTGGGACGCCTGTCACTAGACTTCTTTTTTGGGAGGATAATAAATTCCCATTTGATGAAGTCATTGGCTTTCTCTTACAAGAGCATCATCCTTAGCTGTTACTCCCTCCAATAGCCTGTATGGATCTACTCATCGTCCTACCTTCCATGAGAGCACCTGTTCGTCCTCAAGTGCCCTGGACGTTATAAAGCTTTTTCAGGTTTGCCAATCTCCTTGTGACAAATTCTATCTTGTTTTAGTATGCATTTATTTAGTTATGAGTGAGGCTGAGCCTTTTCATATGTTTATTGAATGTTTGTGTTTAAGTGGATTGTATGTTACTTTGCCCATTTTCATTTGGGAGCCGTAAAGAATTCACAGCGGGCATTGGCATCTCAAAGGTTCTGAGGGGCTGGCCCCATGGTCAAGTGGTTAAGTTCATGTGCTCCGCTTCGGCGGCCCAGTGTTTTGCCCGTTCGGATCCTGGGCGCAGACATGGCACTGCTCGTGGGGCCATGCTGAAGTGGTGTCCCACATGCCACAACTAGAAGGACCCACAACTAAAAATAGACAACTATGTACCAGGGGGCTTTGGGGAGAAAAAGGAGAAAAGAAAAAAAGTTCTGAGAATTCCTGCAGTATTAAACCTGCAGTTTAACTTTAGCATAGAATCTTCCAGAATTATTTGACCACAGAATGTGCTTTGTCTTGGAACCCCTATTTCTATTAGTTAGGGCACAGCTTTGCAACTGGCATGCCATGAATGGGCTGCGGGCACGTTGACCTGTTCAACCGCTCAAAAATGTACCCAGCTGAAAATTATTTGAACACTTAGATGGTCCCTCTGTAAACTTCCAGAATTCAGTAACAATTATTTACGTGGCTAAGATTTTATACAAAGCTTCTGCTGCCAGAAAGGCTCTGTCATGACCACATCCTGCCACACCCCCATCAGTTCATCTCAGGCAGTCCGACTACAATCCTAGTCACGGTTTAGTTATCATCTGCCATGTTCTTCACTTTATGAGTACATATAAAATATTGATGTTCCTTAACTTAATTTTCTCTTATTTTTTACATTTTCCTAAAAGTATGGATCTTTTTATTATTTAATGTTAAGTGTTTCCATATAAAAATAATGTATTTTGTCACTTCTCTCACTTATTAGTTCTTGGGTGAGTGAGCAACTATTGATTTTTAATGCTAATATCTAACAGTTTGATTCTTTCTTTCTTTTTTTTTTTTTTTTTGAGGAAGATTAGCCCTGAGCTAACTGCTGCCCATCCTCCTCTTTTTGCTGAGGAAGACTGGCCCTGAGCTAACATTCGTGCCCATCTTTCTCTACTTTATATGTGGGACGCCTACCACAGCATGGCTCGCCAAGCAGTGCCATGTCCGTAGCGGGGATCCCAACCAGCGAACCCCGGGCCGCGGAAGCAGAACGTGTGCACTTAACCGCTGCACCACCGGGCCAGCCCCTAGCAGTTTGATTCTTGATGGAATTTCAGAATGAATTATTGTTTGCTATTTTTAATCGAATTTTTTAAATTTCAGAATTGACATACAACATTATATTAGTTTCACGTGTACAACATGGTGATTCGATATTTGTGTACATTACAAAATGATCCCCACGATGAGTCTAGTCAACATCCGCCACCATACACAGTTACAAAAATTCTTTGCTTTTTTTTCTTATAATGAGGACTTTTAAGATCTACTCTTTTAGCAACATTCAAATATGCAATACAGTATTATTAACTGTAGTCACCATGCTGTAGATTACATCCATGGCTTATTTATTTTATAGCTGGAAGTTGGTAACTTTTGGCCCCCTTTCACCCATTTTGTCCACCCACCCCCCACCCCCTCTGGCATACTGTTTGCTTTTAAAAACGAAGAAATGTTTCTAAAGTTCAACATGCCTGCTCTGACCCAGCCCTCTCGTCCTAAGTATTTTTTACCCAATAGCAGAGTGCATACGTCCATAAAAAAACATGCACGAGCGTGTTAGCAGCAGTTTTACTCATAATAGCCTCAAACTGGAAACAACACAAATGTTCATCGATGAATGAATAAACTGTGAAGCATCCACGCAATGGAATACTTGGCAATAAAAAGAAACAAAGTATGGTTATACACAACAAGAAGGATAAATTTCTTAAACGTGATACCGAGTGAAAAAGCCTGATAAAGAGGCACACAATGTATGAGTCCATTTATATAAAGTTCTCAAATAGGCAAATCTAATCCATGGTGATTGAAATCAGATCAGTGGTGACCTGGGAAGACATGAGGCTGCTCTCTGGGAGGGTGGAAACTGTCTCTATCTGGACCAGGCACGTATACACATGGAGAAACTCACCGAGCATGCACTGCAGACGCAGGCACCTCACATTACCTCACTCGATGTATTTTATATCTCAGTAAAAAGAATTTAAGGGCCGACCCGGTGGCGCAGCGGTTAAGTGTGCATGTTCCACTTCGGTGGCCCGGGGTTTGCTGGTTTGGATCCTGGGTGCGGACATGACACTGTTTGGCAAGCCATGCTGTGGCAGGCGTCCCACATATAAAGTAGAGGAAGATGGGCACAAATGTTAGCTCAGGGCCAATCTTCCTCAGCAAAAAGAGGAGGATTGGCAGCAGATGTTAGCTCAGGGCTAATCTTCCTCAAAAGAAAGAAAGAAAGAATTTAAAGTAAGAACAGCAAAAAGTTTATGTCTAAAACCAAAAATGGTTGAAAATCAATCAAATCTATTATTTAAAAAAGACTTTATTTTAAAAAGCTGTAAGACTTTACAGCTCTGGAAAATTGATTTTTTCAAAGTATTTTTATCATACTTGAATATGAGTGATATTTATATGTTGTGAATTTTCATAATTTAAATTACTAAGTTAAGTGAAAATTCGTGTTTTAATACTTCTTTGTGTTAATACTACTTTGCTGACTGAATTCTTTTGAAAAAATATAATACAGTGTGTATAAAACATTCTTAGAGAAGTGGAAGGCCTATAGGAAACATACATACTTGATGTTTGAATAGATTTAATTTTGATGGCTATTTTCCCACTATCATGGACAACTTTTTAATTAAAGCTGGGATGTCATCAGAATCACTGAACACAGTAGTACAAAAAAAGTTTTGTCATTCAACAGGCAACAAATATTCCAAGATGATCTCACCTTTGTATTCTGGAGCTCTCTAGCTCTATCCTGTGGCCCAAAAGTCTGCTGTCCTAGAAAACATCCTGTGAAGCTAGGTGGCCAGGCCATCCCACCTATATCTAACTGTAAACCGTTCAGCTACTGCAGGAAAATAATTCATCTTTGGTAAATGCCTGTCATTGCAAAGCAAGAAACAAAGTTATTGTATTTGCTCTGTTGCAACACTTTCAGGCAGAGCTCAAGAAACTACAGGTCCTGCCTTTGACAGCCCAGGTCCAAATGAGAGACAAGGCGCGCTTCCCTGGATGGCAGCTCCCTGCCCGTGTTTTCACACATCGTCGCTGGGAGAATCAGGTCCTCTCTGTGTGAAGGAAGGAAGGAGGACAACTGGAAGCTTGCGCCTAGTTTCTCCTGGATTCACCCTGGCACCCTTTCCCTGAACTGATTATAATCTGTATCCTTTCACTGTGATAAACAGTAACCATGAACACACCAACTTCTCTGAATTCTATGAGTCTTTCTAGCAAATCATGGAGCCTGAGGGTGGTCTTGGGGTCCCCTCCACAATACTAATATGTGCTAACAACATTTATGGGCTGAAAGAAAAAACTTACCTTTGGAGAAGTGAAATAACAAATGGTTTACCAGCGAACTCAGTTGGAGTTATTATTTGAATCCTAAGAAAATTTATTAAGACTGATAGAGCAATGTCTGTGTATGTTGGAAGAAACTTTCATCATAATTTTAAAATACTTGACTTGAACGAAACACTGTTGTATTCTAAAGCCCTTTATATTATTACAAGGAATTTCAACGTTACATTTTGTCAATGAAAGAAAAGGCGGAAATGTTAGTCATACAACAGGCTGGGAAGGAGGCCTCTAGAGAAAGGCAGGTGTCCACACTGGAGTGAGCGAGTTATGCCAGAGCGAAGGAGGCTGCGGGGCGAAGTGTAGACCTGAGGCCAGTTCAGAGAGAAGGAGGCAAGAAACGCAGGTGGGCTCCCCATAGAAGAAAGGGGTCTTCACAGGTGGACGCAGAGTTTCTGTTCTGCCTGGAGGAGCGCCTAGGTGGGAATTTGCTGCAGCCCCCAACAGCGAGCGTGGCGCAGCTGAGCTTGGACCACGGGTGGCTGCAGTGTGGGGGCTGCCAGGGTCCGACAGAGAATGAAAGGCAAAGAGCAGACGCACAACTTGGAGGGGTTCAAAATGCAGAGTGAGAGTTACAAGTGGAAAAGCGGGGGGTGTTTGAGAGGGACATGCATTCACTTGAAGGAACAGAGACCCAAAGGTGCAGCAGCTTAAGCATGGCAGAATTTCTGTCTCTCCCACCTGGCTGTCTGGGCACAAGCCACCCAGGTCTGGTGTGTTGCTCCTGGGAGCGGGCAGCGTGGCCTCTTTCCAACTCTTGCTCCTCTGCTCACGAGTAGTTCCAAGTTTCACTTGCAACTTGGTTAAACTGGAACTGTGCTTCCTGGACCCCCTTTCCCTTAGGGTTCCTTGCGAGAGGGGCCCAGAAGAGGAGCTGGTATGAGGATTGCAAGGTGGAAGTGAAGCGGCGGCCATCGTTCTCTGAACGGGGGCGATGGTGATAGACAGACGCAGAAGGGTTTGGGGGGTTCCAACTTGTCCTCGGCTCCTCTTCCCAAACGCTGGCCCTGCTGACCACAGAGGCGCCAGGCACACCACCAGAGGCTTGGGCCCGCTGAAGTGTAGCTACCCAGAGGCTGCGGCCACCCCGGGGCCTCCGCACCAGTCCGCCCTTCCCAGTGGCTGCACTCACCTGCCTTCTCTACTTCCCAACAAACTGCACTGTGTCCATCTCTGATGGTTGTTCACAGGATTTGTTACTGACCCCTCCTCCGATCTCCCATCTCCCTGCTCCAGACCTTCACTTCCTCATATAGTTGTGCAAAGTCTGATTCCTATAATAAAATCTCTCATGCCGTCGGTGTAAATCAGATGGTTTTGGTTTTCCCCATCTCTGGCTCAGGTTTTGGTTTTTTTGAGTTTGCTCAGTTTTCATTCATTCATCTAATGTCTTACTTCCCAAAATTTTCACTCTTGTTGTCTCTCCTGTTCTCCCCACCTTTATGGATTGATGTATTTTTAAAACATTCTTTATCGTAGTTTTAATGAGGTTTCAGTGGGGAGGGGAGGAAAGTTTGATGTATTTGTTCAATCTACTGTCTTAACCCGAAGTCTTCTCGCCACTGTGGTCTTCCTTCACAGGAATGAACTCTGCTGTTTCCTAAATGGACAAGCTCCTCCTGCCTCTGTGTCTCAGCGCATGATCCCCCCTCCATCCATCCCCCCTTCCATGCCCCTCTCCTCTGTCCCCTCACATCCTCCCCCCTCCAGCCTGCCTCCCTTTTTCCCTCTGTTGGTGCCTACCTATCCTTACGGGTACTGCTCACAGAAGCTTTTTTTGGCCAGCTGGCTGGGTTAGCTACCCCACCCCCCACCTCAGGGGGATTCGGAGGCACCCCTCCACTTTTCCCCAAAACTATACCGACCTTGGTATTATAATTGCCTTTGGAAACCTGGTCACTGGGACAGTACCTGGCACATAGGAGATGCGAATAAATGCTCCATAAATGAACGAATGAAATAGACACCTTTCTTGCCAACTCTTTAGATTTGTTTCCATAATGAGAATCAGAGGAAGGTGATTTGTTTTCCTAAAAAGAAGAGGATCTGGAGGAAGGAGAGACAGAGGAGACAGGCACAATTTAAAGGAGGCAAATAAAATGTTGTGAATCTTAAGATGCTTGAAAAAATGAAGAGCTTTAATGGATGACCATATTATTTGTATTTTAGTTTTTAAAAGAGCCCTGAGAAAATGAATCTATGGTGTTGGAAGTCAGAGTAGCGGTTATACTTGGCGGACTGGTAACTGGGAGAGGAACGAGGGGGCATCTGGGGTGCTGGTAACATTCTGTTTCTTGGTCTGGGTGCTAGTTACATGGGTGTGGTTGAATATGTAAAAATTCATCAAGTTGTACAGTTATGAGTTTTACACTTTTTTGTCTGTACATTATACTTCAAAAAAAGTTTACACTGGGTCCGGCCCCGTGGCCGAGTGGTTGAGTTTGCGTGCTCCAATTTGGCGGCCCAGGGTTTTGCCAGTTCAAATCCTGGGCATGGACATGGCATCGCTCATCAGGCCATGCTGATACGGCATCCCACATGCCGCAACTGGAAGGACCCACAACTTAAAAAAAAAATACACAGCTACGTACCGGAGGGGCTTTGGGAGAAAAAGGAAAAATAAAATCTTTAAAAAAAAACTTTACAAAATATAAGTAAATTTTTTGAAACAAAAAACGACCTTCAACTTCCCTCTCCAGAATAACATCACCTCTCCCACATGATCTTTGCCAACCTTTCCAGTTATTTAAACCCACAAACAAATGGGTGTTTTTCCCATACCCCCTTGAGCTCAGATCAGTTAAATATATGTTGAATGCAAGTGTTTAAAAGGTTGAATCATTTAAAAAACTCTCATGTGCAACAGGAATCGAAGTGCTAATTATGTAACCCTGGGGGTTGTTGGATGGCCTGTGAATCCCTATTTTTCCTCCAGTTTAAAAGGTGCCTTTCAAGTGATGGTGGCACTAATGGCAGGAGTATGAGTCGTTCTTGAGACAGAAATAGATCTCTTAGAGACATCTTAGAGGGATGTCTGGAGCCTGGCCCCGGAACTTGAAATTATAACCACTGAGTTCTCTACACATATGATGACTCTGCTGAGTGCTTCTTGATGCAAATCTTTCTAAATGTCTCAATGACCTGCTTATCTAGCCACTTGGCGTCATTTGGTTAGTTCACTCAACTCTGTGGCATCTGGGAGAAGGCTAGGGGCTCAGCGGGAGCCCGGGGAACACTCACACGCTGACCTCTTGGTGATCCTCAGTCCACAATCACCCTGGGGAACACTGCCTGGAAACGTTGGAGACCTTTGGATTCTCGAGCTGGGCTGGCGGAAGGACCGCTCTTGTGGTGTCTTCCCACCAAATGAAATACAGTAGGTTTTTTCTTTTGTAAGAACACTCATTTGTCTTGGACAGAGAGGTGGGAAAAAGCCAGACCACGAGGAAGTTAAAGTCACAAGGTCATTTCATAGTCTTAATCCAGTTCATCAAATATTCATCAAGCGCCTTCTTTCTGTCAAAGACTATGCCAGGCACCGTGGATGGCATGCTCTGCCTCTGGAGTTTTGGTTCTGGAGGGGTGTGGGGGCCACAATTTGGGGGGAAGCAAGGGGCAGGAGCTTGTCTTGGAGCTCTGTTTGCTTAACGAGCACATGGTTTTTAGGTAGCTTATGTGTTGGAGATGGTTCTGGAGCTTATGGAAGTCTGGGCGCGGCTTCCCCACCTCTTCTTGCAGCTACTGATGCTGAAAAGAGGCAGTTCTTTCTCGCAGTCTAGAAAGAAACGAATCCGGATCGCCTCCATATAATGTGGTAAATGATGGGACAGATGAATAGAGAGATGGCTCTGTGGATGAGAGGGATGGTCCTCAACCAGCCTGAGAGGCTGGGGGGGGGGGGGTCTCACAGGGGAGGACACTAGAAGCGAGTCCTGTTTGCTACGTTTTCCAAACCCCGAAGTCAAAACATATGATCTGAGAAGTATCCATTTTCTCATCTGCTCATTTATTTGCATTAAAAGTCTTACAGGGGTATAATAACAAAATGACATTTAGTTATGTGTAACACATTACTTTTATTAAAAATAATAAAATTCCAAGAAATCAGAACCGTCCCCCCAAGTCTGGGATACGGTGATGAGATATGGTGGTGATGTTAGCTATGGTATATTTGTCAACTAAGAATTCATTATTACGTTTTCATAATAGCATGTTTTTATAAACTGTGTTTTTATTTCTCTTTTACTACATTTTCCCCCCAAATGTGTTATTGAGACACTAAGGTATGATTATGCCACACAGTCGTATATAATACTAATGTATATTATTATATGCTCTACAGGAGACAGACGTCTCTATCAGATTATTCTGACAGCCCATCATATTCTCTGGGGAGGGCACCAATTAATACTCAGGTGGATATGAATTTTATCCCAAGCTCAACTGATTATTGAAAAGCTCTTAATTGAACTTGAAACTCAGAATGGCATCATTCCACGTATCTCTCAGAGCGTGTAATAATGAATTCACTGCCCCTCAGTATCTACCCAGCATCAGGTGAGAGAACAACCCTCATGGGAGACACCAGAAGATGCTTTATAATTTACCCTGAATAAGCCAGGTCTACAGATGGCTTCTTCCCCACACGGCATCCTATTGCCATCCTATTGGCTTTCTGCAGAATAGGGGTGCCAGTAAGGGACCTAGAGGATCAGTGAAAGGTTATTTGAGGAAGTGATATGTCTCCTGAACAATTGCTGTATGATTTTCTCCTTAATCATAATGACCCTCTTCAGTTTGGCTGCTTGGAAGTTAAAAGTTGAATTTGTGACTCGCCTCTAGAAAGTGTAAAGGATTTGGAACGTAATTTAATTTCTGGATTCATTTATTTGTGGAACAAATATTCACCAAATGCCTCCCATGTGCTGGGACCAGCTAGGCACTGAGCATACAACAGTAAATCAGATAAACAGGTCCCAGGCTTCACAGAGCTTAGAGACGGTGGGAGGCTTGGACAAGGAAATGAACTATCAAAATACAACGTGTAAGTGCGATACTTGGGGAAGTCCAGGCAGCGACAGAAGAATGGGGAAGAAGTGCTAACCCCAGCTTGGGAGAAGGAGGCTGTCCGGAAAAGTTACTTTGGGGAAGTGAAGGCCACGGTGAAAGGTGACATTAGTAAGACAAAGGGAAGGGGAGAGCCCAGCAGCAGTCTACGCAAAGATCCAGATGCGAGAAAGACAACAAATGGCGTGTGCAGGGAACTGAAAGGGTCCAGTGTGGCCAGAAAGGGAAACTGAGGCCAGCTCGTGCAAAGCCTCTGAAATCAGTGTGGTTTTGACTTTATCTTGAAGGCAATGGTGTGTCACTGAAGAAAAAAATTTCCTACCCTTATGTTTCCTTTGCCTCATTTTTCTCTCAAATTTTACACACACACACACACACACACACACACGCAAAAAAGCCTTAAGTTCTTTCAAGAGCAAAGTGAGGCTATAACCTGCCAGTTCACTAAATATCATCATCAGAGAAAGCTAGCTCAAGTGGGGAAAAGCCACCACGACACATTCACACTAGAAGAATACACAGCGAATGCGATAGGACATACACACATGTGCAGGGCACCTCTCGAAGGATGGACCAGACGCTGGTAATAGTGCTTGCCTCTGGGAGGAAAACCAGTGGCTGCTGAGTAGATATGGGAGGGACATTTTTACTGTGTATCCCTTTTTCCCTTTTGAGTTTTGTGACACTCACATATTTATTAAAATCTAAATAAAATTTAATTTTAGACTCAATAGCCCCAATCTGGGAAAAAAATGACAACAAGTTTAGGTCAGTAGTTGCATTCTCCTTCCTGCTCCATTGCTCATCCAGGTAACCTACTAGAATGCCAGACGAGGATGACAGCACATTGATGTGAAAGAGAAAAAAGCAACCCAAAGAAGCCTTGGTGAGGAAACGATGAGCAAGCCTTGGCGGCAGGTAGAACAGGAGGATTTGGTGAGCCTCCCATGGGCCGGCAGGAGAGCGTTTCCATCTTTCAGTCTTGGCTTCCTCTCATGTAATAGGGTAATAATGATGGCGTTTGCGTCATAGGATAGTAGTGGGAATTAAATCTTAGATCCTGGTCATTAAAAGGTGAACAAGATTGTACCTGATAAGGGAGCTGAGACACAAAGGTTAAGTAACCTCAAGGAGATTACAATCGGCATGGAGGAGACAGAGACGTGATTAGGCTATTTCAGCACCCGAGACCAATGTCAGGGTGAGTGTCAGGCGCACGGCAGGAGGGACCTGCGGGAGGGGTGGTGTCCTGGGGTGGGTGCCCTAGGAGCAAAGTCTGAGATGGGGTTCTTGTGCAAGTAAATGATTGAAGAACGCTCTCCAGTGAAGGCTGTTAGGAATGAGAAGCAGGACAGGGCAGGGAAGAAGCTAGAGGTGTATTTCTCTAGTTCAGGAGTTGGCAGACTTTGGCCTTCGGATCAAATCTGTATTTCTGTCAATAAGGAGTTTCATCGGGACACAGTGTCTGGCTGCACGCCCAGTTGGGTGAGCAGCGCGGGGTAGGTTGCCGAGAGACTGAAGAAAAGACTCGGAGACGGTGAAGGAGACACACAGGTTGATCGGGAGCCACTTACAGGGAGGTCTGCCGGCCGCCGGCTGGAGAGCAGCTTGCCCCTGCAACCGTGGGCCGGGAGGGGGTTGTTTATACAGGCAGGGGACCCAAAGGCTATATGGTTTCCGGGGGGGCTGTCCCTGGTATGACCAGTGTTCCCAGGAACAATAGCTCATGTGGCAGGGCTCCGTGTCATCAAGACGTGATGTTCCTTGAGTGCGATAAGGTAGAATCCGGGCTGGCCAGGCCCTGATCATTACAAATCCCAGCAGCTGGGCGTCCTGCCCAGAAGGGAGCAGGATGGACACATGGTTGCAACGGGTTTGTGGGCTCTTGCTGAGCAAGCAAGGCCCAGGCCCTATACACAGCCACATTTCTTCTGTTTATGCAGTCTCTATGGCCACTTTTGCACCATGAAGGCAGACCTGAGTAACTGTGACCAAGACCATATGGTCCACAAACTCTAAAATATTTACTATTTGCCCCTTTCCGGAGTCTGCCAACGCCTGGTATAGCTGAGTCTAGCCTCAGCCTGACCCCAGGGGGCGCTCTTGAGCATGAATAGCATCACAGAATTGTCCCACGTGGAGACAAGGCACCTGGCCTTTTGTAGCCTTGCATGGGGCCCACTTTAGGGCCCTGTGCTTAGAGGGGCCCTGCACTTGGAGTTCAAGAGAGAGGTCTCAACTGGAAACATCAATTTGGGAGTTGTCAGAATCTGGATGGTATTTAACGTCTGGATGAGATCATCTAGAGAATGATTGTAAATGGAGAAGAGATCTGAGGACTGAGCCCTGGGGCATACCACTGTTTACAAGTCCAGAAGACGAAAGGATGGAGGAAGAGAGACCCAGATGGAGAGGCCTGTGAAAAGGGAGAAAAACTGAGAAAAAGTCATTTTCTAGAAGCCAAGTCAAGAACACATTTTAAGGAGGTGGTGTCCAGCTGTGACAAATGCTGTTAGAGAAGTAGTCGGTTTAGGGGTGGGATCTGGGGGCCATATGGCTGCACCCAGAAGCCCACAGGGAGTCAGGGAGCCCAAGGTGGGGAGAGGAGCAACCCAGATATGCAAATACACATACATACACACAGGCACTCACGCAACGTACATACAGCCACGCTGTCATCTTTATCTGGGACTTGTGAACAGACACCAAAGATCAGAATCTAGGCTGGCATACAGAGAAATCTGGGAATATCGAGTTTAATTTTTGACAAGGGCAATTTGAGTGGAATTGCACAAGCAATAGCCTCATCAGAATGAGTTCAAGAGAGAGGGAAGAAATTGGAGACAGCAAGGACAAACAACACTTTCTAGAAGTTGTACTGAAAAGAGGCACCGAGAATTATGTTGAGTCGAGAGGGGTTTTATTTTACGATGGGAGAAATTGCATTCTGCTAGTGGAAACAACGTAAGAGGTGAGAAATACTAGAGTGACAGTCTTGAGTTGATGAGAGGATATGGCACTTGAAGCAAGGAGAAGAGGCTGACCCCTAGGAGTATGGACAGTTTGTGCACAGCACAAGACAGAAGGCAGAGCATGTGTGCACAGATCCAAGAAGGGTGAGGGATATGGTGGTGGGAGCTCAAGGAAGTTCTCCTGATGACTCCTATTTTTTCAGTGAGATAAGAAGCAAGACCCTCAGCTGAGAGCAAGCATCGGGGAGGAGACAGCAGAGGTTTGAGGAAGGAGAGGAAAGTGCAAAGTGGTTGTCCGGAATAGTGGCGGAGTGAATGGCTCATTTTTCTAAATCTGCTACAGCGTCTTCATTACTTCAGCAAATATGTTCCCCAGATTTATCACGTCCCAGGCACTTTGATAAACACTAAATGCTTCTTGAAAGAACATGTGGCCGGAGAGCACCTTCAAACACACCCCCAGTGTGTTCCACACTGGGAGTGGAGCACAGCCTGGGCAGCCTGGCAGAGAAGGAGCAGTGGTGATCCAAATTTGGAAGGAGCCAGAAGCCCCCCCTTTGAGCCACTGCAGAAACCTCCTAACTGGTTTTTCGGAGTCCATTTGATTGATTTTCCTGAAATACAAACCTGATGTTGCACCTTTTCTTTAAATACATTTGGAAACATATTGAAGAGATACACAAACTTGTGACAAACTGCTTCTGGGGAAGAAAACAAGAACACTGGTGCAGAGGTGAGAGCCTTACTCTTCAAGTATACCCTTGTGTAATGTTTGGGGAAAAAATTTAACCGTGTCCATGTATTCATTATTCAAAAGAAAAACATAACCCTCTCCTCCAATAAGATTCTATCGCTTTCCACTGTCCTTAGAAGAAAGGATGTGGTCTACAGTGCTCTGCATGGTAGGCCCCGCTGTCTCCAGCTTGAACTCCTCTCTTCCTTAGGCTGTGACTCAGCTCCCCTGGCCTTCCACCTCAGCTGTGCTAGGCTCTCTTGGGCCTCAGGGCCTTTACACAGGCTTTTCCTTCTGTCTCATTCTTATTCTCACCTCTCCCTTCCCTTTCTTTGCCAGTCAACTTCAAGTCTCAGCTTTAAAGCCACTTTTTCAGGGAAGACTTCCCTGCTTGAATCCCCAGTCTCCACGCTGGGCACTCACTCCCCTGGCACTGGGCACTGATGAAAATCATGACGAAGTGCAATGAGCTGGCCATTTGCCTCACTCCATCGTGAGACCTAGGATGGGTCCCTTGGAGCCCAGCACAGCACACGGCACACAGTGGGGGTCAATGAACGGCTGAATGAAACTGTCCGCCTCTGGACCCTTGTCCAGCTAAAGTAGCCGCCGTCAGTGCAGACGTGGGGAAAGGGAGCCAGATGAGGCGGCAGCCAGCGCCGAGCCGCCCTCCTGGCCTTCCCGTTTAGAGGCCGGGGATGACACTGCCGGCGTCCCTCGGTCCAGAGGGCCCGGCGGGAAAGCCGGGCTGGGGCCGCACCACCAGGAGCCGCGATTGTGGTGCTCACGGGTCCACGGTGCAGAGACACGGTGCGATGGACCCAGCCTCCTCTAGAAGCCCGATGGGGAAGGAGGCTGGAGCCAGGCGACGGGCTTGCCAGGCGTGAGTCCAAAAACTGCCTCCTCCCCCTCAAGAAAGGAGGCTTGCACCCTCGGGTGTGACAAAGGCTGCGAGGCAGAAACGCCACAATCTGCCCAGTCTCGAACAGCTGCGTCCCCCAGGCGTCAGGAGCACGGCGGGACTGACTGTCCAGGACAGCTACCCGCGTGGGCTGCAAAGCGCCTCCGCCCCGCGCCTGCGCACTCGGGGACGCGCCCAGGCCCCGCCCCGGGGAGGGCCCGCGTGCCCGCCCCGCCCCGCCTCTGCGTGCGCACCGCCTAGAGCCCGCCCCCGTGAAAGACTGCCGGGCGCATGCGGCCGGGCGGGCTCACTGGCCGCCGGGGCTTGCTGCGCGCGTCGCCCGCTCCGCTGCGTAGCCGACGGCAGGATTTGGAGCCGGCCTCAGGTAGGCTGATTGCCGGGGTGCCGGGGAGCTGGTTTCCCGTGCGGGAGGCGGCGGCGCGAGCTGAGCCCGGCGCGGGACAGCCCCACCGCCGGGTGACAGACAGGGCTCCCACCAATCAGGGGTGAAGTGGCTCGCCGGCCTGCCCAATGGGCTGCGTGCCTAACGGGAGCGGGGTGGGCGGCTGGGCCCGCCAGGAGCCGGCTCCCGCGCGCGGGGCCGCGTGGCCGGGCGCAGCTGGGGAGCCGGGCCCAGTAAGCGCGGGGCGGCGGGAGAGGCCGCTGGACGCGGGCTGCGGGGCCCGGCAGCGCCCATTGCAGCGCGGTCTGGCTCGCCTGACCCGGGGCCGGGGATGGCTCGTGGGCCGGAGACGGCCGGAGAGGCTCGGAGCCCCCTTGGCTCAGCCCTCCCGGAGCAGACCCAGCAGCCGCCCTCGCCCCTCTGGCCTCAGGCCCGGCCGCAGCCCCGTTGGGAGGCGGTTCGGGGTCCGAGACAGGCCTGTGCGGTGGGGGATGGGGTCGGCGGCCTGGCAGCGGCCCCCTCCATCCGGCGCACCCCGACTCCGCTGAGTGGAAGGGGCCTTGGAGCTCGCCGGGCCCGATGGCCTCCCCGTGCTGTCCCCTTGGGCCCCACAGCCCGCGCTCCCTTCCCGGCCGCCCAGAGTGAGGATGCTGCATTGTAAAGAAGTTCATGACGCTGGCGTGGCGCGCTTACGTCCACACTCGTTATAGCCATCCTGTGACACAGGCAGTGCCGAGCTTCTCGCCCCCATCTTACAGATCTGAGGACCCGGGCTTCGGGCAGCTTAAGTGACTCGACAGTACACAAGTGGTGGAGCTGGAACCCCGTCTCACATCATGTAACCAGAAAAAGCTCTTTTTCATCTTTGTTGAATTCCTCTGATGCATCTTGGTTTATATTACATCTGTGCTTGAAACCCTTCCCGTGTCTCCCATCCCCTTCAGAATAAAGTTCAGATCGGGCCCTTTGGCTGTGTTTCCAGATTGCCCCCGTCTTCCTGTTCCCGCTCTTCCTTTTCCCGTGCTTTAAGTCACGCAGCCGGTCTTTCCAGGCCCGTTGCAAGTCTCAGGTCAGCAAAGCAGGAGTTCATCCTCTCCTCCCTCAGTTTCCCTCACCTTCCTCTGCTGGGCCATGGTACTTCACCCTGGTCCTGCCCCTGAAAGCTTTCTCTTCTCCCTTCCTCGTTGATACCCTTCACATGTTGTCCCTGTGCTGCCTGCCATCACTGGATTATTCATTTATTTGTAAACGTTATATCTCTCTAAGTGGACTGCCAGCAACTTGAGATATGGGCCCAAATTGGATTCATTTTTGTGGCCCCAAAGTGTCTAGCACAGTAGTGCTCACATCGTGGGTGGTCCACAAATGTGGGTGAAGGAGTCTGGCCAGCCCCTCCCACCTGGTCCTTGAGTACCTTGGAATATTTATTGCCAGGCACTATGGTAGACTGCAAGAATCTCCCCTAAAGAGAGACGTACCCTCTTAAAGTAAAATTGGGAGAAATCGAATGCAAATGGACAAGATG
Organism: Equus quagga; assembly: GCF_021613505.1. NCBI lineage: Eukaryota > Metazoa > Chordata > Mammalia > Perissodactyla > Equidae > Equus > Equus quagga. The sequence continues at coordinate 17,281,677 of NC_060271.1, read as the reverse complement.
TGTTTGCTGTAGAAGGAACCCACTTGAGGTGGCTGAGGAGTTTCTAGAAACATCCAAAATTTAGTCAGTGAGCCCAGGGTATAGTCTCAGGGACATGCCTGGTTAGGACATACCTAAAATGGAGCAAGTCTGATATTCATGTGTCAGTAAGGAACCTTTCACCTGTGAGGTGACGCAGCAGTGTTTTCCCTAAATATTAGGGATATGGGGACAATCCAGTTTAAGGAAACTACATGCCATATACCCATTTTGGGAGATCACAGTGCACATTAACTTATTAAAGACTCCCAGAGGTCTTGCGTTAAAGAAATCCTTTGACTGTTGAACCAGCATTTTTTTGATTCATCTCTTCCTAAAACCCTTTTGGGAATCCCATATGCATTGCGCAGAAACCAAGGAGTGTGCTTTTGGAAATGCTGCAAGAGATGATAAAAAGAGCAGGAGATGGCCGGGGTAGACATCCTGAGCACTCTTATCTCCTTGCCAAGGGTGTTCCTTCCTGCCTGGGGAGACGTGGGGTGGGGGAATACTTGGAGCAGAACTACCCAGTTTCCTTGTACCTTTCTTAGCTTATTTTTATTATAATTTGGCTTCACTTGAAGTGTTCTGGAGGAGGAAAATGTCCTGAGCATGCCAAAGCAAGCATTCTCTTCTGCTTAGTGATTGTCTCTCATTTTGATCACATTTAGGTTAACTGACCAAATGATGTTTCTGGCCCTCCGAAGCTGGGGGCCAGTGATGAATTCTCCCAGGCCAGCCTGTCGCTGACTCCTCACCTTTCGCCTCTCCTGTTCTTGCATCCTCCCACCCCTGTGATGTCTCACCAAGTCTGTTTCTTCCATTCCCTGCCACAGCTGTGCTGCCCTTTGGATTTAATCTAATCTGCCCTTTCTTTGAGTCCCCTGCCCATTGTGTGCTTCAGACCGGTTTAGTATCTGATGTTCTTTTCTTCCAATATATACAGCGTCTCTCCATGGCATACCTGGGAGAGATTGCTGGCAAGGAGTAAGTTATTATTAAATCACAGAAGAGAGCTGCCTTTGATTAAAAGATTTTTGGGTTTAACTGGAACTCCTTTCAGATGTTGAAGTTCTTTCCTTTTATTCTGTCTTCTGTAACCCAGAGGAGCTGTGTTTTCTTGGTGATGCATTGTAGTTTAGCCAAAGACATCATTTCTTTCGTGGGGAATCAGAGTGCTTATCCAAGATTGAAATTTTTTTCCCCATGTAGGGAAAAATAAAGAGGCACCTGCCTGGTATCCCAGTGTCTGGCAGCGATGTCCGCCAACATTTGGGACAGAGTGTTCTGTCAACAGCTTAGAGCTGGTTTTTTTATGAGGTTGACTCTCAAGGTTGTTAGTTGTCAAAGCTTTAAACAAAAGCTACGTTATTATTTGATTAGCAGTTGTTTTTCAACTCATATTTGACTAAAGCCATTCAGTGATCCAAGAACCCCTGTCACACAGCCTTCTGAAGTTGTGTGACAGACAAGGAAACTGAGGTCCCAGGAGGGTCATAGCTAGGAAGTGGCAGAGCTGGTATTTGAACCGAGCAAGTCTGATTTGTTGAAATATATTTTATTTGTAATTTTTCCTTCTTCCAGGTCAAAAAGAAAAATGAAGTACATTCTAGTTACCGGTGGGGTTATATCAGGAATTGGAAAAGGAATCATCGCCAGCAGTGTGGGCACAATTCTGAAGTCATGTGGTTTACATGTAACTTCAATTAAGATTGACCCATACATCAACATTGATGCGGGAACATTCTCTCCTTATGAGCATGGTAAGCAAAATGCATTTCTTTCCTTTTTTAAAAAATAATTGTGTAGTATATGGAAGAACATGTGAGCCCTTGGCAGTTGTATTTTGCATAACATAACTTCTGTTTCCTGCCTTCTGAAAAGGTCCTAAACCGTAGCAGAATGATGCTTTTCTCACCGGACAGAGAGGAAGGAGAAATCTTAATATGCAATGTGGTGACTAGAATCTAGAGGTTTCTGTAATAGAAATAATAGAAATGATCTTCTTGGTGGCTGAATGTAAGTTTGTCACTTCTTTTGAAAAAAAGAAATCTGGTGACATCATAACTTTCTTCAAATATTTGTGAAGAGGGATTATGTTTATTCTTCATGGCCCCAAGCTTTAGAAATAGGATGGGTGGGAAGAAGTCGTAAGGAAGTCGATTTTGGCCCTCTATAAGAAGATCTTGATAATAGGGTGACCGACTTCAAGAAGTTGTGAGTTCCCTTTGGTGGAGGTGTTTAACCAGAGGCTACAGGACCACTTTCTAGAGATTCGGGCAACAGATAAATGATGGATTTGGGTGATAGGTAAGCTGGAGGTTCTGTTTTGCTAACAGAATTCGGATAATAGAAACACGCATCTTTTGAGGTGAGTGAAAAGTTGAGACCGTTACTGGAGGCTAAGGAAGTAGCCCTTCTTTGTTGTTGCTGAGAACCGATCAGCCGTGTGCTGTGTGACTGTGTCTGAATCACCCTCAAGATTAATTGCTTAAAGTTGGGAGTAGATGTGCTATGAAAACATACTTCCTCTGTTTTGAAATTGTTTTCATACTCCTGCTTTCTAATGTTGAGGTAAAAATCTATAAGGCTGTGAATGTCATTAAAGCAGAAATCCTTATGCAATAAGGTGTCAGGAAGAGATTGACATCCTGGAGCAATATTTAATACATAATTCTCAAGCAGAGGGTGAGATCTCTCTCTGAGGGGGAAAATAAGACTATTGTGTCCCATTTATGAGCTTGTCTCCTATTGTGATGGCAGAAGTGGACCATTCTGGGCAGAATTTCCAGAATGACGTTTCAAGGAATGAATGTGAAACAAAGGAATGAGGGAAACTTGTGCCATTTTACGACTTCACTTAGGACTCAAGTGTAGCCGGGAGGCTGGTTTTTATAATCAACACAATCTGAGTGTATATATCTTGTTTAAATTTTGAATCAAATCATACTTTTATCACACTTTAAACCTTACTCTGCTCAAACAGAACTTTGTTGACAGTTCTTTTTCTTTAGGCAATGGATGCCATACTAATAGAAAGTCCCATATATCCACAGCCCTGTAGGCTGTAATTTCCTTCCATTTCATGGTGTTTCGTAACCCTTCCTGGTTCAGACTGAGTTTGTTGCAGACTAGAAGTATGAAGTTACCTTTTGGAGAATGTTTGGTGATTTTTCTTTGTTTTGTGTCCTGTTTAGTTCCCTAGAAATAAGTTTCTCTGTTTCCTGTCAAGTTCGTGCAGACTCTGTTCTGTCGAGTGTGTATATTTGGGGACTTGTGTTGTGTCTGAGATGTGCGTTTTTCACTAACTCTAACCATTTTCACTGTTCACCGCAGGCGAGGTTTTTGTGCTGGACGACGGTGGGGAAGTGGACCTTGACCTGGGTAACTATGAGCGGTTCCTTGACATCCGCCTCACCAAGGACAACAACCTGACCACCGGAAAGATCTACCAGTACGTCATTAACAAGGAGCGCAAAGGGGATTACTTGGGGAAAACTGTCCAAGGTAATAATCCTGGATCTGCCTCTGAGGTTTAAAAATCTAACCCAGTTTAATTTCTTTTGTGTACAGAATTCACCTTTCACGCAATTTCAGCATGAAACGGTCGTAAAGTGTTATTACTGAAATATGCCTTCAGTTGACAATTCCGAGTTGTATGGCTGTTTACTCAAAAGATGACTTGAAGAAGCCATCGCTGCTCTGTGAATGGCATTGAAGCTGTCAGTCCGGCGGCAGGATTTGAGCCCAGAGAGCTGTTGTTTTTATACAGTGATAACTGTGAAGTGATGAGGGCAATTAGATGAGGGCAGTGAGCCAGATGGTGTCTGTGTCGTGCATCTGGGACTTACTGTGTACAGACAGTGCTAAGGAAAAGAGCATCCATTGTGTACACTGGTTTTCAGACTGGTCCTCAGTGCATACGGGCTACGGGGAGTCTGAGCGGTGGGTCCCTGGGTCCTCCTGAGCTTCCCCAGCCAGCTTCACTTGTGTCTGTTTGCCGTATTGGGATTTTGCACAGTGTTCATTTGAGAAAAGTGCTGCTTTAAAAAAGGTAGGATTGGAAAACGACTGGTTTAGTATAATGGCGTAAGTCCAGATTTTGGGGGTTGCTGACAAGTGGCTTTTATCTGAGTTATGAGAATAAATCTGCTTTTGGCTTTAGACTTTACTGGTCTGAAAGTCCATTACGCTGACAGTGGGCAGCCCCAGACCAGATTCTGGGCTATTTGGGTCCTACTTAGGTCTTAGCTCTGCCCCTTAGCAGTTTTACAAACATGGGTAGATACTGCTTAACCTCTTGGAGACCTGGTTTCCTTTTCTGTGAAATGAAGATGGCAACAGGACCTGCCTCCCCGGGTTGTTAGGGTTGAAAGAGCCAAGTGAGTAAAGTGTTTCTCTGGAGTTCCTGACACACAGAAAGGGATCAATGAAGAATCACAATGATCTTGATCCCACAGTTTGTGGTTCTAGGTCTCCAGTGTGTTCATTCATTTCTTCATTCATTCATCAGCCATTTTAATGCTCGCTGCAGTCAGACCCTCGCTGGGGCTGGGAATACGTGATGAACAAGCCCAGCAAGGCCACTGTCCTCATGGAGGTCGCCTTGTGGGAGAGAGAAACAAACAGGAAACAAGATGTCTGCTGGGAGCTGTGAAGGAAATGAGCAGAGTGAGGAGAGAGGGAAAAGGGGAGAGCCAGTGCGGACAGGTGGTCAGGGCAGGCCTCCAAGGAGAGGACGTGTGAGGGGAGGCTGGCCGTGGGAGAGGGGAAGGAGGGCACAGCACGTCCAGAGGCCCGAGGCCGCAAAGGCCCTGGTCAGGGCACAGGGGGCTATCCTGGCTGCAGTCCGGTGACTGAGGGTGACGGTTGGAGAGGTGGGCGAGGTGGGCTGCAGCCCGATTTTGCGGGGCCTCCTGGCTCACGGTGTGGAGTTTGGGTTTTACTCCGACAGTGGGAAGCCATGGAAGAGCTTAAACATGGGTGAACTCTGATTTGCAGTTGAAAAGATCACTTTGGGGGCCTTGCCCGGTGGCATAGTGGTTAAGTTCATGCTCTCCACTTGAGCAGCCCGGGGTTCACTGGTTTGGATCCTGGGTGTGGACCTACACACTGCTCATCAAGCCATGCTGTGGTGGTGGCATCCCACATAGAAGAACTAGAAGGACCTACAACTAGAATATACAACTGTGTACTGGGGCTTTGGGGAGAAAAAAGAAAAAAGAGGAAGATTGATAACAGATGTTAGCTCAGGGCCAGTCTTCCTCACCAGAAAAAAAAAAAAAGGTCACTTTGGCTGCTCTGTGCAGAATAAATAATGAGTACCCTCGTGCTTGAGGCACTGCTGGTTACCTGCATAGCAAGTTAAACGGTCACCTCTGCCCCTTAGGAACTTGCTGTCCCAGCCCTGCAGCAGTAGCTGGCATTTCTTGAGTGCTGGCGTGCCAGGCACCCTGCTGAGCATTTTACAGGTGTAGCTCATGAAATTTCCACCACTTGATGAAGAAGAAGCTGTTACCTCCACCTAACAGATAGGGAAATCAAGCTTAAGAATAGTTAAGTAACTTGCCCAGAGAGCCACAGCTAGTGAGTGGTGGGGCTGAGATCTGAATGCAGACATTCTGGCCCCAGAGGCTGTGCTCCTAACTGCTCTGCTGCGCTGTGTTGTCTGCAGTGGATTCTCTTCCCTTTGGTAAACTGGAAGCAAAGGAACGGGCTCCTAACCTCTGCTTGTTCTTGGAAAAAGCACCCAGGTGTGCAGTGCCCGCCTTCAGCTGTGAGCAGTAGGGTGGCCAGGTGGTCTGCCGTGGGTCTGCAGCCAGGGTGGACTCTGCACGGGGGCAGGTGCTCTGAGGTGGTTCAGGATGCCGCTCGGCCTTCCTCTCTTGTAGCGCTTCCAGCCACAGCCAGGAAATCTGGAAAGGAGGCTGCGGGGAGTGTGAGCCCAAAGATTTTTTTCTAAGACCGTTAAAGAGTGGTCTCAGAAATATTTTTATTTAGCAAAATATGTTGCTCCTCTGTGCAGAGTACAGCATTTTGTTTTCATAATGAATGTACATGCTTCAGTCGGTGCTAATGGAAAAGTGGAAGTTACATATTTCTTTTTCCTCTCCCAGTGGTCCCTCACATCACAGATGCCATCCAGGAGTGGGTAATGAGACAAGCGTTAATCCCTGTGGACGAAGATGGCCTGGAACCTCAAGTGTGTGTCATTGAGGTTTGTATGAGTCTTCTCTAAACTTCATGATTCCTGCGTATTTGACCAGGGGTACGTAATCACCTCCTTAGTCAGCCATCGGCAACTGATAAGACAGTGCCCAGAGGCGCCCTTGACCCTCCCAGCTGCAGTGTGGCAGGTAGGGGCACAGTAATGGTCAGGTGGATGGTGCAGCCGTCAAAAGTGGTACTTTATCAGAGCGATTCTCCTTGTTCAGCATTTACATGTTCACTTAAGGTGGCCTGTACCAGTGGGAGTGGTGTGACACGTTTCCACCTTTGTCTTGAGAAAGTCAGCCGACCTTGGCTTTCCTCTGCCAGGAACATTCATCTCTGAAGGGGCCTCCTTTGGTTTCGGTTTCTGTACTCCTGCTGTGCTGATCCCAGCTCTTGGATCTCAGCGTTCCTGCAAAACTAGGAGCCTCGAAAGTTCCAGCAGTTTGTTTATAACTGATGCTTTTTAGTACAGAGGTTTAATAGATAACTAAATAGATAAGACTTAGGTTTCTTTGCTTTGTGACTGTCATAGAAATAAAATTCCTAGTACTTCTTTCCCCCTGACTTTTTCCTTGAAATGATGTGGAAAGATCCGTGATAACCTTGGGGAATCGTGAGCCTGGCCAAAAAAGTAACCTTTTCGCACGAAGTCATGTCTAGAGTCCACATTACACTGTAACTGATGATTGAGGTGAGGTGACAGGGTGCAGTCGTGAGAAAACCCACAAGAGGAGGGTTTAGTGCTTACCCTCTCGGATGACTTTGCTCTTTCAGCTCGGCGGGACGGTGGGAGATATAGAAAGCATGCCCTTCATCGAGGCCTTCCGCCAGTTCCAGTTCAAGGTCAAGAGAGAGAACTTCTGCAATATTCACGTCAGTCTGGTTCCTCAGGTACGGCATTCAGAGCTTGAATGAGGAGAGCAGGGGGAACAGGTTGATTTCCCCCTTATCCTTTTTAATTATTCGAGGTACAGGAAGCAGGAAATAAAAACTCCTGTGTGAATTTTAAATTTTTATAGTCGTACTTTCTGAAAAGATCAAATGGAAAACATTTGGAAAATTAACCAGGGAAGTTGCAGTTAAAGGTGGGGGGTTGAACGTGTCCAGTTGTCTTTACTGCGTGGTGAAGCCCCACTACAATTATAGTAAAGGGAATTCTTTTTGAGACAAAATTCATAAAGATAAATCCTGTGAGAGGAGTCAACAGTTAACAAATATTAGGAAGGCAGACAGAAGATGGAGACATGGGAACTGACCTGGTGGCCCTGGGAGAGCTGGGTCCCGGGCCTGCAGCCGGGGGAGCAGAGGCGCAGCCCTGTTTGCCCTGCAGGCCCCCAGAGGCGCAGGAATGGGCAGCTTCAGGTACCTCTGGGACTGGGGGTGAGGGTGGGGCTCATAACTGCTGTTTCGGGAGCAGTTGGACCCTGCCATCCCCTCCCCTAATGTGCACAGTTGGGCCTCAGCCCCTCTCCCACCTCAGCGGAAGACTGTAGGCTTTTTCTCTGGAGAGGGTTCCTGGATGAGCAGACACCAGGGACAGTTGAGGGCAGTAATACTGAACTAGAAACGTGGAATTGTGTCATTTTATGCTGTTGAGACACCCTCCCTTCTGCAACCTGGTCCCCAGAATCATCACAGCCAGCTTGGCCCTCCCACGTAGGAGACTGTAAGATTCTTTCTTGGGTATGTGACTGGCCCAGGAGAAAACACTGCCCTCCGAGGCTCCCCAGGGAAACAGGCCAGCCAGAGCCCCACAAGGGGGACCTTGGTGGACAAGCCCACCCACTTACCCAGAAACTCTAGTTAGCTTTTCAATAGGAGCTGGCGGCCAGTGATCACCAGACATTTGGAGAAAGCATCTAACATGCAAGAGACCAAAATAACAGATAGAAAGGAACTTAGAGGAAACTGACGCTCTGCAGGGAGCAGGAGACTTAGAAAACAAAGCAACCTGTCCTTCATGTCCTCAGGATTGAGATAGACTGCATCCTTTAATCAAGGGCTGGCTCCCCTGCAAAGGGAGCATCCAGAGAACAGAAAAGAATCCTTGGAAGTTAAAAATTAGATAGCAGAAATTTAAGAGAAAGAGGGTTGAGGAAATAACCTTGGGAAGGAGAACAGGGGATCAAGAGAGAGAAAATAGGAGAGAAAAGGCAAGAAAATTAGGGGAGTGGTCTGCAAGTTCTAACATCCAAGTAATTGGATTTCAAAAAAATAACAGAAAGGGAGAAGGAACTGTAATCTGAACCAGGGGTCGGCAAACCGTGCCCCACAGGCCGAATCAACCCACCGTGTTTTAGAAAATAAAATTGTGTGGAAACACAGCCACACCCATGGGTTTATATATTGTCCACGGCTGCTTCTGTATTAAAACAGCAGAGTTGAGTAGTGCTGGCAGAGATTACATGGGCCACGAAACCTAAAATATTTTATTATCTGGGCCTTTATAGAAAAAATCTTCTGACTCCTGATCTAAACAATTCATGGAAATGTTTCAGACATGAGTTTCCAGATTGAAAGGGCCCCCTGAATGCCCAGCATATTGAGTGAAAAATGACCCACACCAAGGCACATCGGTGTGAAATTTCAGAATAATGAGGCAGACATTCTAAAGGGCTCTAGAGAGAAAAATCAAGAATCAGTATGGCATTAGACTTCTCAGCAGCAATATCGGAAGCTGAAAGATCATGAAGCTGTTTCCTTAAAGGTTCTGAGGGCAAGTGATTTCCACCCTAGAATTCTCTACCCAGTAAGTGTATCTGTAAAGTGTGAGAGGAGAGTAAAGATGATGGAGTACGTAGCAAGCTCAGTGTACCAACAAAACAGAACAGAACAACCCACCAAGGAAAACAAACGGCTGGACCAGAAAGTAAAAGTGTGACACCTGGTTTGACGGTGGACGGTACTGAAATCTTTGAAATCTGTGAATACTGAAGAAGGGTCATGAGACGGGGCTGCAGGCACAGGATCGGGGCAGAGAGAGTGGGTTCCTCATCCCCCCAGGGAAGTCAGTAGAAAATGCCTCAAACTAAATGTCAAGAAGTAGCAATAAAGATCCCAGAGGATCGATTAGGAGCAGAGTGGGAGAGTGGCTGTCTCCAGGGTTTGGAAAGGGGGGAAGTAGACGGGAGCCGGTACCACTGTTCTTTAGGACATACCTTGTAGACCTATTTGAACTTTATTAAACTAAATTATATGCATGTGTGACTCTGACAAAAATAAAACCTAAATGAGATAAATGATCAAATTATCTGTTTTCCTATTAAAAGAGGTTCAGGGAAAAGTCATACTTGAAAATTCTTTATCAGAGAGGAATTAATTTCTTTTTCCTTTTGTAAAATAGCCAAGTTCAACGGGGGAACAGAAGACTAAACCCACCCAGAACAGTGTTCGGGAACTCAGAGGCCTTGGGCTTTCCCCCGATCTGGTGAGATTTCCCGATTACCTGGTTCCAGCGCGATCTCGTGTGTGCAATTAAAAGCTCTCCTCCCTGACAGACGAGACCTTGGTTTTCTTGGCATGCTTCTGGTTGATGGTGGAGAAATAGGTTTAGTGCTTTGAGCTGGGGCTGCAGTTGGCAAAGATTCCTTCCCCGGCCTGTGTGAGGGCATCTTATTTCTCCCCTCACCCCATCATTTACGCTCCTTTCCCTCTTACCCAAGGACGTTAATTGAGGAGAGAGAGCCCCACTTGGCTCCTGTAGCTCATTGATCTGCTCCTTTGTGCTGCCATTCTCTTATATTTCTCTCATTTGGGATTTAGGAATTTCAGTTTTGAAAACAGGTAGTATTTTCATAGTTTATTTGCATTGTGTTGGGTGTTAACATTTTCATCCAGCTGAACAATGGGTTGTCTTGTTTAATTTCAATTAAGAGAAAAACCCAACTATGTAACGAATGTCTTCCTTCTATCTGAACATCTTATTTCCTTGACTGCTAGGTCGTGTGCAGGTGTTCAAATCCTCTCGACACGGCAGTGAAGGAGAAAATATCGATGTTCTGCCACGTTGAACCTGAACAAGTAGGTAGAAGTTCCATCTTCACGTAAATCGTTTTTGGATTCTAATTATCCTGAAGTCTCTAAACGGGTTTCACGAGGCTTGTTGTTACTTCGTAATTTGGGACAGTAGGCTGTTCCCAGAAGAGCTGATGCCTGTGGGCTCCGGGATTCTCCATTACCTTCTCTGGGTGCTTCCCGAACATCCTTTTGCCTCTTCTCTCCCTACTCCTTGTACTGTTTCCTCCAGCCGTGCTGAATGGGCGTCCCCCTCGCCCTGTTGACCCGGCAGTCTCCGGTTCATTTTCGTCCTTTGCGCCCAGCTAGGACATGGTATCTTCTTAAAGAGCTTTACCTGCCAAACCTCCTCACCCTCAAACTTCAGGGTTGATTCTTCTCTGGGTGACTTGTGTGTGTCGCAGGTACTGCTGGTGAGCCCACTATACTGCTGCTTGGGGTGTGTGCGCGCGTGTGCATGTGTGTGTGTGTTGGTGTGTGTCTCCCCTCAGAGACTCCGAGCTTCTTGAAGGCAAAGACCACCTTAGTCAGCTTCACATTCCTGGTGCCTGGTGTCTCTGGTGTTGTAGTCTCTAAACATATTATGGTCTTTTTTGTTCCCTGTGCTGATGGGGGGCACCTGTGGCACAAGAAATTCAACATTCCGGAACCTGTAACATGTCCAAGTGTGGTGCATGGTGTGGAAATGTTAGTGATAGGTTGAGATGGTGGCTTTTGTCAGGTTTGGCTGAAGGAGAGTAGAGGGGAAGTTGAGGTCCAGGAATTTGTGATTAGATTATGGATGGTTTGTTTTACTACTAGATTATCTGAGGATCAGGAGACTAAGTAGGGGAGCCCCGCTGACCCAGAGGGGAGAATGCAGCAGCAGAGTTAAAATAAGAGAAATCCATTTACAAGACGGCTAGGAGCATGGAAGTGAATATAAAAAATCAGAATCGTTGGCCTGGCATTGACGTGCGTAGAGCAGGAGGAAAGCCTTTGACCATCACAGAGGTGGCCGTCCTACCCATCTGCACAGTGGCTGCAGCGTCAGGCTGGGAGGGTGCTGGGGCCCGAGGTCAGTGTTCCCGGGTGTGATTGCTGAGCCGGGAGCTCTGTCAGCGGGATTCTGCTTCATCCTCGGGATGTGGAACGTCAGAATAATTTCATTGTTATGAACAGCCTTTTTATCACGCACTTCAGTTATTTTAGGTATTTCTGTCCTAGCAAGTGAAGGTAGTTCAATTCTGTAATAGAATAGGTTGTCATTAAAATGATTCACTATTAAAAATGCGACAAGTGTTTCTATATTTAAATGTTTCAAATCTTTTGCCTATTTTTTAATTGGTTTGCTTATCTTATTGTTATAATAGTTCTTTACATATTCTGAATGTAAATCTTTTATCAAATACGTGATTTGCAAATTTTTTCTCCTAATCTGTGGCTTGTCTTTTCATTTTCTTAATGGTGTCTTTTGGAGCACAAAAGCTTTTACATTTTGATGAACTCCAATTCGTCTGTTTTTTTCTTTATATATTGTGCTTTTGGTATCATACCAAAGAACTCTGTTTAACCAAGATCATGAAGATTTTCTTCTAAAGCTTTATAATTTTAGGTTTTACATTTAGGTCCAGGATCCATTGTGAGTTAACTTATGTATAGGAACTTTTCAATAAAAGTTGAAATTCCCCTTTTTTGCCTGTGGATATCTAGTTGTTCCTGCTCCATTTGTTGAAAGGACTATTCTTCGATAATATTCCATAATTGTCTTTAAAAAGGTGCCTTTTAGATTTACTTATCTTTGTAAAGTTGTTTTTTAGATTTATTTATAGGTATTCATAATTTTTGTTACCATATGAATAGCATAATTAAAAATTACATTTCCTGATTAGATAGGGCCCATGTGTAGGAACCCTGCTGACTCCTGCCCTTTGGTGTCAAGCCTAGCAACCTTACTAAAATTCTGTTAGTTCTGACTGTTTACCTGTAAATTCTCTTGGTTTTTATGGATAAGCAATAATGTATATATTTAGTAGCAGTTGTTGATTTTCCAGTTCATATCCATTTTCTTCTTATCTAATTGTAATGACTAACACCTCCAGTACATGGTTCACTAGAAATAGTGAGAGTGGCCAGTTTTGTCTTGTTCCAGACTTTGAATATCAAGCATTGATATTAAATATCAAACTGAATGATGTTTGCTGTGGGTTTCTTCTATTTTCGCATTTTCCATAATATTCCTAATTTACCACAATTTTTTTTTATGAATTAGCTTTGAATTTTTATTAAATCTGCGTCTACTGAAGTGATTTTTGTTTCCCACGTCTAATCTGTTCATGTAGTGAATTCCGCTGTTCGATTTCCTAATGTGCTGCTTCTCAAACTCAGCTTTACACAGCGCTGCTGCCTGCCTGCCTCCTGCCCCCGGGGCTGATTTAAGTGCTGTGGGTGCAGCGTGGACTTTGCGATTTCTTAAAAGCTCCCCCGAGTGAGGCCAGCGTACAGCCGAGTTTGAGACCCACTGTTCTTGGGGCAGATCCTCTTCGACATGATTTTGATTTTTTTTTTTTTAACTACATTTGCGGTTTGGTTTGCTATTTTTACTTTTATTTTTTTAAGGATTTTTGCACCCATGTTCCCAAAAGATTAGCCACTCTTCTTCTGTTCTATTCTTCTTGAATCGGTTTTGGTAATTTATATTTTTCTAGAAAATTGCCCTTTTTTCTGTTTGCAAATTTATTTATTTATTTAGTTATTTTTAAGATTTTATTTTTCCTTTTTCTCCCCAAAGCCCCCCAGTACACAGTTGTATATTTTAGTTGTGGGTCCTTCTAGTCGTGGTATGTGGGACGCCGCCTCAGCATGGCTTGATGAGCGGTACCATGTCCGCGCCCAGGATCAGGATCTGAACCGGTGAAGCCCTGGGCCGCCCAAGCGGAGCATGTGAACTTAACCGCTCGGCCACAGGGCCGGCCCCTGTTTGCACATTTAGAACAGTTATTTTCCCAAGGTCATATAGCTAGTGGGAGGCTGCAGCCAAGTCCATTTTTGTTTGTTTTTATTAAATAACCTTTCCTTGTTTTCAAATAGGTGATCTGTGTCCACGATGTCTCGTCCATATACCGAGTCCCCTTGTTATTGGAGGAGCAGGGCGTTGTCGATTATTTTCTTCGAAGACTTGACCTTCCTATTGAGAGGCAGCCCCGAAAAATGCTGATGAAGTGGAAGGAGATGGCTGACAGGTTTGCTTCCTAATCAGGAGCTGGGAGTCCTAGCCTTATTTTTCTTGTTGCAGGGGCTCAGGGAATTCAGCTCGTACTTGTGCTGTCCACTCCTGTTAGAGAAGGTGTTGAGGGTCAGGGGTGTGAAGGGAGGATCTCAGCCCTCAGGCAGCTGCGTCTCGGATGAGGAAGTCCCAGGAAAGCTGCCCAGGGCCCAGGTCTCCAGTGAGTTCTGATCATACATCCACCACCCTGGTCTCCCGTCAACTAGAAAATCAGTGCAAACAGGTTAGCACACATACCTGAGGCCCACACGCCTGGCTGACTGTGGCTGGAGCACTCCTGAGGAGTGTCCTAAATATCTGAACTGCGTTTGGGAACATGCTGCTCATCCCACACCAGAAGGATCAGCAAGGATGGCCAGTCTTTTCTTACTACTGCTGCCAAGCTCATCGCTTTGAGAACTGTCCCCGTGCTGCTTTCCTCCTCTTAAAGCTCTGTGACGCCTGCACGTCACATCAGAGATCTTCACACAGTGCCCAGAGCACTGGATGTCCTTGCTGTGGTTGCAAAATCACTATGATGGTATCAATAAGCATTTGGGGAGGGAGCGCTCATTCCACTGCTCTGGGATGTTATTTTCATTTTGACATCCTCCCTTTCTTTGTCCATTTACCTGTATATCTTTATGTAGCTACAAAAATGGCACACAGTTTTGTGATCTTTTTTTCATTAAATATAAACATTTTTGCTCTGTTACTAATTACATTTTATAATGAAACTTATTTTTTTTACTTTATTGAGGTCATAATAGTTTATAACATTGTGAAATATAATGAAACTTTTTAATGAGTGTGGACTCTCGTGTGGATGTCCTAAAATTTATTTGACTATTCCCTTCATTGTATTAACTCTTGTGAATTGTCTTGCGTGTTTGTATGTTAATTTTTTTACCCTTTGGGATTTTAATTTTTTTAAAAACAACAACTTGTGTGAGATTTTGAAGCCATCTCTCTGTAACAGGTTCTGAAATCCTACTTTCTTTACAAAGCCTGCCTTGTTGATCTGAAAAGTGCTTCCTCTGTGCTGTTCTGTACATAGAACTCAGATAATAGCTGCTCCCATTATATTCTTCCCAGACATGTTTTTCTTCTCTTTAAAAAGCAACTTTGATCTCATGGTGGTCTGTGCATTCTGAGTAACTTGTTGCTTCTTGATCTTGGTTGGTAGGTATGATCGCTTGCTGGAGACCTGCTCAATTGCCCTGGTGGGCAAATACACCAAGTTCTCAGACTCCTATGCCTCTGTCATTAAGGCTCTGGAGCATTCTGCGCTGGCCATCAACCACAAACTGGAGATCAAGGTGAGGAGGCTGGCGCAGGGGCAGCCGAGGCGTGGACAGGAAAGCTGTCTGCATTCTCATAGATGCGACATGTGTGTCTGCTTTAGATTTTTGGAGCTCAGAATTTCTTTTTAGGAGTAAAAAAGAGTCGTAGTTGGCTCCTGGCTTTGAGAGAACAGTAGAGCATTTTCAGGAAATAATGAAGGGGAGAGATGGTCAGAGTAGAAGCTAAGAGTGAATGCTTGACTCTGAGTATCAGGTGACCAAGTAAAATCCCTCCGTGGGGATGGGGAGCCCTGGGGGGCCCGGAGGCACGGTGTGTGATTGTGGTACCACTCCCCTCATCTGTGGAGTGGGGGTGCTGTCCTCTTCGTAGAGCTGGGACATTCTCCAAAACCTGTCCAGTCGCCCAGCCAGTGCTTGGAGCATGGGCGGCACCCAGCGAATAGCAGTGGTTGTGTTCTGTCTGTGCCGTGGTGGGCAAGGCTGAGCAGCCGGCCTCCACCTGTCTCCTTGAGGCAGTCAAGTGTCGTCGAGGTTCCGAGCGCGGGTTCTGGAGCCACACAGCCAGGGCTCAGAGTCTGGCTCTGTTGCTTACAAGATGTGACCCTGGTCAAGTTACTTAACCCTCTTCGTGCCTCAGTTTCCTCATCTTTAAAAAGAGATGGTGATAGTACCTTCCTTACAGGGCTATTTTAAGAATTAAATGAGTTAATAATATAAGGCGCTTAGAACTGTGGCTGGCAGAGAGGGGGTACTCTGTGTGGTAGCCCTTCTGGAGAAACCTTCCACCTCCCCCTTTAGATCTTTTCGCAGCCTCGGAGCTCACCAGCCGGAGCTTCTCAGGAGGAGATGAAAGTCAGCAGTTCACTTGGAGCTCAGTGCTGGGTGTGTTAACCAGGGTCAGCACTGACGGGTCCTGGGCAGCTTCCGCCCCACTGGCGTTGGGGTTCGCCTCCTACCTCTCCAAGCGTTCCTCAGCGTGATAATTTTGTTTGCTTAGTGCTGGTGAACATGTTCCTGTAGAATGACCTATTATACATGTTTTAAGAATTAGGAGATTTCATTACACTGCCCTGACTTATTTTTTGCTCTTTCTTTCAATCATTTATTTCCCTTACCTGCGTGGAGGCAGTCTCTGCCTATCACATGTTAGACAGGAGGGGCTGAGAGGTGGATAAAGACAGCGAGGTCACTTAGGTATGATGGGAGCGCACAGAGCGGGGTGAGCCTGCCTGGGTAGATGCGTGAGGAGGGCAGCCTTCCTCCAGGAGGGGCCCTGGGGCAGGTTTGGGAAGACGGATAAGGCAGAAGAGAAGGGTGTTCCTGACGGAAGGTGGAGCGCATTCAAGGGCTTGGAGAAATGGAATAGTCGAGAACTTGGTAGATGGAAGAGTGTGATTTGGAGGATGTCTGGAAACAGGCTGACGAGGGCCTGGTCACGAATCTGTCATGAGTCCCACCAAGTGGCCCAGAGTGTTGGGAGGCTGTGGAACTCTCCTCCGTTGCCAGTGGGAATGTAAATGGCACAGTTGCTTCAGAGAGCAAAGCAGTCTGGCAGTTTCATATAAAGGTGAATGTGCACTTACGATATGACCGAGCAGTTCCATTCACAGATACTTGTTCAAGAGAAATGAGAACATATATCCACCAAAAAAATATTTTTATACAAATGGACCTATTATTCATAATAGCCCAAATCTGGAAACAACCCACATGTCCTGAACAAGTCAGTGAATGAGCACATTGTGGTTTATTCATACAGTGGGAAACTGCATAATAATAAAAAGGAACAAGCTAGTGATACGCAGAGCAACGCAAATAATCTCAGCTACATACTGGGTGACAGAAGCCAGATGCCAAGGCTACCTGTTGTATGGCTCCATTTCTAGAAGAGGCAGAGCGGTGCTGACAGAAAGCAGAGTGGGGAGGAGGTGGTTTGCAGGGGAGCAGAGGGAACTCTGGGGGAGGACGATAATTTCCTCTATGTGTGTGTGTTTAGCAAGTCTCATCAGAGTGTACACTTAACATGCTCGAATTCTGTTGTATGTAAATTATACTCCAATAAAGTTGAAAGAAATGAAAGCAGTCTGGGTGGAAGCCGGACTGGGGAAATGTCTTTTGAACAGAGTCAACTGCAGTGGTTTAGCTGATCCCAAACAGACCCGTGTAGAGCGAGGAGAGAGCCAGATTTGGGAGTTAAATGATCTGAAGGAAATGCTTGTATTTTAAAATATAAGAAAAATTTAAAATTTATTTTAAAATTATTAACTTTAAATATATTAAGATAATCATTTTAAGACTTTATTTTAAAATTAAGAAAGATGGAATGTTGGTAATATTCAGAAATTCTGAAAGCGTGGCTCTGGAGTCACGAGCCTCTCTTCTCCCCTGTCTGCACACGCCCAGTACATCGATTCCACAGACCTGGAGCCGAGCACCTTGCAGGAGGAGCCGGTCCGCTACCACGAGGCCTGGCAGAAGCTCTGCAGCGCTCAGTGAGTAGGGCTCTCCCCCTGTGGTTGCCAGGGGGTTTTGGTTTGTTTTCAGGAACCAAGTGCCGTGCTTTCCTGTGCTCATAGTAGGTAATCTACTCTTTAAAATATCTTTTCATTACGGAAAAGACTGCATCCTGGATGGTCTTAAGAAAATAAGCCTTACGAAAATACAGCTTATCAATGTAGTTGAAGCTGAAGAAAACTCATTCTGATTTGATTGATGGTGTTTCCTGTGTGCATCTATCGACGAGTCCTATGTAAAGATTTTTGATCCAGGACATTTCATGAGCACCCGTCACTAGAGTCTCTTAAATAGTTTGTTTTTGGCAGCTGTTATTTATAATAGTGAAACATGAGCGAGAATTTCTAGTTGACGAGAACAGTGGAATGGTGCAGAGCCACACAACTGCGATTGAGACCTATGTCCGTGTGGCACCCTGAGCTGACGAGGAAAGGCCTCCTTCCTCCCAGGGAGCACCGTAAGCCAAGAGGTCAAAAAAAAGGTGTTTCTGTTAATATATATTAAAATTTAGAGAATCCAGGCCTCGGACAAATATCGTGCGGTGGTAGTATTACTGTTACGTATGCCATCTTTTTTTACTCGTTGTAAGCATTTTGTAACGTTACTAAGAAAGGTGCACGGTTTTCTGCACATTTTCTGAGTTCGTAGTGCATATAGTACACACAGCAGTCTTCCAATCACAGTTATAGCCCGGGAGCGAAGTCGAGGGGTGACTTCAGGCATCCGTGTCTTGGAAACGGCTCCTTGGGTGCTCGCCGTGAGCTGGGCTGGTGGAGAGGGGTCGCACTGTGCTCTGCTCTCTTGTACAGTGGAGTGCTGGTGCCGGGCGGATTTGGTGTTCGAGGGACGGAGGGAAAAATCCAAGCGATCGCCTGGGCTCGGAAACAGAAGAAGCCTTTTTTGGGTAAGGAGTAGGAAAGAGCAAGAAAACGTGCCAAGGAGGAGGCTATAAATAACCCGGAGATGACCAAAACCAGACATGGATGCCGTTTCTCTAGAGAGCAGCTCAAGGAGAAGCCTTTTGCGTTCTGGTCAGGAGAAATTCGAACTCTCCTTTAAAAGGAAAAGTTCAAACTTGTGAGCTCCATGTAGGTGTTGTGGGGTTTTCAGAGAATGGAATCCCACTTGGGAAGCCTGGTCCCTTTCCTGAACCCAGCTGTTTGGCAGGACATGAGACGGGGTTTCTAGCCTCCCTTGGACACCGGCTGACTGTAACGGGGTGAAGTGACTTTGGATGCTTCCTGGTGCTGTAAATTTTAGTACTTTTCAACTTGATCAGTTGTAGATGGGAACTTAATGAGAGAGGGTAAGAGAGCTGGAACTGTTAAGTACTGACTAGAATATTGCTTATTTCTAAAAGTGAATAGCTGCTGGCACCTGCAATCTTCACGTGCACTTACACCCAGTTTTTGGAATCTGATACAGATAAATGCAGCCGGGGCTGCCTGTTGACAGCAGGAAATGAGGAGGGTTTGTGATTGGCGTTCTGTGAACAAACAGGACACGCAGGCCGTGGCAGGTGGCGGGGAGTGTAGCAGTGTGGCCTTTCACGGGGCTTCATGAGTGTTTCCCTCCGCCCGCCAGGTGTGTGCCTGGGAATGCAGTTGGCGGTGGTGGAATTTTCAAGAAATGTGCTGGGATGGCAAGGTGAGTGTCCATTTAAAAGCCTGTTAAATTCTTGCTTAAGTGTTCCTGGAGGGCCTGAAGCCCAGTGCCTTCTGGGTGACTGGGAGCCGTGGGGAAGGTCGGCCTGGTCTCTCGGCAGCTCGCGGGGCGCAGTGAAGGGGAGCTGCCGTGTTTGTTGAGGGAAAGCACAGCTCCTCCAAGTGAACCGCAGGAAGGAGGGAGCCGGCTGAGCGAGCAGCCTCGGCCCTGCCTGCATTTCCTGCTCTGGAGAGTCTCGCCCTTCGATCACCACGGCCACTGTCCCTGAGCTGCTGTCCAGCGGGAGAACTGGCCCATGTGAGGCTGTGCAGTTATTGTGAGCTTGGGCTCTGGAGCTGAGCAGACCTGGGCTCAAATTCTGACTTTATCACTTATTATGGGCGATTTTGAGCAAGTTACTTAGCCTTTCTGGGCCTCTGTTTCTTCTGTGAAAGGGGGTAATGAGTATTAAATGAAACAGTGCACGTGAGTAGTCCCAGCACAGTGCCTGGCAAAGGGGAAGTGCTCAGTCACGTTGGCTCTGTGCCTGTCTGTCTGTTACTGTGTCCAGACCACCCAGAGCTCAGTGGCTCCCACCATGGTTCTTTCTCAGTATTCTGTGGGTTGACTGACTCGGCTGGGCGGTTTTCTGCTCCATGCGGTATATCTGAGGTCCCCATGGCAGCCCATCATCCGCTAATACAGCCCGAGCTTCCTCACAGCATGGCGACCGCTAGACTTCGCCCACTGCGCAAGCACCTGGCAAGCTTGCTAATGCCCTGTGGCCACGCCCAGTCAGTGGGGGAGAGGCCACACACACAGGGCGAATGCAGGGGCTGCAGTTCACTGGGGCCACCAGTGGAAGAGTCTGCCACTGCCCCTTGATTTTCTGTCACCCAGTGGACAAATACTAGGTTTTCAGAAAGACTTTTATAAGTTCTAAGAAAAATAAAGCAGCCTGAAGGAGTGTAAAAGTCTGGCTTTACCAAGTACAAGTGACTCTTCGGTGGCCAGCTGGCTGTTAGTCCTGGGTTCATTTCACAGTTTTTCTGAGGCTCCTTCACAATAACCCTGAGGGGACAGTGCCTCTGGCTTCTGAGCTCCTGGCTGGTCCTGTCTTACCATCCACCATCCAGAGC
This sequence comes from Equus quagga, assembly GCF_021613505.1. Classification (NCBI taxonomy): domain Eukaryota; kingdom Metazoa; phylum Chordata; class Mammalia; order Perissodactyla; family Equidae; genus Equus; species Equus quagga. The sequence continues at coordinate 17,261,587 of NC_060271.1, read as the reverse complement.
TGGCCCTCTGGGCACCCTGGACCCTTTCACAGCATGACCTCCTGCCACCCAACCGGGGCCCCAGTGGGGTGGGTGACCTGGTACCTTAGCTTCAGTTTCGACCCGGCCCTGCTGTAGGCCCAGGAGGGGAACACTACCTAGCATTTCACACAGAAAGAACCAGCCATGCAGCCCCAGGAGCTCAGTGCTTTTAGTCTTTAGTGGTTTAGCTTATGGTTAGACTGTAAATTCAGTGAAGGATAGAAAGGTTGTTTAGGTTTTGAAATCAGTTAATTTCTGATTTAGCTATCGAGTGAGGCAGTTGAGTAGGGCCTGTACAAGATGCTGAAGATGAAAGAAATGTAGAAGAAATAAAATTTGCCCATCTTGGAAGGATACAGTCTGAAACGAAAAGTGAAAACATGGACACGACAGCACAGGAACTGTCAGGATGCCTCATCTAAATGAAGGTGATTAGGTTACGTCGTTCGTTGTGATTTCTCCATTCTGTGCAGCATCTCAAAAACGTTATCCCTAGTTTTTGTTCTCATCGCTAAAGGACTTAGATTTAGAGCTTAGGGTTGAAACTTAAATCATCAGTTTTGTTTCTAACCGTTTCCATAACACAAGCACTTCTGATTTTGCAGATGCCAATTCCACTGAGTTCGATCCTGAGACCACTCATCCCGTGGTGAGTCTGCTGTTTGAACCTCACCAGGGCTTCGAAGGGTGTGGAAGGGGCATTATGAGTGACTGATGGTCAGAGACAGGAAGGGAGAATTGGTCCTTCCCGAAGAACCCTGAGGTCCTGCACCGTCAGGCGTGCTGGATGGGAAGAACTTTTATTCTTCGTTGTGTAATTTCTCACTATTCCCAGTTTGCCACAGAGAGTTTTTAAGACAGGTACCACCCCAGCCAACCAGGGGGTTCCTGATTAAAATAATTCTCCATCCCACTCCACTTGGCTCCCAGGAGCCCTTTATAACAATCTCAGTAGGAAACACTTACGTAGGCACTGGTTATGTGCCAGCACTGTTCTCTCCGCTTTGTATATATTAATTCCCTTAATCCCCAACAACCTGGGGAGGTGGGCATATTATTAGGAAACTGTTGGAATATAGGACTGACTTGTTTCACAGTAACCAGAGCTTTTCAAGGCCAGCATACCTCGTTTTCTATCTCCTGTCGGAGGAATGTGGCCCACGGGGGAGGGACAGTGCCTTTATTCTTCTTTGCGTCCCCATCCCAGAGGTGATGGACCTGTTCATGGTACTGAGGATGCTGTGATAAACAAGATGGACAAGACTCTTGATCTCAGGGCACTTAACCAGCATCAATATGTTTTTCGACCTGAAGTAGAACTTGGCTAATACTAAGACCTCAGGGGGAGAAGAGCAAAGGTGTTGAGGTGTGGGACCTCGAGGCGGAGGGGAGCATGGACTGAGCGGTGTCTGGACTGTCATGGCCGGGTGCCTTGGCCTCTTTCTCTACAGACATTTGCTGAGCTCCCGCTGGGACACGGCGGACCCTGGAGGAGCATCTTTTTCCTTTGAGCAGCTCCTGAGTCTAGTGGAGGAGAGTGGGTTATCACATATGTGGTCCTGTATCCATGCTGCTGTGTTAGTCTTTATTAGAACGAGCTACAACCCAGTGGCACTTACAATCCAAAGTGCTGGGGGAGGGAGCGGCCAAGGGAGGGAGCAGCTGTCTGGTCCTGCCGCTCATGAGGACCCTGCCCAATAAGGATTAAGAATGATTATTGGGAGGCATTTTCTGCTGTGAAAAAACATCTCTTGTAAGGAAAAGCTGGGGAATCAGAGCCTGTACACAGGCTCGTTTCATTCAGAGCAGGCGGTCCGTCTCCTAACAGAGGCACAGTTTGGCAGTGCGTGTTTGTTTTTTAAACATCTCCAGGTCATAGACATGCCGGAACACAATCCTGGGCAGATGGGCGGAACCATGAGGCTGGGCAAGAGGAGAACCCTGTTCCAGACCAAGAACTCGGTCATGAGTAAGAGCTGCCTCCCCGGCCCGCTCTTCGGCCCGGCACGTCCAGGACGCATGTCCTGCGCTGGTGCCGTGGCTCCGGAGAGCCAGGCTGGGACTTTTGGTTTGGTTCTTGCTTTTGAAGTTGTTTTTTCCCTTCCTAGACATGTTCTTCGGGGACGCACCGTAATAGCCAAAGCTGCAGTGTGGGTCTAGAGAGGTCACGGGCAGTGCACTCAGGGACCTGGGGACCCTGGGTGCGGACAACTCAGCAGAATGAGGCAGTTACTTGAAATCCACTGTAGTCTGTTACTTTCTTCGACTATTAGGTTGAACTGTATGAAACTGCCAATGTTGGTGATTTTTGTCCCACAAAAAAAGCAGTTTCATACAGTTCAACCTAAATAGATTTTATTCTAAAAGTACTAATAGGTGCTAAAGATTTAGGGGAAATTTAGGGAGGAAAATATTTAAGAAAATTACTGTTAGATTTTATTTCCTTAAAAGAGAATCTTTTATTTTCTGGGAAATTCTGTCTTTACGAGCGGGGCAGCCGGTGCCTGTCTGGGGGTGCGGTGGCAGCAGTTTGAGCCACTGAGCAGTGATCTCCAGTCCTGCCAACTCTGATGTTCTGTGAATGTGGGGGTCCTGCACGGCAGCGCAGTGGGGCAGGAAAGCAGCCCGTGTGCAAACGAAGCCCTTCTTTAGGGGCGGCCAGCCATGCGTGGGAGCTTTGGTGACTGTGCCTTACCTGCATGGTGCTGGCCCCGAGGGTCCTCTGGGTGGCTCTCAAGATGTCTGTCTCAGGGCTTTGACCGTTGGTATGTCTGGCTTTGTCTTCCCAGGCAGTTTCCAGCGGGACAGTGCTTCGTCCCTCAGTGATCTCGTGTTGGAGGGTGGTGGTCAAAGTCTGGAACAGTTTTCTTGGTGTGGTTGGGGTCAAAGACAAGATTTGTCTACACTGCGCTGCCACGAGCAGGTGGCTGTGGTTGGCGGGAGAGTGAGAGAAATACCCTTGGAAAGGCCTGGCTGTGGAGACAGGGAGGCGGGGGGCAGGGGCGGTTGTGAACACACTCAGGAGCCTTTGCATCAGCCTGCCTTTTTGCCAGGGAAGCTCTACGGGGACCCCGATTACTTGGAGGAGAGGCACCGGCACAGATTCGAGGTGAGGATTTGAGCTCTGGGACCTTTACGTTTTTTTCCTTCCTGTTACTCTGGAAACACGCTAAGCTCAGAGCCAGCACAACTATTCTTCGTGCTTCAACAGGTGAATCCAGTCTTGAAAAAGTGTTTGGAAGATCAAGGCTTGAAGTTCGTTGGCCAAGATGTAGGAGGAGAGAGAATGGAAATCGTGGAGTTGGAAGGTGATTGCTTAGGCAGCGTGTTTAATGGAGAACTTGGGGAGGTCTTCTTGACGTGTGGGAAAATATAAAAACATTAGTTGTTGCCCTTGACCTAACAGTTAGGAAGCAGCACTGTCTTCTGGGGGCTGGGTGTCTTGGTGAACAAGATGTCTTGAGCCCCACTTCTGATCTAACATGACCTGCGTGACTCAATCCCGTGGAAGTCAGGGGGCTGGGGGAGCTGGGGACAGGAACCTGGAGAGGAGGCCCCTGCAGCCAGGAGGGTGACAGTGTGCAGGGGAGAGGCTGTCAGATGTCCCTTGCTTTGTGGTTACCTTTACCCAGGTTCAAATTAAGAAGCTATTTTTAAATACTTTTAGGGTCTGTGGAAATGAGAAACATTTAAGGAGAGTTTTTCCTCATCTTTTGCATGTCATGCATACATGCATAGTGAAGCTGTTTACCTGCGTTTCTGTTGCAGATCATCCCTTTTTTGTTGGAGTTCAGTACCACCCTGAGTTCCTGTCCAGACCGATCAAGCCTTCCCCACCGTACTTCGGCCTCCTCCTGGCCTCGGTGGGGCGGCTCCCGCATTACCTCCAGAAAGGCTGCCGGCTCTCCCCGAGGTGGGCTCGGGTTTCTCTGGTCCTTGGGGTGGTCTCTGAGTCATCACAGCGATAAGCGAAGCCACAGGAACCGGGAACCTTCCAGGGTGCTCCTCCTCACACGGACACGCAGGTGTCCTCTGCTCCCCGGGTTTTCTCAGGCTGCTTCATGCCACCCCAGCCTTCCGCCGGCATGGCGGCCAGGTCCCCGTCTCTGCAGTGTCTGGGTTCTGGGATGACCTTTGGCAGTGGGACCCCATGGTCCGTGGGGGACTGTGGTTTTTCACGGTGTGTCAGCTGCAGCCCGGGTGGACTTCACGTCCTGTTTCTCCTTTATCGGGAACCCGTTAGTTCCTCTGCCTTGGTGGTCAGGGCGTCATGACTGAAGGCTATAAATTGAATGTGTATCTTCTGTCACCAGAAGAAGAAAACCCCTCGACAGCTTCATGCTGACTACGTAAGGCAGTAAAGTTAGTTCTGATTTCTGCTGTGTCCCTGTCGTGATGGCGGCTACAGGAACAGGGCCACAAAACAAACTTTTGGTGGGAGGTGATGAATAAACCCTCTCAATTCTACAGGGACACCTACAGTGACAGAAGTGGGAGCAGCTCCCCGGACTCTGAGATCACTGAATTGAAGTTTCCATCAGTAAATCATGACTGATGGCAACGTAAGTGGTATTTTTAAGCTTCAGGGGTTTTTGTTTGTTTAGTGATGATAGCACTAGAATTGAAAGAACATCATGAAAGTTTAGTGTTGGAAATGTACCTGCCCGAGAATGAGAGTGGTGAGGTCAGCGTGGATACGAAATGGGCGAGACCCTCCAGGTTACAGGCACCTGTCCGCCTTGCTTTGGGGACGCCGCGTGGGGGACACCAGTTACTGGGCAGTTGTCTCCTTACTGATCGCTACATTTGGGTCCCAGTCTGACCAAATCTAGGGGAACTGGACTCAGACCCTTGTTATTTCCTGTAGCCATAAACTTGGAGATCTTGAAGGAGGTGACAGGTGTGACAACATGGGATTTGTCATTTTTGCAGAGCCTCAGGAAGTGCTTTAAAGCTGATACATGTGACATACAACACTTTTATGTTGATTGCTGCTTATTCTGGAAATCCCTTAAAATCCAAATGATTATTGCACAAACCTTGGTTTGTAAGTTTATAAAGTATAGCAGCTCTGGGCACTGCCATGAATTATGTAAAGTCCTATTAAGAAAACCGAGCAAACTGTGTCACACATTCTGCTGGTGAGGGTCTCAGGGGGGGCTGGGGGTGTCAGTTGGGCATCTGTGGGGTCTGAAAGAACCAAGGGTGTGGTGTGGTCCCATCTTTGGGGGTCCCAGCACAGGGAAGGTGCGCTCCTGCCTGAGGCGCGGGCAGGCAGCCTCCCTGAATCCTGCACCCCTGGTGTTCTCTGGTCTGGCGGGCACATGACTCTTGCCTTCTGCCTTGGTTATCAGCCGGCTGGCCCTTGATGGCCTGAGCCAGGCAGGCCGGCGTGAGAAGTAGGTTCCTACCTGTCAGGAGGAGGGCTCTGATGCCTTACTCTCTGCCGGGTGAGTGTTTAGCACAGATGAACTCACTGATTTTCTCCACCATATAGTTTGCTCATCTAAGAAACTACCATAAAGAGAAAGGAAGCTTTAACAGTAAAGGGGTGCATGTTGGGGCAGTGACATGGAACTTCTGACTGCCTTGCTAAGTGGAGAGTTTCCTGTTGGTGGCGCTGGTCAGAGGCTGGGAGCCGTGGGAAAGATTGCTTGTGTTGGGGCAGAGGGAGAAGTCCATGTAAGGTCTTGACAACGTATGATTCCATAGGAATTAGACACTCGGCTTCTAATTATTCACACTAGGCTCCTACTCCTGGTCTTCAGTGACAAATAGGTGCAGTTTGCACCATAGCAGCTGACTGTAAGTTCTAACTTTTCTACTTTAACATACATCATATAATTAATTGCTTCATTTATTTTTAAACAGGGGTGCTTCTTCAAGACAGCCTTCGGACTGAGAGAATTGACAGCTTTGACTTTACACTCAGCTTTGACACTTCCTTTAAATTATGTTTTTTTAAGATGATTTTATTATGGGGAAAGGTATTTGGAACACGTTGTGCCCTGCATGTCCCCTCACGTGTATCGGCTCCTACACGGTGCGCTGCCTGGCATCCGACTCTCTCCTTTGCCGCCCTGGAGCTTCTCAGCCGAGAAGCAGCACGTCTGGGCGGGAGCGGAGGCCGGGGGCTGGCGGAGGGCCATCCCTCACCTTGTTCTCCAGCTACCTCACGTCACTGTGGATTTGAGCGTGGAGCCCATCGCTCCCCCTGGGATGCCCAGACCATCAGAAAGAGCCCCATGGACTGCGTGGGCACAGAGGGTCATTTAACTCATGCTTACAACACTTGGTGCTGGTAACCTGAGGGCACTGCTTGCCACTAGGAGCAGTGGAACCAGAAACAAAGTCTCGGCCCTGCCCTGTGGAGACTCGGTGCCAGCTGTGGCTGGTCCTTGTCCAAAGGGACAGTCAGTTTGTGTCACACGAAATGGCAAGAAGTCTGTCTCTCTCTGAAGTGTGATTTTAGACTCCCTGTCCTCGCTGTGCTTCTCTTCCCGGGCTGGGAAACACTCCTTGCATCAAGGGGTCGCTTAAAAAAGAACAAAGACTCTTTTGGGGAAGCTGCCTCTAAAACCCTCTCATACGTAGACAGCTTTGCTCGAGGGGACTTTTCCTTCCAGAACGGTGTTACTGCAGTTGAAATGCATTATGAAAGCTATTTTCCTAATGTGATGTACTGATGGGCACGGCTGTGTGCCCACTATATTCTGGCTGGACTCCGTGTATACTCTAACTTAAGAAATAAATAAAGCAGACACACTGTATAATGCTTGTTTGTTGTGGCTGGATGGAAGATGTCTGAGCACAGTGCCAGACGTGCCTGTGTGCGGTCACCTGAACCGTCCGTGCCAGGGCTCCTCCAGGTGAGCACCCTTAAGTGGATGATCTGATAGTTTAAAAACTAACAGGGGAGACTTTCTTTTTAATGGGAACCAGAATTGAGTACACTGCCAGCTCTTGAGCAAGGGGGCATTCCTGTGATGTGTATGGAGGAGGTCCTTCCCTCTATGGGGCCTGGACCTGGGCGCCTCCGGACGAGGCCAGGAGCAGCAGAGCAGAGCCATGTGAGCCGGCAGCACTGCTCTGTGCCCCTCGGGTCCTCCTGCCCCCCAGCCTTCTGAGTCCAGAGCATTGTCCTGAGTGGTTCTTCCCCCAAGTGAAATCATTGATATTGAACCCGTGCTCCTTGTGGCATGTTGGTGACCCTGGCACCCACCACCCACACGCTGGCAGCTGAGCATACCACCCCATGAGCCGGCTCCTCTGCAGACAGTCTGAGGCAGATGCTCGGGGCTCAGGCCCGGCTGCTTGTCGGTGGTCAACAGCCTTTACTCATTGATTTTTTTTTTTAAGATTGGTACCTGAGCTAACAACTGTTGCCAATCTTTTTTTTCCCTGCTTTTTCTCCTCAAATCCCCCCAGTACATAGTTGTATGTTTTAGTTGTGGGTCCTTCTAGTTGTGGCTTGTGGGACATGGCCTGACGAGTGGCACTATGTCCGTGCCCAGGATCCAAACTGGCAAAACCTCGGGCCGCTGAAGCGGAGCGCGCAAACTTAACCACGGGACCACGGGGCCGGCCCAACTCATTGATATTTGAGAAATTAGGGGTTGGGGAGAAAAATGTTTCTCACCATTTGACCTGGCCCTCCGTCAAAGAGATCCAGAAAAGGAGGAGGCTCCCTTTTATCCTTCCACTCACTAGACCAAGGCCACCATGACTGCTGAGGCCCAGGAGCCGGCGTTCCTCCTCTTGGCCTTTGTCTTCATTTCTCATGGACCGAAATCAAGTGTCTTTGCTGACAGAGGTCTTCACACTTGCCTTGCTACTTTGAGTGTGGCGACTGGGTGCATTCTAGCCTCTTTTCCCACCTGGTGGTCCATCAGACAGGCTTCAGGCATTTTTATAAAAGCCCTTCCCCGAACTGAGGGCTCTGACATGTCCGTTGGTGACGGCAGTGTCCCTGCAACAGCCAGGACTTGGGTGGGTGTGGGTGGTTTGCAAAAGCTTCGCAGGGGGCTGGTATTGCCGCCCCTGCCTTTCACAGTGTCTCAGCTGACCAGTTGTTGAGTGCTGGCCTCTTGCATAACCCTGCTAGAAATGGGACCCCAAATGGCTTTAGGGCTTACAAAACTCAACCAGCCCTGCCACCTGGGCTGTGGCAGACAGGACTGTACCGGGGCGAGGGCTGAAGCTGAGGCTGTGCAGGATGGTGGCCTTCCATGCCCGGTGTTGACTGTCCGGTGCCCAGAGGCTTCTCCTTGGGGAGGAGACCCAGCAAAGTGCCTCCAGTGCCCTTCACTTCAACCCAGGTGAGCCGGGCAAGTTCCTACAGTCGAGCAGCGCAACTACGGCCTGACCTCACCCTGCCTTTGTGGAAACCGGCTTCCCGACAGGAGTGTTCCTGAGGGTCGGGATGCCTGGGCTGGCCTTGAGCATGTGCCTGGCACGTGGAAGGTGCTCACAGATGGCTCGCCTCTGACCTCTTGAGCAGCCCCTCCTCTGTGCACTTCTCAAGCAGCCTCTGAAGACCTGGCTCAGGCGCTGTGGTTGGGTGTCCCTGAGGAGCTCAGAGTTTGGCGTTCATTGCCACATTGGGTCCCTAGAAATAACCGTTCTTGCCCCAGGTGCATGTAATTTATTAAAGAGCTTTGACCATCACAGGTCCCAGCAGACGGGCTGGGGGCTGCAGGGTGGCCAGCCTGCCCTGCACCACAGTTAGCGAGTGTGCCTCGCCGCTGCGGGGGGCTTTCCTAGGATGACACATTCCTTTCTGGCCGTCTAGCCCACTGGAGTCAGACCCCAGCCTGGGCGCAGTGAGCATTTTGGAGAAGAACAGTCAGCCCTGGGACAGCTCTGGCCAAGTTTTTTCTGAAAGTAAGGTTCCTTGGGGATGGTGTCAAGAGCTACCTTTTAGCTACACAGACTGGGGTCTGCTCAGGATCAAAGGCACATGGGACCCGCCTGTGTGTGGGCAGGGTTGTCGAAGGATCGAGGAAGTGGGGTGCTCCCAGCCACCTCTGAGCAGCCCAGATGGGTTTTATTGGGAGGACTCTGGCTCACATAGGAAACCCCTGCATTGCCCAGGCTGAGGAGAGGCGCCTCCCTGCGCCGCCCTTTCCTGCCCACTGGGGCCCTCACAGGACGCAGCAGGTGCAGGAGACAGGCTTTTGCTGCTGCAGCTGCTCCTGGAGCTGTTCCTTCTCCACCGTCAACACGTTCACCTTTTCCTCCAGCTTGCTCAGCTCCGCTGTCCACTTCTGAGGGGACATCGTGGAAGCAGATGTCTAAGCTGACATTGTCTTGGGCCCACGCACCCTCCCCCTAGGGGTTGACCTGATGGAGGAAGGCAAGGCACAGAGTGCCTGGGGGGCCTGCTCAAGGCCATTGGGCACCGTATTGACAGTGCTAGGTGGGGAAGCTGGTTCCCTGACCATGCTCCCATCCCTGACCTAGTCAGCCCTGGGGTCTTGACGGAAGTCACCTGACCTGAGGGTCCTGCCAGCATCCCACACCCTAAGATGATCTGTCTTCGCAGCCTCTTCAAGTACCAGGGCAGGCTCAGGTTGGCAGCTCCCCGGCCACATCTTTTCCTCTCTGTCAGCCCCTTACCCTCCTCCACTTTTCTGCCACCTGAAGTTTCCCTCTTGAAAAGGTTTTTCCTTGGAACTGTGTCTAGCATTCACTGCCCCCCATCTTAAGGGTCTCCCCCAAGATAACAGTACACAGTCCTCAAGATTGTCTTGAAACTTCTCAATATTCCACTCTCCTGGCTTCCCCAGCCACACAACAGTGGAATACTGGATGTAGTGGGGTTATTTTGATCCAGCCCCTGCGGTGTACTCACGGGGTGATGGAGCACCAACAGAAACCTGATGGCTTGCCCAGGCCTTCTCAGTGAGTGGCTGAAGGGGCCTGGGTCCAGCTTGGGCCCCACCCTGGCTGCCACAGCCTTGGCCACTTACCTGCCTGCACCACTCCTGGATGGCGCAGACGGACAGCGGGCCCTGGGTGCTCCCGTCACGCCGCAGGAACACCTCCCCTAGGTCTGTCTCGTAGAGCTGCGGCTCAGCCTGGGCCTTGGCGTGCACACTTAGGCGGATCACCTTGGTAAGGGCAGCAGGCACTGCACTGGACAGTCTGCAGCCCAAACCCCACATGGCTTGCGGCTGGCTGGCTCCTGAGGCTGCCGGGGCTGGAGGTGGGGCTGTTTCCAGCTCTTCTCCAGTCTCTCTTTTCCCCAACTCCCCTTTGCCACCATCCCCGCCCACCATGGCTCAGCAGAGGCGATGTGGGCCATCACGTTTAGTGATGACATGATAGATGACTAAATAAACCCAGGGACCTTCATTCCCGCAGCTCACCTTGAGGGGGGTGCTGGTGGTGGAGGTGCTGACCACAGGGATGAAGGTGAGCGTGTAGGCGTCAGGGAAGACCTGGGGCTTGAAGCCCTGCAGAATGGAGTCCACCAGCAGGCGCACGCGGTCCTCGTCGCGGTGGCTGCAGCGGATGCCCTGCACCAGGCCGCTGTCCTCCACGCCCACGAACAGGCTGCCGCCCTCGCTGTTGAGGAAGGCGCACACGTAGCGCCGCACGTGGTGCTTGAAGGCCAGGGTCAGGTATTCGCCGCCCCCCCGCTTGAACTCCACATTGCGCGTCTCGCTGCCCAGGAAGGCGCCCTGGAAGAGCTGCTCCTGGCCCAGGATCTTCTGGTGCATGATGGCACTGTCGGAGCGTGTGCTGCTGGGTGGGACCCAGGAGCTCTGCCGCCGCTGCCGCTGGGCCAGGGCCCGGGTAGGAGGGGTGTTGGTGAGCCGGGTCGGCCGGAGGTGGGAGCCTGGGCTGGGGTCAGGGCAGGGGCCGGGGCTGAGGCTGGGGCTTGGGCCGCTGTCCTCCTCCTGCTGGGGTGAGGGGCAAGAGTTGGGAGCCCCAACCTTGGTGGTAAGAGAGACATACTGCCAGAACCCCCACCCCCACTCCCCTGGGGCCAAGCCCACTTGGGCATCTTGGTGGCCCCACCCAAGTGGAGGGGTCTAATTCTGCCCACCATCCTGCAGCCCATGCGGGAAACCCTGCTGGGTCAAGGGTTCGAATCAGCCTCTGCTCCTTCCCCTCTGGGCTGCCCTCTTCCCCGCTGGGCTCTGGGAACACAAGGTGGGTAACAAGAGCTGTCTTTCCCGGGGTTGGGGGCTGGGACACCTGTGGACCAAATTCTTCCCATTTGGGTTGTGGACAGGCCTCTGAAGCCCAGGACTGGGTCATTCCAGGAGTCACCTCAGTGCCCTGAGGTCCCCAGTGACAGAGCTTCAGGTTTCTGAATTGAGATGGGTGCTCAGGGACCCCACGCCCTCCCTCATCTCTCTGAAACCCTTGCTGATCGCTTCTGGACCAATGACCAGTCTCCTGAATCTCAACTTTCCTTCGGCCCTGCTGAGTACTTTCCATGGTTCCACTCTGTTCAAGGGCTCTGGGCGTGAGCATGCTCATGGCCACTTCCCTAGTCTGGGCCTCACTGTCAGCCCCTCACTGGACTCCCTGCCTCCAGGCTCTCCCCGTCCCATGCATCCTCCTGGCTGACCTAGATGCAAGTCAGATCGTCACTCCTCCCTTACTGGCTTCTCTGCTGCCCTCCCTGGCTTCAGGGCTGGGAGCTGTGTGGACTGCAGCATGGTGATGAGGGGCATGTCCCTACCAGCCCTGCAGCTCCCTGAGAAGACAAATTTACCAGAAACGTGGGAAAACTGTCATACAAATATGACATCAGGCTCACAGGCCTGAAATGTAAGTCACAGAGCCCTTTAGTTCTGCAACAATTTATACGCCATGGAGTTTTCGCCCCCACAGAAAAGGAAAGCCGAGATCACCTGTCTCGTGGGGTGACCCACCACAGCCCCGTTGGTGAGTTCACTGCTCCCTCCCGCCCCACAAAGCCCAGCCTGTTGGCTCTGCCTGGGTCTCAACAGCCTTGGTGGCCTGGCCTCTGCCCACTGGCCCAGCTTTCATCCTTAGTTCCCCCTGCAGCCCCAGGGACACCAAATGGCTTGCCCTTCTACAAATGCAACATTCCCCCTTATCCATCCCTCTGTACATGCCGTGTCCCTCTGCCTGGAATGTCCTTCCCCTGAGTGCCTGTCCCTAACTCCCAGCCTGGATTTCACTTCCCCTGTGAATTTGTCCCCAGAGAGCAGTGAGGACCCTCCTCCTGTCCTTCCACAGCTTCCAATGGCCACTTTGCAGCTTTGTAACTGGCTGTGCCTGGCTTTGCCCATGGACGGAGGGCCCTTGAGGGCAGGTCTGCTGTCTGTTTTACTGCTGGGCACAGAGCAGGCATTGGTGTTTGTCAACAAATGAATGAGGTGGGCCAAGAGAAAATCGGGGTCCCTGAGTATCCAAAGGCCTGGGCTGACCGGGCCCAGGGGCTGGGATGCAGAAGGACCCAGGGAGGACTTCCACACTCTGGCCTTTCTTCACATGCTTCCAGGCTGGAGGCAAACTGTTAGGGTCAGTGTCCCTCTGGGAGTACGCTGGCAGTGCCAGCCTCAAGCCCCCAAGTGTGCAGACTTGTCTCCAGTTCCTCAAAGACACCCTCCACCCCCAGCCAGTGCAGGCCAGCCACACCCAGGCATCTTGGGGAGGCTCTGGGGCTCACCGGCCTAGTGGCTCTGGGAATTCCTCGCTTACCTCTCTGTGGCTCGAGGGCCCTCGGCCCTCACCGAACACCAGCTCCTTCCCGCGGGCCACCAGCTCCTTGAGGATCTGGTGCTCCTCCAAGGCTGTTTGCAGGCGCCAGTGGAGGGAGGCCAGGGTGTCCCCGTGTGTGGCCACCTGCACCAGTGCATAGGCCTTCCGCGGCCGCCGCACCACCTCAATGTGCTCCCGTGCCACCGGCAGCTCCAGCCTCTCCAGGGTGTCGCGCAGCAGGCAGGCGAGCACAGGCACTGAGAACTGTGGGTTCAGGTGGCCCACATAGAGAACGTGCGTGCTGGGTGCCACCTCGAGGCCCGACTCCTTGGGCAGGGACTCTTCTGGGGGTGCTTCCTGCGAGTGCTGCTCGCCTGGAGGCTCCATGAGGGGCTCCTGCGCCTGTGTTTGTGGTGATCTCTTCCTGGGGGTCTCTGGAGGGGTGTCCCTCGGAAGGGCTTCCTGGATTCCTCAGTGCTGGTGGCTCCTCTCAAGGCCCTGGGCTCTCAGCTTAGCCCAGGGCCTCCCAGGGGACTCAGGGGGTGCCAAGGCTCCTGGGAGCTTCACAGATTGGCAGGGGCTGGGCAGGGCCAGAGAGAGAGAGAGGGAGGGTAGAGGGCCAGCAGGAAGGGCCTGTCACCGCGCCCCCTACCCCCCGCCCCCGCCAAGGCCTAGGACAGGATAGAGGAGAGTCAAGGCTGAACAGAGAGCAGAGCATGAGCCTGCCCCTCATTCCACAGAAGTGAAGACCGAGGGATCTGCCCAGAGGTGGAAGAGGGGACCAGAACTCAGACCTCTGAAGGTCCCCCATCTCCTTTCATTGGCCCCAGGGGCCTGTCTTCCCTGCCCAAGCCACGGGGCCTCCTAGGTGCCCTCAGTTTCCTGCCCACCAGAGGTTACTGCTGCCTCCAGGCACCAGCGAAACCTTTCAAGGGCCTTTGGAGAAGTGGCCTTAGCCCAGGCCTCCCAGGCCAGCTGCAGCCCCACCTCTGCTTCCCCGCCTGGTCTGCAGCAGGTGCAAGCCTAGCAGAGGCTGTGAAACAGTCAGGCCAGCTCAGAGGGTCTTCGGGCAGAGGTTCTTAGGCTTTGGGCACACTCAGGGAAGCTATGGTCCCGCCCCAGAAAAACAGCCTTTGCACATTACATATAATCCCAGGAGGCTCGTGGGCCCTTCTGAGGAACTCTTAGTCTAGACTGAATCCTCTGGTTTGGGTCCAGAGAGCAGAAGTGAGGAGAGGCAGAATGAGGATCAGAGCTGAGACCCTTTGTAGCCCCTCCCCGCCTCCCACCAGGCCCGGGGCTTCACTCCTGAGCTGTGCTCATACGTGCACACACCAGCCCCTCCACTCACCCCAACACACCCAGCCTCCGGTCTCTGTGGCAGGTACCACTGGGCTGCATCTTTTCTGATTGGATCCTTGAGGCAGGAAGGGCCTGGGGGCCACCACAGCTGGGGTGGGGGCATTCAGGGCAAACAGGAATAGGAGGAAAAAGGAGGCCTAGGACCCTCATGTCCTGATGGTTCCTGGGGACTCGTGGGAGGTGCTAGCCCTGAGCTCCCACAGCCCCTTGACCCCTGGGCAGCAGCTCCGAGGGCACTTGGGGGCTGGGCACAGGGCAGGGAGAACCAGGGCTGTAGGAAGTGGGCGGGGCCTGCACAGCCACCTCTGTGAGCTCATGAGCATCAACAATGCCTTCTTGGCCAAACTCAGGCAGGCAGGGTTGGGAAGTCAATCAGGAAAACCCCTCCTCCACTCCCCACCCGCACCGTAAACAGATACAGCTGTAAACAGATACACCAAGCACCCTGGCCGCAGGGCTCCCTCGGGGCGGCGCTCAGAATCCAGGGGCTGAAGACACACCCCTCCCCCCGTAACATCTCCCTAGGCCCCAGAGCCCACACAGGTCCCCTGCTGCCTCAAATCCCCAGCTCCCCCTCTGTCACCAATCCCAGGCTCCACCGAGCACAGACAGGACCCAGCTACCACAGGATGGATCAGAACACACAGCTGGTTCCAGGGCTCCCCCGATACCAGGCCCTTCTTTATGCCAGAGACAGAGGTTGCTGTCCAGGAAAGCCCTGAAAAATAGTCAAGCAGTACCAACTCTTTTGAAGGACAGGGTTGTCACCTACTGTTTGACATGGGGATACACAGCCTTTATTAATGCAGCAATCTGCTCTTGGGTGGGTGGGTGGGGCCTTTGATAGTGCTCTGCATTACACAGATGTAGGCAGCACTTTCCCACATTGCCTGTGGAAGTCCTGATTGGGCCCAGGGAGGGTGGGGTCCAAAGGCAGGTGCTTCAGACTGGGGAAGCTGTGTGACCATGTTGAGAAGGTTGCCTTCCTTCTTTGAGCAGCCATTCTGAAGATGTGAATGAATTTTTGTTCCCCTCTGAGGCTCTGAGGGAGAAGCTCCGGTGGGGAACTTGAGAAAGAGACTATGGTGCGGGGAAGGAAGAGGCCCCTGGCCCACGTGGTGGCAGTGTGGCGCTCTGGGCAGAGCCTGTCAGGTGCCTGCCCCTGCCCCCCCTGCAGCCAGGGCTGCCCCCCCTGCAGTCACAGTTCTGAGAGTTACGACGACGGCGGCTCAGCTCCCCATGCTCCCTCCCGTGTCCTTCAGGCCTCTCCAGACTCCACCATCATGCGCCACTCTCACAGCAACCGTACAACTGGGCTGTAGCTGTTTCAGCCGGTTGACTCGAGTTGAGTTGTGCAGAAACAGACAGCTGGCCAGGAGAGGCGCCCTGACAGACGAAGCACGTGAACACAACCAGAGAACCGGACAGACTTTACTAGCAGCCTTGCTGTCGGGCAGCGGTCCTGAGGAAACGTGCCAAACTGACTTGGGTGCCAAAACTTTCTCACTGGAAATCTCTTTAAACCACTGTATGACATATCTCCCTGGGCTCTTTAACGACCTTATGTGAGCTGACATCAGTTCTACTTTTCTCGGGGGTCCTCTGCAGGCAGCTAGGGCAGTGGCAGATGTGAGTCCAGTGTTGTGGGAGAAGCAGCCCCTCTTGATCCTCTCGCTGGACATCTGTGACCTTATCGACAAATCCCAGGTTGGCACTGGAGACAAGAGCCTCTTGAATTTAAAGTTAAGCATGTGAGCTGGGCCCAAGGACGAGGGGCAGGGGGAGGCTGGGGATACGGCTGTTTTCACGTTATTTGGAGAGTATCCGCTTGGCGGCCCCCCATGGCCATGATCCCTGAAACCACATCAAGGATGGGTGTCTGTGCTAACTGCCCAGGAAGGCCAGCTGAGGGGCAGAGGGACATGGGCGGGGGTGGGGACTGAGCTTGGCCATTACGTGGGACAGCTAACTCTGGAACTTAGGGGACAAGTAGTGTGGACACAGCCTTTGCCATCTGGACCCCATGGCACTCTGGCCTGTGTTGAGCCCTCCCCTTGCATACCAGTGACTGCCTGTTGATTCCCACCCGACCCTTGACAGTGGCCAGCCCCAGCCACCCATGGGTATCTCAGGCCCACTGTCTGTACATTGGGGCTTGTTGGCTGCCGGCCCCTGGAAGCATCCGCAGCAGCCTTGTGTCAAAGGCCAGGCCCAAACACGCAGTTCTGATGCTTAGCTGTGACCGTCAGTCCTTGGGCGGGAGGTTCCAGCTGTGGAGTTCCCTGATGGAATGGAATGACTTGGGTATTAGGATAAGGAGGCTGCAAAAAGCAGAGGGACAATGAGGGGAGAAGTGTCTGGACTCTCCTAGGCAAGAAGGGTTTCCATATTTTTAGCTTTAGTTGCAAGGAGGGGCGAGTCACCTTCTGGCTCTTCCTGAGGGATTGTGGCACGAGGCCTGAGGCTGGACCACTAGTGCCAGAGCAGAGAAAGACTTCAGGTTGTTCCACAGAGATGTCAAAGAGGAATGCTGTGGACAATCCTGCTCAGGACTAATGGCCAGGACAACGGAGACAGAGTGGAGAGGTGACACGGACCACATGGCCAGCAGGTAGGGAGGGGACACAGGTGGGGAGGGGCAGAGGGTTCCTGATGGTTTCAGCCCTAAGCAGAGCCTGGACTCGTTACCTCCTGAAGCACCTGGCTTTTTTCCTCCTAGTGTTCCTCAGCAGGGGAGCTGTTGTCCTCTTCCTGTTGCAGCGCTGTCCCCAGTCCCACTTTCCCACATGCCTCCCCACTTTGTGGGTGGCTGGACTGTCGGTGTCCATGGAGTGGTCTCGCCTGCATGGCAGCATGGGTGCGGCGGGCCTGCTGGAGGCCACTGCGGCTTCTCTGGATGACTCTGGTCACTATTAGGAGGCTTGGCTTTGTGAAACAATTTCAGAGTTGAGTTTTTGTTTGTTTGTTTTCCTTAATAACATTTAATTCTGACCCCAGAGGTCAGGGCAGTATGAGTGAAGGGGTGACAGATCCTCTCCGCTCCTGCAGAATTGGACATTCAGTTACCTGGCTAGTTTTGTTCCCTTGGAAGCTAGATAGAAACGGAATGTAAGCCGTTTCAAGGCAGCATTACTTATGGTAAAAATGACCCCTAACTGTACTCGGAGATCTATGTACAAGCTATAAACATCTGCTAAAAAGCCACAGCTTTGGGCTTCCTGAGTGCAGTACTCACTGGGCAGGCCCCTCGCGGGGACCCTGGGAGCTATGCCTATGGAGTTGTTCTGCCCGGGGAACTAGGGCGTTATCAGCTCCCCTGGGCCGTGGTGTTTCTTAGTGCTTACAACGCACCAAGCCAAGGTGAACCCCACTTCTCCCTGCATCTGAGTTGTCCCCCGGGCAACACAGGAGAACAGTCCTGATGACTGAGTTCTGCGAGGACCACCCCCACAGAGGACTGCTCCCTGATGTCCCGTGGCAGGCTGCTTCCGGTCCGACAGCCTTCAGAGTGAACGCCATGCCCAGGGTGGCCTGTGCGAGTCTGGAGCAGGATCTAAGACCACAGCCCCCTGGGCGCTGTTGCAGGCAGTATGATGTGTTGCACCCTCATTAGCTACGGTGTTTGGGGCAAGTACCTTAACCACTCTAAGCTTTATTCCCACCTGTAAAATGTGGGGACATGGTAGTCACCCTAGAGGGGTGTGGTAAGCTTGAAACGAGATAAGGTACGTAAACTGCTTAGCACGAGAAGCCCTCAGTAAATGCTCCTAGGTAAGCTGTATGCTCTTGGTGACAGCGTAAAGTGGGGGGGGTGCCATGCTGCTTCTCAAGGCCCGGCCTTGCGGCATGTCCGGCCTGCCTACATACGCTGGTGTCACCTTCAGTGCCTGTGTCTCTTGGGTGAAGGTCACACCCAGAAGTACATCATCAGGGTTCCGTAAGGCCCTCTTTGGGAGTACCCTGAATGAAGAGCACAGCCTACCAGAGCCCAATGTCCAGGAGTCTGTGGAAAACAGAGGCCTATTGTGGTTTGGCAGCCCTGACCCTGACTGCTTCGTGGGGACCATGTTAGAACCTCACAGTGGCTGAGTGGAAAAGACATTCTAAGTCACGATGTCAGAACTAGTCACGGTAAGAGCTGGCAGGGAAGCCTCAGAGGTTTCCTCATCCACACCCCTCAGTGCCAGAGGGGCCCAGAGGGAAATGACTGGCCCAGAGCATCACGGCGAACAGCTGGGCCAGCCAGAGCCTCCGTCTTGGCCTCGGAGTCAGGCTATTTGGCTTCAAATGCCTACTTTCGCTCTTCCTCGCTATGTGTTCTGAGCTTAAGTTTCCTCATCTATAAAATGGGTTTGTTGTGAAGATTAAATGAGACGAGTCTAATTCACATGGAGCAGTTTGTGGGGCGCACGGTAAGGGATGTAAATGTTATAGCGCACTGTGCTGCTGCCCCTCACCTCCTTCTGTGACCCCGTTAGAAACAGGGACACGTGGCCCTGGACTTGAGTACCTGGCCCCTGCTGGTGGGAGACGTACGATGCAGGCTAGCCTCTGCAGGAGCCTCTGGGGGATCGTCTTGTCCAAGCTCCTCATTTTGTATACGAGGAAACCAAGACTGAGAGAAGGGGACCAACCTGCCCTTTGGAGGCGCAGTGATTTGGCTGTTGGCTGACTGAAAAGACATTGGCATCTATATTGTTTTTTATTTATAAACAAATCGACATAAAATAAGTCCAGATGGCAGCGGGGGCAGCTGTGCTGCTGACTTGCTTAGAAAGGAAGCATATGGACAGTGGGGTGAGTGTAACCAGACGCTGGCCTGGAGACCCTCCCCTCCCATCCACCTTGGGGCCTTCTTGGCTTAAAACTGTTGGGCACAAACGTCTTCCACAGCAGTTCTGGCCAGGGCAAGGAGCTGTGGTGGGGAACAGCGTGGGGCAGGGGACTCCCATTCCCACAGATGAGGCCAGGGCTGCAAGGGGCCCAGTAGAGGAAGAGAGGGGAAGGGGACCGGGACCCTCTCTCCCCCTATGCTGAGTGACGTGGTCAAGGCTTTATAGGTCTGTCCATCCCAAAGAGAAGTGCCCTAGAGTAACATCCTCTGGAAAGGGGCCATGCCTCTCTGGGACCAGAGCAGGGCAGTCTCTCTCCTTCTGAAACTCAATGTCTGGAGCTTGAGAAGTATGAGCTGGAGGGTTTGCCCAAGTGTCAGAAACAATAAATTAACAATAAGAAAAGGTCTTGTTTTAAAAAAGGTAGAGGTTTGCACCATGAGTTTGGACTCTGGGGATCTTGTGAGAAGGCAGGAGTTGTGGGGTAATGGGGTGCTATATCAGGCCCAGCAGGTGGTAAGGGGACTGGGCACAGATATCAACTCAGGCCCCATCTTCCGAGGCCTCAGGGGTTGGCCCCTTCCTCCGTCACTTGGAAGGTGTTTAGTCTAAAGCCCTGGTGAGAGGCCGGCCAGCTCGAGAAATAAATACAGGGAGAGCTCAGAGCTGAGGCAGGGCTGAGGGGAAGAGCAGCACCAGCCCTGGGCCCCACATTCCCCCCTCAGTCCTTCATGGAAGGACACATCATGGCAAGAGAGGGCAGCAGTGGTGGCTCCACACAGCCTCCTGGAGTCCTGAGGTGGCCCTGAACCCCACTGAGGCACCAGCAAGTGCCCCCTCCTTCCTGGGAGAAGAACGCCCTCATCTGCTTGGCCCCTCAGCTGTCTAGCTGCGTCTCCCTGCTTCAGAACTTGCCCTGTTTCAGCCGGTCAATGTGGTAGGAGAGCTTGAGTGCGGGCCCCAGCTTCAGACCCATGTACTTCATCATCACGTCGCTGCGCAGCAGAAGCAGGGCCTTGCCGTCGATCTCCTGGGGGGATGGAGGGAGGCGCCGTCAGAAGCCTGGCTGGTCTGCTCACTCCAGGTTCTGAGGAAAGGCCACCCAGGAAGTACCAGCAACGGGGACTCCAGTGAACCTGCTGTGACACTAAAGCCCACCTGTTCTGCCCACCTTCTGTCTCCACCCCTCCCCGAAATCTAGTACCGAACCCCCTGTGCTAAGCTCTTCACACACTTGTACCACATTCCTTTCTCTGCTACCTGAGAGGCAGTTTCTCCGCCCTCCCAAACCTGTGATCCAGCTCACTTCTTTCTCCTCCAGGAAGCCTCCCCTCTCAGTGGCCTCATCACTTCTCACAGACTGTTTTATATTGACCCTCAACTGTTACTCTGTGAGTGGTCTTCGCTCCCGAGGGGCAGGGACCCCTCTGTGTGAGCTAGGCACATGCAGACACTCACTGAGCAGCTGTAAGGCCTTCGGGCCTGATCTAAGGGCACCCTCCAAACCCACATGGCACGAAGGATTTAAATAAGCAATGAGAGGCAGCAGGTCTGTTTTGAGTGACCACAGGGCAGAAGCAGTAGGGACTATGGGAAGCGGGGTTGAGCCCCGTACCAGGGGTATGGTCACTGTAGGAGGATCAGGAGCAGTCTCTGGCCAAGGGGCCACCGGTCAGTTAAAGAGATGCTGGAGGCTCACAGAGGGGCAGGCAGAGGACAGGGGACTGGCAAGGTTGGGGGCCACTTGGCAAGGGACTTTTTAACTTGGGCTGAAGGCCCTGATTCTCAGGCCAAGGCAGGCAGATGGGAGAGCAAGTGCTCCCAGGAAAAGAGACAAGCCTGTCTCGGGCACTGAGCCACAGGGTGCACACCCAGTAGGAACGCGGCTGAATCAGATCCCACACTACAGGAGCGAGCTACCTTGGTGCTCAATGAATCTGTCTGAGACCCAAGATTCTGTCTCGAAGTTTGTATGGCGTCTCCTGTGCTCAGTTTCAAGGGACCTGGAACAAATATGTAGCCCATACCCTTTAAGAGTCTAGAAGCTGCAGAAGTAAGACTCTCAGCAAACACGGGGAGGTCAGGCGGGGGAACCTACATGTTTGCGAAAGAGGTCAGCATGGGGTCCCAGCTGAGGATCAGCTTCCCGGACAAACTGCATCACGTCCTCGACTGTCCATGACGAGGGGTCCCGGCCACTCAGTCGAGAGGCATCCCGGCTTTCCAGGTATCGGTCCGACCCTGCAGGACAGGAAGGCACCTGCCATAATGGGTGGGGATGGGTCTGTAACTCCCCCACCCTCCCTGGCCTGTCCCGAGGGCCCTGTGGGTGAGCTTACAGCAGCCAGAGCAGAGGAACCAGAGGCAGCCAAGGGTGGGAAGGGCTTTCCACAAAGGCCGTGAGGGCCTGAGAGGCTGCTGAAGTCACATCTTTGTTCTTTAGGGTGGATCTGATTGTGGAAATGGCCACAAGGGATTCTACATTGAGGCTGTGGTTCAGCCTGGACCTGAGTCCAGGGAACAATGCCGTGAGGAGATTACTTGGGTTCAGTGGGGGCAGGTGGGTGAGGCTGCTTTTGCCTTGGCTCTGGATACCATTTCTAGAGAGAACTTAGGAGCAGGGCAAGACTTCAGAGCCAAACCCTTGGGGCCTCGGGATTAACAAAAGGTGTGGACAAGACCCTGGGCATCTTCCCAGGTCTGGAGAACAGTTGACCTCGCTACAACCTGATGCAGGAGGTAGAAAAGAGTTTTGCCTTGGCTGCCAGGAAACTCAATGCTAATTTAGTGCTTTGCTAAGAGCTTTCATCTCAATCTTGGCTCAAATACAGCTATCCCCATCTCCATTGTGGGATTTGGGATCTCTGTATTTTGACCCGCCACAGGTCTCTGGTATGTTTCATCCCTCTGCCTGGAACGTGCCCCCTTCTCTCCCTTCAATTTCTCCTTTACTCCTTGCAAACTGCAACTTTGCTAAGCAAGAGTTGGTTTTGATGAATAAACGAAAAGCGACAAGATATATTGGAGTATATGAGGAAGCCATTTGGTTTAAAACTAATTTGGCTTGACCATGTTTTTCCAGAAAGGCCTGATGTGGCCTGTTGCACCAGCCCAGTGGCATAGTGGTTGCGTTCACGTGCTCCACTTTGGTGGCCTGGGGTTCGCTGGTTCAGATCCTGGGTGTGGACCCACACACTGCTCATCAAGACATGCTGTGATGGCATCCCACATACAAAATAGAGGAAGACTGGCACAGACATTAGCTCAGGGAGGGAGGGAGGAAGGAAGGAAGGAAGAAAAAGAAAGAAAGAAAGAAACATTTACCATGTCCCAAAGCTGAGAATGATGCCCTTAAAGATAGGGATGCTGCCTCCCCCGTATATCAGAATTTCTTCCCAGAAACTAAGGATTAATTACTGACCCACTGAGCTCCTCTTGTGACCACTGACCTGCTGTGCTAGCGAAGCATCCTGTGACAGTGGTAAAAGGGATGTTCCTTGTTCCAAGACGGCAGATAACCACTCTGTACCCTCCGCTTGCTTCCTTCCTTCCTTGGTGAAGGTCGCTCCTGGGCTATAGTCCTCAAAACTGGCTTATATGATAAACTCACCCCCATTTTGATTTATAGATTGATTATGAATTATTTGCATCAACAGCTTCGAGGACCAGCCCCTTTATGAAACTTTTCTGGTCTAATACTGAAGTAATTGGTCTCACAAAGCATTTCCTGTATCTCTTGGTTACAGCTCAATCTCTACACATTTTCCCCAGTCAGATCACCCTAATAATCTGTTTTCCATAAAGGACTCAAAGCAACCCTTAAAAACTAATTGGATCATGTCAATCCCCCCTAAAAACTCAATGCAATGGCCTCCAGTTGCACATGAAATGACACCTGAACCCCTTACTATGGTCTAGAAGGTACTCCATCATCTGGCCCTTTCTATCTCTGACCTCATCCCCTCCGCCTTTTATTCACTCATCAAGCTCCAAACACACTAGCTTTCCTTCTGCTTCTCGAACAGGCTACGCTTTTATTTTTTAACTCGCAATTTCCTGTCAGGAATGTCCTTTTTC
Organism: Equus quagga; assembly: GCF_021613505.1. Classification (NCBI taxonomy): domain Eukaryota; kingdom Metazoa; phylum Chordata; class Mammalia; order Perissodactyla; family Equidae; genus Equus; species Equus quagga. Next base: position 17,238,608 of record NC_060271.1, on the reverse strand, counting down.
CAGATCTTTGCATACCTGATTCCTTCTCAACATTTGGGGCTCATCTCAAATATCAATTCCTCAAAGAGGCCTTCCCCGATCTCCTAGTCAAAGTACTCAATTCCCCCACACAATCACTCTCAATCCAACTGCGTCCTCCAGTTTTTTTCCCCAGCTCATATCACCATCCAAAATAATTTAATGCATTTATGTTTATTACCTGTCTTCTCCTCTTTTGTTCCCTGCTGTATCCTTGTGATACTGTGATTTATAATAAGAAACATATACTTGGTTTTCACCCCCACTTCTGGCACACAACTCCTAAAGTCCTTGGAATTTCCTAAGTGGTGAGAGAAATCAAGGTGCCTTTTGTTACTCATAACCAGCCCCTTTCAGTCACATCTGAGTATGTTAATGAGGTGACTTTTGGAAAGGCCCTAAGGATGGGGGCTGGTTGCCAGAGGAACCAACCAGGTGGTGAGAGGGTTGGAACTTTCTGTCCCACCCCGCAGCCTCCATGGAAGGGAGAGGGGCTGGAGATGGAGTTCAGCGACCAATGGCCAATGATCTAATCAATCATGCCTACGGAATGAAGCCTCCATAAAAACCCAAAAGGGGGAGCTGGCCCCGTGGCTGAATGGTTAAGTTCTCGCTCTCTGCCTTGGCGGCCAAGGGTTTTGCTGGTTCAAATCCTGGGCGTGGACATGGCACCGTTCATCAAGCCATGCTGAGGTGGCGTCCCACATGCCACAACTAGAAGGACCCACAGCTAAAACTACACAACTATGTACTGGGGCGCTTTGGGAGAAAAATAAAATCTTAAAAAAACAAAAAACAAAAGGGAAATGTTCGTAGAGCTTCTGGGTTGGTGAACACAGAGGTGCTGGGAGAGTGGTATGCTCGAAGAGGGCATGGAAGCTCCACATCCCTTGCCCTGTGCATCTCTTCCATCTGGCTGTTCTTGAGTTGTATCCTTTTATAAAAAAACAGTAATCTAGTAAGTAAACAGTTTTCCTGAGTTCTGTGAGACACTCTAGCAAATCAACTGAACCCCAGCAGGGGATTGTGGGAACCTCCAATTCATAGTTGGTCACTCAGAAGCACAGCTTACAACTTGGACTTTTTTTTTTAATAAATGTCTGAGGGTCTCAACCAGCAACTCACCTTTTTTTTTTTTTTAAAGATTGGCACTGAGCTAACATCTGTTGTCAATCTTCTTCTCCCCAAAGCTCCCCAGTACATAGTTGTATATTCTAGTTGTGAGTCCTGATTGAGCTAGGCGGGACACCGCCTCAGCGTGGCCTGATGAGCGGTGCCATGTCTGTGCCCAGGATCCGAACCGGCAAAACCCTGGGCCGCTGAAGCGGAGCACACAAACTCATCCACTTGGCCACAGGGCCGGCCCTACAACCTGGACTTCTAACTGGCATCTGAAGTGGGGGGTGCAGACTTGTGGGATCTGATGCCATTTCCAAGTAGAAAATGTCAGAATTGAATTCAACTGTAGGACGCCCAGCTGGTGTTGCAAAACTGCTCAGTGCGTGGAGAATCCACACGTCTGGTGTCAGAGGTGAAGCAGTGTTGAGCAGAGCATGGAGAGTAGGGAGACACACAGGGAGAGAATGTTTTCCTTTTACAGCCCCTAAGACATAAACATAGTGCCTGGTCTGCCACAGTAGATGTTCAAACCTGTTTGTTAAATGAATGAATGACCATATATAATAGTTACTTGCGTGTTTTTCTGTCTCCTCCACCAGACTATGTCTGTCTTGAGGCAAGGATCTTGCCTTGCTCAAGTCTGTATCCTCACCACCCAGGAGATGTCAGTCACACAACTAAGTGGCAGAGCTGAAACATACCTGCAAAAGTAGAAGGGATCTACTCTTCAACTATCTCCGGCAAAGGCTAAAAGTCTCCTCCCATCCTCCTCCATTTTGGGTTGGGTCCCAGGTCTAAAAGTCGAGGCACACTTCACTTGGCCCAGTCCCTGCTCCCTGGGGAGGACACTCCAGTCTATTCTCTCTCAAGCCTGTATTGACTAGACCAGGGAAGAAGTGTGCTGGAATGAGCAGGGGTGCTGAGCGTCATAGAAATTCCAGTGGCATCTGAGAGGCGGTAGTAGACAGGAAGTTGTGGAGGGCTCTGGGAGCCAGCCACTTCTCCCTGCCCTGAAAGCCCACTGTGACGCTAAGAGAGAAACCAAGTGCAAAGATTACGGAGAGCAGAGAGAAGACATACACGTGAACGTACCTTTCTTGGACCATCTTAGCTAATTCCTATACCCAGGGAAGCTGAGAATCTCTCTCTCTCTCACACACACATATATAATGATATTATATAAACACACATACATATATAATAGTATATATACTATTATAGTGTATAGAATAGTATAATACTATTATATATGTATGTGTTTGTCTGTCAGTTTACTGCTAGAATATATACTCCCTGAGGGCAGGTAGCAGGAAGTTGCTAAGTTATATGGTGGTCTGGAGAGACGTCTCTGAAATGGCGACATCTGAGCAAAGATCTTGAGGCAGAAGAGTGCCTGGCATGTTTCAGGTTGGGCAGGGAGGCTGATGTGCCAGAGTAGAGTGAACGAGGAGAAAGCGGGAGGAAGTAACGTCTGAGAGGTATATATGCGTGCTTGTGATGGGGCGGGGGAGAGGGGTGCAGATAATAGAGGACCCTGCATGTCACTGAAAAACGACTGGCTTTTCTGAGTGATGTAGGTCAGTTTTGAGCAGACGGGTGACAAGAACCACCTTACAACTAAAAGGATCACTCTCACAGTCTGTGTTGATAATCAACTTTACAGGGCGAGGACAGAAGCAAAGGAGACCAGTTAAGAAGGACACTAAAATAGCCTGGGGAAGAAATGACTGTGGCATGCACAGGTGATAGTGGTGAACAGTCTGATACATGAACATTTTAAAGAACCCCAAGTATCGTCAGCTTTTTTGACCCTTAAAACAGCCCTGGAAGGAAGCATCACCACGTTCAGTTTAGAGATTCCAGAGAAGCGAAGTGACTTGCCCAAGAGCACACAGCTAGGAAGAAGACAAGCTGGTGCCCTGTCTCTGTCTTCTCCTATCCCCAGCTCTGCAGGCAGTCTGTACCCAGCGGGTACAGCTGGTGATTATTCTTCAAGGAGGGCAGAGTTTCAGTCGGAGAACGACTAAGGCAGGCGAGGCGCATCCACGTGAGGTCGGACCAACAAACTGATGCCTAATCATCTTGCATTCGTGAAATAAGAGGGGACAGACTTGGCGTCTAAATTCTCTGAGAGAAACAATTCTAGGGCAACCAGATAGAACCCTTTCATAGCCTTGTGAGGTTCTTCAGGGTCAACAGGGACTTAGACCATGGCCTGGCTGACAGACTCAAAATATATTCCAGAGGAAGAGTAGAAATGCCAGGGAAACAACAGTGACATCTGAGGCCAGTGCCACGCGAGGCAGCCCATCAAGAAGCACTCCTAACAGAAACAGGGCCTTGGGGAAGACACCAGTAACAGGGATTCCCTCCTCCCTGGGGAATGATTTAGTTTCCCAAACGATCCCATTTCCCTGGATCCTTTTAACACTCCTGTGAAAAGACCAGGTCATCGAACACGAAGACCTGAGAGGCGAGAGGACTCACCCCAGCCTCAAGGCAGGAAATCACTCCAGCCCCACCTCTCTGCAGAGCTCCTCGTCCTCCATTCTGCTGCCTTGGGGAGCATCCCAGACTCCTTCCCCGTCTCAGGCTTCCTGAAATCCCTCTTTCCCGAGGTCACGTCTCCCCATTGCAGGCCTTGCTAATGGAGTCTTCTTGTTCTTCCACACCCACACACCCTGGGCTGGGGAGGCCACTGGGGGGTACGGAGATGGCATCCTTCTCTCTCCTGATCGCTGCTTTTAGATCATCCTCAGCCCTCTCTCCATTCACTTACGGCCACAATCAATTTCCCCTGCAGTCTCAGAGAGCAAGATGTGCCTCCTTCTGGCTGAAGACTGATCCATTTGTCTATGCCCTTGATCCCTAATCTTTCCCACTACCCTAAAGGTCTTACTTTCCTTTTTCCTATATATATATATATATATATATATTTTTTTTTTTTTTTTGAGGAAGATTAGCCCTGAGCTAACATCTGCTGCCAATCCTCCTCTTTTTGCTGAGGAAGACTGGCCCTGAGCTAACATCCATGCCCATCTTCCTCTACTTTATATGTGGAGGGCCTGCCACAGCATGGGTTGTCAAGTGGTGCCATGTCCACACCTGGGATCTGAACCGGTGAACCCCGGGCCGCCGAAGTGGAATGTGCACACTTAACCACTGCGCCACAGGGCCGGCCCCACCATGTTCTTAATTTCTTCTTTTTGGATGGCTCAAGTTGTCTGCTGATAAACATGCTCAATGTGCTCCCATTCTAGAAGACCTTCTTTTAAAGGTCACCATCTTTCCTTTTCTCATCAAACTCTCCTTGATAACCCCACCCACTGTACTCTGCCCTCACCACCCTCCACCACCAACGAAGCTGCTTCTGCTAAATGCACCAATTACCCACTCATCGCCACATCCAACAGATGCCGTTCCAGTTCTCATTTTACCGAACCTTTGTTGTGTTGCTCTCCTTAAAACACCGTACCCCCGGTCACCACAATATCAAATTCTTCTGTTTTCGCTCACATTTGACTATTCCTTTGTTTCCCTGGCGGGATCCTCTTCCTGCTCCCAGCTCCTGACACTGCTGGTCCCCAGGACTCCAGTCTTCAGTCGTCTGTCCTTTCCATGCTGCACGTACTCCTGGAAAGTGGGTGCCATTCATCCCACAACTTCAACTACCATCTGTATGCTGATGACTTCCAAATATTTAACTTCAGCTCAGTCCTCTTTCCTGAGAATCAGACCTGCAGAGCCACTGCCTGCTGGATATCACCTGGATGACCCACGGGCTCCCTACCCTTCTTTCTCTTCTACGGTCGGTTCCCTCTCTCGGTGAACGGAGCCGCTATCTGGTAGCTACCCCATCTAGAGACCTGGGAGCCATTCCCACTCCCTCATTCTTCACAACCTTCAATCTGACTAAATTTACCTTATGAATAATTCTCAAATTTATTTTCTTTTCTTCAAATCTTCTACCACTGCCCTAATCCAGGCCTGTGTCACTCCTGGTCTGGTCCCTTCTGGTAACCCCCTAAGTGGTCTCTCTCATCTTGTCCTTCGTCAGATCCATCCTCCATGCAGCAGTCAACGATCTCTTGAAAACACAAACCTGTTTAGGTTTTGCCTCTAATTAAAAGCCTTCAATAGCTTTGCATTGCCTATAAGATCAACTCCAAATTCTTTAATATGACATTTAAGGTCTTCTATGACATAACCCCTGACCTTTCCAGGCCCTTCTCTTTGAAGTTCCAGTATTACATTTTATGTTTCGGCAATACCAAACTGCATGTAGCTCCTGGTACACTCTGTGCTAGTTCTTATCCTTTTGCCCTCGTTCATGGTGTATTCTCTTCCGGGAAAGCTCGCCCTCCCTCACGGCCCCTGATATGGCCACTCATACAGTCACCCTTTAAAGTCTCAGACAGAGTCATCTTCTCAAGGATGCTTCCCCTGGACACCAAGCTTGGGTTAGGTGGGCCTTCTTGCAGTTTTCATACTACCCAAAGCATATCTCTGTAACCGCACTCAAGATGTGGTTTACAATTATCTTGTTTCTCTTCCCACAAGACTGTGTGAGCTCCTTGAGGACAAGAAGTGATGGATTTTTGCATCCCCACACCAAATACAGATGGTGTTCAAATAAATGGCTAATGGAAGAAAGAATGAATCCTTCCCTGTCTCTTTGGCTCTAGGTCTTTGGCTCTTAGTTTCCGTCATTCTTAAGCCAATCCCAGAGCTTCACTTGTCTCCCAGGTGTCTAGCCAGGCACAATGATAAGCCCAGATCCCAGTCCCACCACCAGACAGGGGGCAACAGAGCTAAGTCCTTTCTGGCTTCCCAGAGCTCAGGAAGGAAGGGAAGAGTGAGGGAGGACGGAAGTGCTGGACCTCTGGTAAGCTTACCCCTGGAGCACAGCCTGTGCACAGCTGAGGCCGTGCTCAGTGGGAGGCCACAGGATGGAAGCAGAGTCCGGTACCCAGGGGTTCGAAGATTTTGGGAGGTGCTGACAAGGTTGGTGGGATTCAAGGCGGAGTCCATTGAGTCTGAGTGTGGCTCCAAGGACCGGGCCAGACTATTCCCCAGGACAAAGGTTTCACCTGGAAAACAGTAAAACCAGAGTGAGAGCAGGGACTAGTTTGGAAGGATGCCAGGGCACTGGTTCCCAGGTACCTGTTTGCGTGGAGCAAGAGGCAGCAAAACAGAAAGCCCTGGGCTGGGTGCCCCAAGGCCTGTGTACCAGTCATGGCTCTGGCTCTTACTAGGTGGTCTTAGTCAAGCCCTATGCCACTCTCTGGGCTTGGATCTCCTTGGAGACTCTTCCTCTTAGACTAGAGGGTCTTTGAGGTTTCTTCTGGTCTGGATGTCTTATGCTTTTTCTGGATAGGGAGAATCTTAAGAAACAGAACTATTCTGGAGCCGGCCCTATGGCCGAGTGGTTAAGCCCACACGCTCTGCTTCCGGGGCCCAGGGTTTTACTGGTTGGAATCCTGGGCACAGACATGGCACCACTCATCAAGCCGTGCTGAGGCAGCATCCCACATGCCACAACTAGAAGGACCCACAACTAAAAATATACAACTATGTATCAGGGGGCTTTGGGGAGAAAAAGAAAAAATAAACTCTTTGGGAAAAAAAATAAAACAGCTCTTCTAGGAAGAGGCTGACTTACACACAAGATGCTAGATCAGGAAACAGAGGTGCTGGAGAAGAGATACACTTAGATGAGTGCACTTTAGAAGGTGACCCTCTGCTCAGCAAGCAGGACATCCCAGAAATGCTTCTTGATGCCTGGCTAAAGGCCTGTCTGCAAAGGATCTGCTCCTACGTTCCCTCTCTCCTTTCATAACTGCCTCGTCCTGTAGAAACATTCCAAGGAAGCTGGGTTTGTAGAGTGGTGAGAATGTGGGCATGGAGACCAGAAACTGGGTTGAATTTGGCTCTGCCACTCAGCAGGCAAGGTGCTTCCCTCAGAACCTCAGTCTCCTCATCTATAACATGGGAAGCACCTTTCTTCCAAGGGGCTTATGAATATCAAAAGAGAATAGCTATGAAAGCCTCTGTAAAGGGAATCTCATTCTGACATGTCTACAGCCAGGCCAAGGCCCAAACCAGGTAGCAGCCCCTAATCACTGTGTTACGGACCCGGGAGCAGACTCCCTCTCACGACTGGGTTCTACCCACACCAAGTCAGTTTCTCAGCCCTGGCCACAGCATTCTCTGCTTGCATGGGATATCTTCAGTACTGGACCGTATCTGTCTTTTGTGCTTTTTCTTAGATATTGGGTGTTTAGATAATGCTTGGGATTCATGTAGGGCCTCTGATGTACGCTAAATTCAAGCACATTGTCTGGCACACAATAAGATCTCCGTGGCAGGGCTGGCCCGGTGGCGTAGTGGTTCAGTTTGCATGCTCCGCTTCAGCAGCCCGGGGTTCGTGGATTTGGATCCCAGGCACGGACCTACACACTGCTCACCAAGCCACGCTGTGGTGGCATCCCACATATAAAATAGAGGAAGACTGGCACAGATGTTAGCTCATGGACAATCTTCCTCACCAAAAAAAAAAAAGAAAGAGACCTCCATGGCAAGATTGTTTAGGATTTTAGGACTACTACTCACTACTCACCTAAAATTGCTTGGTAACCATGGGCTTAAAGTCCAATCCAGCATGGGACAGCTATTCACCCTTTGCTTAGGGAGTTTAACTGGTAAAGCCCTTCCCTAGAAATGCTTCTAAAGAGAGAAGTCCCTGGACTCCAGGATAGCTGAACCACATCCCACCCACTTTCTGCAGATGAGGATTCAGATTCCTACTTTTTTAGGAGATATGACTATAGCAGTGGTCCTCTTTGAGATAAGAACAGGAATCCAAACCCAAACCCAGGAAACAGGAGGCCTGGGTTCTACGCCTGGGCCCCCGCCTTTCCCTAGGTATGTGATCCCAGGCAGGCAGGGTCTGTCTTCTCTGAGCACCAGTTTCCTCTTTTGTAAAATGGGGAAAAGTCACCCTCTGTGATGCTGAGAATGTCAAATGAGAAATTGGAATGGGATGGACCTTACAAAGGTGGGGAGTTGTTATTCTGTTCTTCATTCAGAGTTAGAGTGGCAAACCTAAGTTCTCTGCAATAGCCCAAGAAAAAGAAGTCTAGCTTCTGCATTTATCAGCAGGGTACCCGCACCTTCCCAGCCCTCATCTCCTCAGCAAAGACTCGGATGGTGTCACCTGACACACACGAGCTAACTGACGTGGAGAGTAATTATGACGACAATGCTCACCAGACGCTGATGCAAATCGGCAAGTGCCTCTTCCTCGCAGCAGGGCTAAGAATGACCACTGAGATCTGCGTTGTGAGCTGAGGGGTCTGAAAGGCTGGACTGGTGGCCCCCGGACTAGGCAAGGTCAAGAAATCTTTCCTGCTGAGATGTAGTGGAAAAGGGCAGCCTCACGCTCCAGGCTCTGGGAGTCCTAGTCAGCTTAAGGACCATCAACGAGGTCCTGGCTGCCGTCAGGGGGACAATGCCAGATAGAAGACTGCACTGCTTTCAGACTGTGCTCCACAGAGCCCTGGGGGCCTCCAGAGGGAGGCCAAGTGAGTAGGGCTCTTCATATAATCTTACCTTTGCAAAAAAGGAGTTCTACTGCTAAACAAAACAAGCTTTGAAACCACTGGCCCGGGGGTCAGAAGCTGGGAGTAGAAGACGTGAGGTCTATTTCTGCATGATCATTAGTCAATGATCACTGTCTTTTTCTGAGATTCAGTTTGTCCATCTATAAAATGCAGATGAAAACCCTTAACTTCATAGGGTCAGTGTAAATTAAATTTGCTGTTGACATGCTGGAGACATGAGAACCATCATCATGAGAAGGAGCTCATTCATTCACTCAACAAACATTTGTTGAACACTCTGTGTGCTAGCCACAATGCTAGGTATGAGGTATGCAGAGGGAGACGGATAAGGACCTTGCCCTTGCGCATTTATTATCAGTGAGAAGCAGATCTCCTCTGAGTATTCCATTGCAAAGCTGATTTAAAAACTGGAGCTCCCAGTGAAGGATGACCAGAATGGTTGAGAGAAGCCTAGAAATCCTAGCAAAGGAGAAAGAGTCTGGGAATGTATAGTCTGGAGAAAAGTCAGGAGACAGATGCCCTAAGGGCAGTCATGGGAAGGAAAGAGGGCTAGAGGCAGATTTGTTCTTTTGGAAGGCAGAGAGAGGAAGATGGGGCAGGAGTTATAAGAAGGCAGATTTCAGCTCAAAAAGGAAGGCATTTTAGCAATCAGAAGTGTCCAAAAACAAAATCGTTGCCAAAAGCGACAGTGAGCAACCTGTCATTAGCAGTATTTTAGCAGAGGCCAGATGACCACTCTTGTCTGTTGGGCTAGACACTAGATCATCTCTAGAGCTCTTTACACTTTTGAGATTCAAGGACTCTGTGCTCACAACCATGCTTTCAGCTCATGGGGTGAAGTGAATGACCAAGAAGCTAGAGCTGTGGCTCTAAGAAAATTCTTACCTCAACATAGGACCCAGAAACTAGCACAGTTCTTGCACATGCTTAAAAGTCTGTCTCATGTTAAAAAAAAAAAAGCCCTCTTTGACCACATGTCCCACATCCTCTACTACCCTTTCATTCAACAAATACTATTAAACACTTACTGTGGTCAGCTAGGGTGATGGATGCGGACAATGATGAAAGAGAGAGAGATTATCCCTCCCCTCACGGAATACTTAATTTAGTATGGAGGACAACAAAATACAAGTTGATAAAAAAATTAGAAACTATTATAAATGTTACTAAGGAAAGGAATAGGATATTCAGACAGAAAATAACAGGGGGACCTTTTTTAGATGATGAGACCCTGGGAGGGCTCCCTGACAACTTGATGTTTAAGCTGTGGTCTGAAGAAGAGTCCAAGTGGAGGTGTGTCAGACAATGTGCCTGATGTTAGGGTTCCCCAGAGGCCCTAAATGAACCCAAAGCATTATCTAAACATCCGCTCTCTAAGAAAAACTGCACAGGATAGGAATATGGTCAGGACCCAGGATACCCCTTACATGCAAAGAATTCTACTGGAAAGGCTAAGAAACTGAGTGGTTGGGTAGAACCTGATCATGGGAAAGAATCTGCTGTAGGTTCCCTGTGCAATGATCGGGGCTGCTGCCTGGTAGCATACAGAAAGAGCTTAAGGTAGAAGGCAGTTTGGAATATTCAGGAAAATTGGGGGAAAAACAGTACAGCTAAAATGTACAGAAAAGAGATGAGTTTGGAGAGGTAGGCAGGGGCCAGATCATGCAGGACACAGCAAACCAAAGTAAGACATCTGGATTTTACTGTAAGCACATTAGAATGCCACTAAAGAGTTTCAAGCGGGGAAGTGCTATAATCTAATTTATGCTTTAAGAAGAGTATTTGGGCTATTAAATAGAGAATGGAGCAGAGAGGAAGAGAGCCAGTAAGGAGACCAGATAGGCCAGAGAGACTTTCACAGGCCAGGACAGCGAGGATGATGGTGAAGGCAACAGAGATGGTAAGACAGACACAGATAAAAGATGCATTTTGGATTTCCACTCCAGCTAAGGTGGAGTAGCAGGGACTAGACATATCTTACTGCTTGAAACAACTAAAAGAAAAGACAAAATATATATAATAATAGTTTCCACTGGGCATCAGGTAGTGCAGAACAGTGGCTCCTGAAGGAGGGGAAACAAGCGAGGTGAGCCCTAGGCTCGCTCCCGGCTTACTGTCTGGAGAGCTCCCAGGCCACAGTGCAGAAGGGGGAGGTCAGACAGAGCCTGGGGATCTCCCAGGGCTGAGGAGACGGAGCTGAGAGTTTGGGCATGCCAAGCAGCTAAAGTTCACAGGCCAGAGCGCTGGGGAGGTGACTATAACCATATTTCATATGTTTAAGAAGTTAAAGCAAAGACTGAGCAAGTTAAGCAGAGACACTGAAGGTATAAAAAGACCCATACTGAACTTCTAGAAATAAAAATACAATGACTGAGGTAAAAAATACACAGGATGGATTAAGAGTAGATTAGATTCTGCAGACAAAAAGATTAACTAACTTAAATACATCTATAGAATTTGTCCAAAATAAAACAGAAACAAGGCTAAAAAGAAAAACTAAAAAGCATCAGGAGGGGCCAGTGCAGTGGCACAGCAGTTGGGTTCGCACGTTCTGCTTCGGTGGCCTGGGGTTTGCTGGTTTGGATCCTGGGTGCGGACATGGCACCGCTCAGAAAGCCGTGCTGTGGCAGGTGTTCCACATATAAAGTAGAGGAAGATGGGCACAGATGTTAGCTCAGGGCCAGTCTTCCTCAGCAAAAAGGGATTGGCAGCAGATGTTAGCTCAGGGCTAATCTTCCTCAAAAAAAAAAAGACATCAGGAAACTGTGTCAGGGCCGGCCCTGTGGCTGAGTGGTTAAGTTTGCGCACTCCACTTTGGCAGCCCAGGGTTTGCCAGTTTGGATCCTAGGCATGGACATGGCACCGCTCATCAAGCCATGCTGAGGTGGCAAACCACATGCCACAACTAGAAGGACCCACAACTGAAAATACACAACTATGTACTGGGGGAGTTTGGGGAGAAAAAGGAAAAATAAAACCTTTAAAAAAAAAAAAGCATCAGGAAACTGTGAGAAAGCTTCAAGAGGATTAATACATGTCTAATTGGAGTCCCCAAAGGAGAGGTGACAGAAAATACACATGAAGAAAGGCAGAATTTTTTCCAAATTCGATGAAAACTATAAACCCACATATCCAAGGAGCTCAGTGAACCTCAAGCACCAGAGGCATGAAGAAAATCTCTCCAAAGCATAGCACAATCAAATTCTTAAACCCAATCATAGATAGAAAACTTTATAAGTATCCAGAGAAAGAAGACACATATGAGAGACCACAGAATGACAGCAGACTTCTCATCAGAGACAAATGACAATGGAGTGGCATCTCTAGAGAGCTGAACAACAACAAAATCCACCTGGAATTCTAAACTCAACAAAAGCAAAGGCAAAAAAAGACCCTTCCAGAGACACACAAGCCAAAAGAACTCAACTACAGTAGACCATAACAGTAAGAAATGTTAAAGGGAGTCCTTCAGGCAGAGAGAAGACAGTGACATGAAACTCTGGCTTGACACAAAAGAATGAAGAGTACCAGAAATGGAAACTATAAAAAGGTAAATATAAAATAATTTTTTTCTTATTTTAAAAAAATCCTTAAAAGGTAATTACCTCTTTAAAGTAAAATAATAATGTAAAGTGGGATTTCTAATATATGTAAAAGTGAAATGTACGATAACAGCAGCATAAAGGCCAGAAGGTGGGAGTGAAGGTATACAGCTGTAAGGTTCTGGTACTATACATAAAGGGATATGATTACTATTTTAAGGTAGATTGTGGTACGTAAAAAATGAATAATATGAAATAAAGCAATCACTAAAATAACAAAATAAAGAGTTATAGCTAATAAGCCAACAAAGGAAATAGAACAGAACTGGATTAATGTACAGGAAGGTAGAAAAAGGGAACACAGAACGGATGGAACAAATCTCTCCATCCACAGCTTTTGCCTCTGTTCTTTGAGCTGCTAAAAGTTTAGATCTGAGCTAAATGGTTCTTCCATTTAGATAACTACACTAATGGTACTTTTGGTATGAAAAACAAGGTCTGGGCATTCTATAGGAGGGAAAAAGTAAGATGGAAGGAAATGGAATCATTTTGCACCATAAATTAATTTCGAGTTGCCTCTGATAGCTTGACAAGGAGGAGGTATGGGATGGAGGGAAAAGAGAAATCAGAGGAGGAAGGGCCCAAAGTGGGCCCCAGACAACGGCAGCAGGCTGAGGCCTAAGGTGAAAGAGGCCAGGAAGATATTTCCTACTGACAGCCCATAAACATTAGATAAAACAAAAATGTTAAACTGCTTCCTGTTCTTCGCAGTAATTAACCTTCTTTCCCCCCAAAACTTCAGTATAAGACTATTACACTTAACAGCCTCGTGTTAGTTTTGCCTTAAAAAAACGAGAGGTGAGGAACTGGATCAAATGTTTGGGGCAAAGCACTGCAGAGAGACCATCAGCTACAGGAGCCGTCAGGGAAAGAAGGGCTAAGAGCTGAGCCAGAAGCGGGAGTTCAGAGCTATAAGTATGGGCAACTACCACGAAAACGTAACCTTCTCTGGGTTAGGTGGGATGGGGGTTCATTTTACTTTATTTAGATTTGGACATCAAAGGAAAAGATAACCCTCAAATCTAGGAAGACTCGCAGAGTTCTACAAAAATCTGTAACTAGTTTCTCTGCCTACTTGTCTTGCTCCACTCCACTCCATTCTCCCACAGAGTATCCTGAGTGAGCTTTCTAAAACACAGATCTGATCAAGTTACTTTCCCGGCTTTAAACACGTCAATGGATCCTCATTGTTCAGTGATACAGTTTAAAGTCTGTAACACGGGTCGTTAGATCTTTTATGACTGGGCCTCTGCCTACCGCTGCAGCCTTGTCTCTCGCATTCCTCTCTTCTACTTTTTATTTCAGCTGTACTGGACCTTCAGTTCCTCCGAAACAGGTTGTCTTCCCCCACGTCCTCATAGTCTCACGCGCCAGTTAGACAACAGGAACATTCTTCCTCACTCCTCTCCTCCATCTCTTTGGGTCTGTGGCATCTCTGCCTGATTATTCTACTCTCTCAGGTCCAAGCTTAGATATCATTTCTTCTGGAAAGTCTTCCCTGACACACCTGGTTTGAACTTTTGAATTCTGAACTTGTCCTATTAAAGTACTCATCACCATGAAATAACTGTTTGCTTATTCGTTTGCATTCTTTCCCAGGCTGTAAGCTCTGTTGACTCCTAGTTTACAATGGAATTCTCCATGCCTAAATCAGAGCTTGGCATCGCGCAGTCAGTAAATACGGGGCTGATGGACTGTCTGACTGAATAAGGGAATCAATACAATTTCAACTAATTACGAACATTTGAATCACGTTAAAACTCTGAGAGTTCTAGGAGGAAACCTCGTTTGGGGATGGAGGGGGATTCTAAGAGATTTTACAGTTCTCACTTGGCTTTAATCACTGTGAATTTCAGGATTTTGGCAGAACGACTTTATAACTAGCCCAGAAGACCTGAAGAGCAACTAGAAAGACAAGCACAAGGAGCTCATTGTCATGGGACAAATGAACCACTTCTTCCAGCAGAGAGGTGCCTGGGCAATCCCAAAACAGCAGACCCAGAGGTTGACGCTGGGTGGCTTTCAATTATAGCTAAAATGTAAGCCACTGGGACCAGTTAAATTAATACTATCTCCCGTCTAACACTGTCAGTTTTTAGAGGGTCAGAGGGAGCTCGCTCTCACTTCACCTTCACAAGGTGCTTATTTGACCCAGATACGTACGTAGCTCTGAAGCAGGGACTCTGATCTGATGTTGCCTCCCCCAGGAATCCTTCCCTGATCTCTTCTTCCACCTTGCTTCTTGCTCATCACTCCCGTCTGTTCCATGCTCTTACCACGCACATGTTTACCTCTCTCGCCCTCCCTCAGCTGGGGACTCTGCAAGAGCAGGGATGGAGTGGCTTCATCTCTGTCTCCCCAGAGGCCAGCACAGGGTGTGGTACAGAGTTAAGTATTTGGTAAACACTTGACCTGGACCAAAACAACTGGCCTAGATTCTTCAAAGTGCCAATATCATATCATGGAAGGTAGAAAAAAAAGTCTGGAAAACTGCACTACATAAAAGGAAATTAAAGAGACAGACAACTAAACGCAGTGGATGATCCTTCACCGGATCTTGAATTAGGGGAAAAAACAGCTATAAAGGACATTATTGAGACAATTGCGGAAATATGAATATGGACTATATGTATCAGCTGGTAGGTTTTACTAATGTTCAATTTCTTGAGTGTGATAATAGTATTACATTCCATGTTCTGAGGAGATACATACAAAAGTATTTAAGGATCAAGTCTCTCATCTCTAGTCAACTCTCAAATGGTTCAGTAAATGAAAATTATAAAGATACAAATATATGTATATATACTTAGAGAAACAGATCAACTAAATATTGCAAAAAGTTGAGTGGTAAATCTAGGTGAAGAGTAGATGGCTGCTTGTTGTACTATCTGTCCAACTTTGCTGTAGGTCTGAAATTTTTCAAAATAAAACATTGGAGGAAAAAAGTAAGTCTCAACTCAGGTAAGGAAGCCTAACATGATTGTATTTGGTGACTACCTGCTATCAGTGAGTCAAGACCCCAAGGGGGAGGGTAGAGTAGAGACAGGCTGTAGGGGGAGGGCTCCAGTAGGAACCCAGATGACAGAGATGGCAACTTCAGATGTCAAACTAGCAGAGGAGTACAGCCAGGCAAAAGGGTGGGAGTGATCAACACCAGACTCAAAGGGCAAAGCAAAGGACAGCCCTCGTGTAGATCAAGTTCTTTGGCAGAGGATTGGGTAAATAATCAAAAAAGTACTGCAAGTGATAAATGGGCAGAGGTGGAGCAAAGGGTCAGTAAGGCAGGCTGGTGGTGGACAGGCAGAACAGATAACTGAGGAGAGGGAGCACAGAGGAGTGAGAAATCTAGGCAAAGCTCTGGCTTGTCTGGACACAGTTAGAAGGCTCATTTCAGGGACGCAAATAGAAACTAGGGTGACAGCAGCCAAGCTGCTGAGCACCCATTCTGAGAAACAGAAATTAGAGAGCACAGGAGGGCACAGAGGGTTGGCTGAGTCTGTCTGAAAATGAGAGAAGGGAAGTGGAAGCAGTCAATGGTGGAATGTGATAACCCTAGTATTTGTCTCTTTCTTAGTTTGTGAGGCAAGAAGAAAGAGTGGCTAAAGCTTGCTGCTTCTTATCTAGTAGTTGAATCAGAGAGATGCAAACTGGAATGGAATTCCCAGGAAAGGTCATGCCCCCAATGCCAAACTACCTTGATGACTGCAGGCCCATGATGTATATCCCACCAGTCCGCATGTTGCTACCAGTATGCTTCTCTTAGTTCTTAATGACAATATTCCATTTAAGAATTCTGAGTTCCTATTTCTTTGAGAAATCTATCTTTAGACCAGTAGCTACACCCATGCACATGGTACCTCCTCTCGTGTATCCATTCTTCCAGAATCCCAGGTAGGCCTAACTTTCATTACTGAAGTGCGGCTTAGAGTTTCTGAATGCCAACAGCTGGGGATACCTAACAACCTGCCTTTGTCTGCACCAAGTCTACCATGCCCAGCCCCGACTCCCAGTGCAGCATTCATTTATTTTTTTAAAAGATTTTATTTTTCGTTTTTCTTCCCAAAGTCCCCTGGTACATAGTTGTGTATTTTTAGTTGTGGGTCTTTCTAGTTGTGGCATGTGGGATGCCGCCTCAGCATGGCTTGATGAGCGGTGCCATGTCCGCACCCAGGATCCGAACCGGTGAACCCTGAGCCGCCAAAGCAGAGCGCATGAACTTAACCACCTGGCCATGGGGCCGGCCCCTCAGTGCAGCATTCTAACTATAAGTAAGAATACCTTTTTCTGTTCTCAGAGATTCTGATGCTGACAGAAAGCAATCTAGAGCAGGTTAGGTGAGAAAAAGTTCCCTCTGAAGAAAAGAATCAGTGAGGGGGTCACAGATACGTCTGCAGGCCCCCCACAAGGAATATTTGAAATTCAGGTATGTTTTTGCAAGTCACATAAGCAATGCTCATTTGGGTGCAGAAGGATAGACGGGGGCAGGGCTGGGGCTGGGTGAGTAGTCACTTCCCTGAACACATTCTTCAGAAGTGATTCTGTTAAGACAATGATAAAAAGACAACAGGGAAAGCAATGTGGGAACAACATGTGTAGAAAGTCAGGGGGGCCCCTTTCAGACACAAGCTCCCCCATCAGCGGACAGCATGCCCCGACACGAAGAGCATGACCTTTCTCTTCCTCTGGCCAGGACAAGGTCCACGGGACTCCCTGAAAGGGCCTTTCCTCCCTCTCTCAACAACGACCTACCTCGCCACGTTTAGGGCCGAGCTTTCCTTCCCTCCCTGTCGGGCTGTGTTCTGGACTCCAGATTAGAGATGCCGAGTTTCATTCACTCTGTAACCTTTCTCGGAAGTGCTTAGTCACTGATCCGGCCACGTGGCATCCGCTTTCCTGTTGTGGGTCTGGTATGTTAACTAAGAAAGTTATTTTCCAGCCTATTTAGAAACAGCAGGAACTTGAATTGACTTGCTAGAGTGGCGGTGCTGAGGAGTTAGGGCCACGTGCCAAAGGAAAGAGCGGATGGCCAATCACCAGGGAGCAAATTTCTCAATCTGCAGCCTGAGACTAAACCTTCCCGCTGGCAAGGGAGATCCATGTTAGGCCTTTGCTGCCAGATTCACACTGGGAGATGTACTGTGACTTCACAGTGGCTCCGCATGCAGCCTGGAGCTCAGAAAGGGAATCGTGAACCACCTTTTTCTATGGACAAAAACCTGGAGGAAAGAAGGTTAATCCTAGAGATAGGGGACAAAATCTTGAAGAGAGAGTAAAGATGAGAGGAGACCAAAAAGTCCCAGACATGGCAATAGTAAGGGACAGAAGACCAGATGTGTGGATAATAGGGGCCAGGCTAGCAAGTCTGAGGCCTTGCTGGTGCTGCCACTAGCTCTGCCCCCCCTTCTTAGCCCATCCCCATCCCAGCTCCTACCTGGTAGGTACCTGTCGTGGCTGTGGCTGTACTCTGTGGTGGTGAGTGACAAGTGAGTCTGTGTGAAGGGCTGGTTGCCAAACAGATTGTCACTGTGAAGGTTGTGGCAGAGTTTCTCCAGGAAGCGGAGGACGTAGGTGATGCTGTTGACTGCTGGGAGGTTGAGGGTGTGCTGTTCCCGGTCAAACACGGCTGTGGAGTTAAGTAAACAGGGCTGAGCACGTCAGCCTGGCAGTGCAGTGCAGCACTGGGCAGGAAGAGGCCAGCCCACTGCTTGCCTCAGGCTTACCTGGTTACACAGAGGCAATCAGTGCCCAGGTTTCCTCCCTCCCTGCCTTACCTCCCTCCCTTGAGGGTTTGATTTTTGCCTCCAACTCCAAAGGGCTTGCAATAATGGGAGTGGCCAGGCCAGGTATGTTGCACCCGAGGCTCTGGAATGATTTTACTCAACCTGTGAAAACAACTGTGAACATAATTCTGTCTGCCCACCAACTGGCTGGGCCTCCTGCGGGAAATCGGTTCATTTAGGGTTCTATTTCCACAGGAACTTCCCAAGAACAGAGACGCTGGGCAGCAGAGGAGAACACAGCTATTGCCAGCAATGTTTGGGTGCACAATCTGGTCTGTATAAGGGCACTAGAATTTCGGCAACATTTGGAACTATTCCATGCTTGGCTTTATTTTACTATTTCTATTCAAAAAGTATCTGGATAACCCTTAAAACGCAAAAGGCCTCTACATTTGTCTCTTAGGACAGCAAGGAAATGGGGAGGCGGGTCATTATGAGAGCCAATTTTGGGGCAGAGGAAGAACCCTAGAGGAGGCGTAGGTCGCAGCAGCTAAAGAGAGGCAGTAAGGAGGCCGGGTGCCTGCACAGAAGCAAAGCAGAGACCAGGCGGTGGCCTCGGCCTCAGGCGGAGAGGAAGGCTTGATTTCCCAAGCGTCCCAGCCTTCCATAACAGCCCCTCCCGCCGGCCCATCCTCCACACCGCCAGTCACTACCTCGTCTGGGTCACGCACCCTGTCCCCGTTCCTCTCCTGTGACAGCTCTCACCTAGCTGTGACATGGTTTCTTGTCCACCAGGGCAGAGCCTCAGCCTGTCCTCTTCTCTTCTCTCCCTCCCCTAGCCAGTGTCTGGCAATAACCTCTGACATATAGTAAGGGCTCAATAAATGTTTGCTAAAAGAATACAGCTGGGTTATTTATGGGGTCTTCTATGTCAGCTCAGTTTCCTGAGGCTGAATATTGCCACTTGTTAGAGGGAAGGGGCAGGAGATTATGGAGTAGGAGAGAGTTAAGATTGGGGCTCAAGGTCAAGTCTTCAGAGGTTGGATACAGAACGCAGTACAGAATAGGGTTTTGGACTTAGGAAAACTGAAACAGAACTAGGGCACAGCAGAAAAAGTGAATATTCTCAGTGAAAACAAAAAAATACTGTGTAGTTGACTCAACCTCTCATAGCAGGAAAGAAAGAAGGAATGATTCTTCCCACTTTGCCCTGGGATTCGACTCTCATGTATCAGGGCTGCCTTAGGATCGGGAGGCTAAGAGCCAAAAGTACGAGAGAAGACTTCTGTGGTTCCTTGAAGCCAGGTGGGAGGCCGTGGCAGCCTGGAGAAGTTCTGTTGCCATAACACAGCCCCCTCCGGATTTTTCCTGTGGAATGTCTTTAAAGCAATCCACTCATATATTTTCTATACGGAAAGGCTAAGCAGGTAGACAGGAAAGGAATCTGTTTAGAGGCTCAGTTAAGCAGAGTCTGCATGGGTATTCTACTCAGCAGAGATACGCTTAAGGCTCAGAGGGGCTCTGGGAGTTGAAAATGAGGACTCTCTGAGGAACGGAGTCCCTTCACGTCTCTCCAGAGTCTACAGGTGTGAAGGAGGAAGCAGGATGCCTCGTCAGAAATCAGCCAGCTGAGAAGGCCTGCCCCTCTGGCCAGGAGGCCAGCCCAGCCCAAGGGTGCTTACCTGAGATAACCTCACCCCCGTGGCCCTGTTTGAGGAAGCTGAAGACGGTTTTCTGGTGATAAGCACAGTCGATGCAAGCCTGGACAGCCTGCTGCAACACCACAGAGGCGCGGGCTGGCCCAAAATGGTCAGGGAGCTGCTGCACCTTCTTCTTATCCAGGTGGGGGCCTGTGTTGCCGTTCTTGTTCAAGTAAACACAAACTGCAGGAGACAGAATCAAAAAAGCTTACAGAGTACCCAGGGTAGAGAAGCAGAAGAACAGTGCTCTCCTCTGTCTTTCGTACCCTGGGCTCTGGTCCCCAGCAGGATTCCCAGCTGCTAAGCTGGTGAAACACTGTGGGAGGGGGTAGAGGGTTGCTGTGCCCAGCTGCTGCCAGCCCAAACTGCATGACCAAAGGCTCTGGGAACACAGCCTGCTGGGAGAACAGCCCAGACCAAAGCCGAGGCACAGAACTTGCACTCTGTCTTCCGTGTGCCGAAAAGAAAATCTAAACAGTTTCCCAGACGTATGTACTTTCACTTTTGGTACTTGGTTGCCTCACATAATCCTTGTATGTCTTACCTCATATGTGTAAGGAGTTGTGTGGCCATGGCAATATTAGCAAGAGTGTGAGTGTGGTTGGCCTTGGACTTAGAAGGGTATATCACTGGTCACCTAGCTTGCTTTCTGTTCTGGGCCTTGGGGTCCCTTTGTTATCTTCTACGTCAACACTCAGGCCCAAAAAAAGTAGTAAAAATAGAAAAAAAATTGGAATAAAGAAAATCATGAGCATCCCATCTTTGTATCTGTTTTAGTAGTTTCTCTTGTCATGACAGCTGGGCACTCTCCTACTTGCAACCCTTCACCTGGCACTGTGGTAGGGGAGGGGATTGGGTGGGTACAGGAGAAAGAGGAAGTCCTAAACAGAGTTGCATCATGGTCTCCAGAGAGGACCCACAGTAGCCTGGTTGGCTGCGACACTCTGCTGATCTGCCTTCTAGGCTTCCACTTGAGTAGGGGGTAACCTTCTTTCTCACACTGTCATGGCTCACTAATCGAAAGGGTAGGAGGGCAAAAAGTCTCTTTTGCTATTAAAGGAAAACAGATAAGAGCAGTAGTTGTGTGGGCTGTGGAGGGACTGCCGCTCTCTTTGGGCCTCAGGTTTACCATCTGTAAAAAGGAGGGGGAAGAGCCAGATGCTCTCTGAGGACTCTTCCACCTTTATAATTCTAATTCTAAGGGGAAGCAAGGTGGAGAGAAGAAAATGGAAAACAGAAAGGAGGCAGGTGGGATGTGAAAGGTGACATGTGAAAAAGGAAGGAAGGAAAAAAAGAAAAGGGTAAACAAGATGAGTTGAAATATACATTTAACTCTGTTCTCTCCTAAAATGAGCCAGACAACGAGAGAGGAGACGACATAAAATTCTGGAAGCTGGAAAGCATACTGGCAAAGGAGTAACTGACTTGGCAGACCCAAGAAAGCTGAATCCTTAACCACAAATGGCAAATGATGAGAACCAGGCTGTTCCGTCTTATACTTCACAAAAGACCCAAGAATGGGCAGGTGCCTCTGGAGGTGGGTGTGAAGGTAGATCTAACAATAGAAGGATTGGTTGAAGTCTGTTAAGAATTAGTTAGGATTCTCATGTCAAAATATCACTTTTTTTGCTGAAAACAAAACAAACAAAAATGCAGGAACTCAAAGAGATAAGAAGACTAATGAAAATAAATGAAAACATTATGTCTTTGAAAAGATGCTTACAAGAATGTTCATAGCAGCTTAATCATAATAACCCCAAACTAGAACCAACCCAAATGTCCATCAACAAGAGGATAAATACACAAATTGTGGTATATTCATTTATTGGAATACCACTTGGCAGTAAAAAAGAATGAACTACTGATAGGGTGCATCTCACCAACATTTGGAGAGAAAGAAACCAGATCCAAAAGGGTATATGTAGCATGACTTCATTTCCATTCAGTTCAAGCACAGAAAAATCTAATCTAAACTTACAGAAATCAGAAGAAAGGTGGGAGTGAAGACTGGAGCAAGGAGGCATGAGGGAACTTCTGGGGGTGGTAGAAATGACTTTTAATTGTGATAGTTACATGGGTGCTTACAATGAATAAAATTCTTCAAATTGTATACTTAACATCCATACATTTCACTGTATGTAAAATACACCTAATTAAAACACACAAAAAGGCAAAAATATGACCACTCCAGTGATGATTAAGAAAAGAAATTTTACATGGATTAAAGAGTGAAATAGAAAAGGCAAACTACAGAATCCTTAGAAAAATGTGGCAGTTTTAACACATGGGCCCCAAATTCTTTGACATTCCTTCCATTGATCTCCGTGATACTTGACCAATAGAGTATGGTGGAAATGACCCTGTGCCAGTTTCTGGGCCCAGAGCTTAAGAAGCCAGCAGTTTCCACTTAATGTTTCTTGGGACATTCACTCTTGGAATCCACCTACCCAGTGTGAGGAGGCAAAGACACCCAGTGGTGAGGCGCATGTGGAGAGAAACCAACAGCCAGAGCCAGCCTGTCAGCCATGTGGTGAAAGGAGATCCTCCAGTCCTAGTCCAGCCACCACAGCTGACACTGCGTGGCACAGAGACAAGCTGTTGCCACCCAGCCCTCCTACACTGCTGTTTTAAGCCATCAAGTTTTGTGGTGGTTTGTTTCGTAGCAGAAGACTATTGCAACAGCCTGTGGTACCAGAAATAGGTGCTGCAGTAAGAAAGCCTAACACGCATGGCATTGGCTTTGGGACTGGCAGCATAAAGAAGCACAAAGAGCCACAAAAAGAGTGTTGCGTGAAAGGTGAAAGGGTTGTAAGTCGAGTTTTAATGGAAGCCTAAAGGGTCTTGAGGAAGCTGTCAGCAAAGGCTTAAAGGAACTGAGGAAAATCTTATGGAAAGATGGAGGACGGGGACACTTGCTAGGCAGTGGTGGAAAGTCTGACACCACTGTCACTTGCAGTAACATGGAAACAGGACAGGCACCTGAGGAACTCAGTGAAATAGCTAAAGTGATTTCCAGACAAAGCAATGAAAGATCCGTCTGGCTTCTTCTTACCGCCTGTGATAAAAACGCAAGATGAGAGAGACGAGTTTAAAAAAACCCCACAGAAGAGTTCATCAGGGGGCTGGCCCCGCGGCCGAGTGGTTAAGTTCGCGCGCTCTGCTGCAGTGGCCCAGGGTTTCACTGGTTCAAATCTTGGGTGCGGACATGGCACTACTCATCAGGCCATGCTGAGGCGGCGTCCCACATGCCACAACTGAAAGGACCTACAACTAAGAATACGCAACTTTGTACTGGGGAGGATTTAGGGAGAAAAAGGAAAAAAATAAAATCTTAAAAAAAAAAAAGGCTCATCAGACTAAAGAGCTTCCGCAGAAACCAGAATCAAAAAAAAAGAAACCAGAATCAAAACAAAGAGGCAACCCACCAACTGGGAGAAAATATTTGCAAATTATGTATCTGACAAGGAGTTAACCTCCATAATATATAAGGAACTCACACAAATGAACAATAAAAAAACAAACAACTCAATCAAAAAATGGGCAGAGGAGATGAACAGACATTCTTCCAAAGAAGATAAACAGATGGCGAATACACACATGAAAAGATGTTCAACAGCACTAATCATCAGGAAAACACAAATCAAAACTACACTAAGATACCACCTTACACCTGTTAAAATGGCTATAATCACTAAGACCAAAAATAACAAATGGAGAAGGTGTGGAGAGAAGGGAAGCCGCATACGCTGCTGGTGGGAGTGTAAACTGGTGCAGCCACTATGGAAAACAGCATGGAGATTCCTCAAAAAAACTAAAAATAGAAATACCATATGACCCAGCCATCCCACTACTGGGTATTTACCCAAACAACTTGAAATCAACGATCCAAAGTAACATATGCACCCCCATGTTCACTGCAGCACTATTCACAATAGCCGAGACGTGGAAACCATCTGAGTACTCATTGACGGATGAGTGGACAAAGAAGATGTGGTGTACATATACAATGGAGTACTACTCAGCCATAAAAAAGACAAATTCATCCCATTTGCAATAACATGGAAGCACCTAGAGGGAATTATGCTAAGCGAAATAAGTAAGTCTGAGAAAGACAAACACCAGATGATTTCACTCATATGTGGAATATAAACATACACATGGACAAAGAAAACAGCTCAGTGGTTACTAGGGGAAGGGAGGTAGGGGGTGGTCATAGGGGGTGAAGGGGAGCACTTATGTGTGACAGACAAGAAATACTGTACAACTGAAATCTCACATCGATGTAAACTATTATGAACGCAATAAAAAAAAAAAAGAAAAAAAACCCCCACAAAATAAAAAAAGCCCAGGACTTACAGAGGTCAGAAATAAAATTACTTCTCATTTCCAGTCTCTCCAGAAGGCAAATAATTCTAAATTAAAAAAGGGTCAAATCCAGAATGGGACAATAAAATCTTTTGTTAACATAGCAGAACGATTTAAGACTGTGCTTCATAAACTCTTTCAGACCAAAAGGCCCTCTAAGAATCTTAAGAGCAAAGCTCTCAGATTCTCTCCCTTAAACAATAGGATTTTTAAGAATCTTAAGGGCATTGTCTCACAGCAGCTGTACAGGGAGTTCAAGCAGAGAAGGGTTTAACTGTAAGAGATTTTTGGTTGTAGCTTTTATCTTCTGAAGTAAATCCCAACAGTATTCATAGAAAACACCTCAAGTTTCTAATAGAATCATTCCAGCAGAGGCATTGCCAGCTAGGACTAAAAGCAACAAAGATGGTACAAAATGAAAAAAATCTTTTAGACTCCTAACCTTTTACAGGCAGAAAGAAGACTGAGTAGGCAATGTCAGTTTTCTCATGGAAAAGGAAGAATGATTCAGAGGAGAAAACCAAGAACCAGGGAAAATTCCCAGAAAGCAGCATTGAATCTAATCAAGGAACTGGCAACATGTGTCCAGCTGGATTTCAGAATTTCTATAGACCAGTGATGGCTACGTGCCTCTAGTTTTTCTCCCCGTTTGGCTGGGTGTATCTGTAAGTTATCCTATGCCTGACCCACCATCGTATGTTGGGTATGTGGGGAGCAGACAACATGTTTCTTTTGTTCACAGGTCTCCAGACTGAGAAGAACTACACTCAAGGAGCTGTTCCTGAGAAACTACACTTGACAGGTCTCATTGGCATCTGGATCTGATTTAGATGACAAAATCCTAGATCTGGAGCCTCATGTTGTAAAGGGATGAGATTTTTTTTCTCCCCAAAGTCCCAGTACATATTGTATATCCCAGTTGTAGGTCATTCTAGTTCTTCTACATGGGATGCTGCCACAGAATGGCTTGATGAGTGACCAGGATCCGAACCTGGGAATCCGAGGCTGCCAAACCAGAGCGTATAAATTTAATGACTCAGCCACAGGGCTGGCCCCACGATGAGACTTTTAATGGAGAATCTTGCAAGGAGAAGAGAGAATTTTTCAAGTGGGACAAATGTAAATAATTTATATGCAGAAAGTGGACTAAGGTGGTTTTAAAATATGGTCCATAATTCTTTGACCCTTCTCCCATTGACAGGTGGGGTCTTTACCCCTTCTCTTGAATCTAGGCTCTCTGACTGCTTGATCATCAGAATATAGGGGAAATGATGCTATGTTAATTTTTGGGCTCAAGTATTAAGAAAATGGTAGCCTCCACTTGTCTCTTGGGACACTTGCTCTAGGAAGACAGCCACCATGGTATGAGGAAGCCCAAGCTACCCTTTGGAGAGGTCTGTGTAGAAAATCAACAGCCAGCACCAACTTTGCTAGCTATGTGAATGAACCATCTTGGAAGTGGATCCTCCAGCCCCAACTGATGCCATGTGGAAGAGAGAGGAGCTGTCTGAATTTTAATATAGTTGAATATATTACTATTGCCTTTTACAGGTATATAAAAGGTTACATACCTTTTCTTAGTTTGTACTTACTGTCTTGTTTTAAAAATCCTTCAATCTTAAGGTTATCTAGATATTTTTGTATACTGTCATGTTTTGGTTTTCTATTGCATCTATGAAATCAGAATTTGAGGCAAAAAAAAAAAAAACAATTCTGAGAAGGGTCTAGCATGTAAGGAGCTTGGAGTAGCAACTCCATCCTAACAAGTAAAAAGCTGAACAAACTGAAAAATCAACAATCCTTTTTAGATCCATCAGAGAAGTGAGGTCACAGTGCAAACTGCTGCCCCTAAAATGTGGAGACACAGACAGATGAATACAGACAATCACAATTTACCAGAGGAGAAACCTCCATCGGACCCAGTGCTGAGGTGGGAAAATCTAAACTGTAATTGATGAATTGCAGAAAGCTCAGTGAAGACCAGTCTGAGAGTTAAAAAACTCCAGGTGGACCCAGTCATGGGGGCGGGGGAGGGAACCCACACTTTCGTGAGTTTTACCTCCAGGAGCTCGACCAGGTTCTCACAGTGAATGTGGGAGAAAAGACCCCTCATGCTTCCAGCAGCAGGGGTTGCGGTGAAGGAACCATTTAAAAATACACCATAGCATTCTGTTCTTTACAACACCTGCCCTCAGGAGAAACTATTTTGCTAGTTTAACCTTGCTGGGATTTGATCAGAGCCTAACCTGGCAGAAGGAAAATACCCAACTCCAGCCCCTCCAGCCATCCTGTGCCATCTAAGGGGAGTGGGGAGGACGAAGAAGCACTGGTGAAGTTCACAGCCCAGGGGCATAGGCTCACCAAAGACAGACCTAACCACAGGACTACAGAACACTTCTCCTCCAATACCTTCCCATCGCATTACTAAAGGCCTATCTACAACAATGTTTTTTACCCAGTACACCATGTCTGGCTATGAAGAAAAAGTTACAAAGTATACTAAAAGGCAAAAAACACAGTTTGAAGAGACAGAGCAAGCATCACAACTAGACTCAGACATGGCAGGGATGCTGGAATTATTAGACTGGAAGTTTAAAATAACTATGATTAATATGCTCAGGGCCCTAATGGACAAAGTAGACAACATTTGAAACAGATGGGCAATGCACATAGAGAGATGGAAACTCTAACAAAGAATCAAAAAGAAATGCTAGAGACCGAAAACACTGTAAGAGAAATGAAGAACACCTTTGATGGGCTCATTAGTAGACGGGACATGACCAAGGAAAAAATGACTGGGCTTGAGGATATCTCAATAGAAACCTCCAAAACTGAAAAGCAAAGAGAAAAAAGACTGAAAACAAAAACAAAAACAAAACAACCCCAGGATAGACTATCCAAGAACTGTGAGACAACTACAAAATGTGTAACATACACATGATGGAAATGCTAGAAGAAGAAATGGAAACAGAGAATAAGAAGAGAAAGGAACAGAAGAAATATATGAAGCAACAGTGACAAGAGAATTTCCCCAAATTAATGTCAGACATCAAAGCACAGATCCAGGAACGTCAGAGAATACCAAGCAGGATAAATGACAAAAAGAAACTACACCTAGGCCTATTATATTCAAAATGCAGAAAGTCAAAGATAAAGAAAAAATCTTGAAAGAAATTAGAGGAAAAAAATCATCTTATCAATATAGGAACGACAATAAAAAGTACATACTTAGAAACCATTTGAGCAAGAAGAGAATGGAGTATAATATTTAAAGTGTTGAGAGACAACACCACCAACCTAGAATTCTGTATCCTGCAAAATTATCCTTCAAAAATGGAGGAGAAATAAAGACTTTCTCAGATGAAGAAAAATTTAAGGAGTTTGTTGCTAATACACCTGACGTACAAGAAATGTTAAAGAAGTTCCTTAGAGAGAAGGAAAATAATATAGGTCAGAAACTCGGGTCTACATAAAGACAAAAAGAGCACCGGAGAAGGAACAGGTGAAGGCAAAATAAAAACTAATTTTTCTTAATTGATCTAACAGATAGCAGTTTGTTCAAAATAAAAATAATCACGATATATTTGTGTGTGCTTATGTGTGGTACATACATGTGCTTATGCATACTTACATGTAAGCGAAATGAACTGAATAACAGCAATCAGACAAGAAACGGGCAGGAGGGACCTGGATTATTTTATTACATGTGTGAAGTGGTACAGTGTTATTTGAAAGCAGACTTGGATTAGTTATAAATGTATACGGAAAACTCAAGGCTAACCACTAGAAAAAGTAAAAAAAGAAGTATTACCGATACGCTAAGACAGGAGAAAAAAATGAAATTATACAAAACGCTCAGTTAAAACCACAGAAGGCAGAAGAAGAGTGGAAGACAAAAACGGGAACAGACAGGGGCAACAAACAGGAAACTGTAAAAACGTGGTAAATGTTTATCCAACCCTATCAATAATCACTGTAAATGTCAATGGTCTAAACATATCAATTAAAAGACAGATTCCCAAAGTGGACCAGAAAATAAGGCCCAACTATATGTTGTCTACAGGAAACTCACTTTAAATATAAAGACACATATAGATTAAAAGTAAAGGAATAGAGGGGCCGGCCCAGTGGCGCAGTGGTTAAGTTTGCACGTTCTGCTTTGGCGGCCTGGGGTTCACCAGTTCGGATCCCAGGTGTGGACATGGCACCACTTGGCAAGCCATGCTGTGGCTGTGACCCACACACAAAATAGAGGAAGACTGGCACAGATGTTAGCTCAAGGCTAATCTTCCTCAAGCAAAAAAAGAGGAGGATTGGCAACAGATGTTAGCTTAGGGCGAATCCTCCTCAGAAAAAAAAAAGTGGGAGTAGCTATATTAATTTCAGACAGAGCAGATTTCTGAGCAAGGAAAGTTATCACAGATAAAGAAGGGCATTAGAAAATGATATAGAGGTCAATTACGTAAGAAAACTTATCAGGGCCGGCCCGGTGGTGCAATGGTTAAGTTCACACGTTCCACTTTGGCGACCCAGGGTTCACTGGTTCGGATCCTGGGTGTGCACCTAATGCACTGCCTGT
This sequence comes from Equus quagga, assembly GCF_021613505.1. NCBI lineage: Eukaryota > Metazoa > Chordata > Mammalia > Perissodactyla > Equidae > Equus > Equus quagga. The sequence goes on along the minus strand of NC_060271.1, from coordinate 17,209,883 downwards.
CAAGCCATGCTGTGGCAGGTATCCCACATATAAAGTAGAGGAAGATGGGCACAGATGTTAGCACAGGGCCAGTCTTCCTCATGAAAAAAGAGGAAGATTGGTGGCTGATGTTAGCTCAGGGCTAACCTTCCTCAAAAAACCAAAAAAAAAAAAAAAACCCAGAAAAAAAAGAGAAAACTTATCAATTCTTACTGTGTATACACCTAACAACAGAGCATCAAAATACAGGAGGGAAAAACTCGTAGAACTGCAAGGAGAAACGATGAATCCACTATTACAGTTGGAGACGTCAACATCCCTAACATCCCTCTATCAAATATGGACAGATCAAGCAGACAGAAAACCTAAGAAAACTGTTGAACTCAACAGCATCATCAATCAACTGGATATAATTGATATCTATAGACTACTTCATCCAACAACAGTAGAATACACATGCTTCTCAAGCTCACATGGAACATTCACCAAGACAGACCACATTCTAGGCCAAAAACACAACTTAACAAGTTTAAAAGAATAGATCATACGATGTCTGCTGTTAGACTACAATGGAATTAAACTGGAAATCAGTAACAGAAAGATAGGTGGACAATTCCCAAATACTTGGAGATTTAAAAATACATTTTTAAATAACATATGGTTCAGAGAAGATATCAAGAAAAACTTAAAAATATTTTGACTTAAATGAAAATACAACATCAAAATTTTGGGGATGCAGCAAGAGCAGTGGATAGAGGGAAATTTATGCCTTGAATGCATATATTAGAAGAGCAGAAAGATCTAAAATCAATAATCTAAGCTTCTACCTTAGGAAACTAGAAAAAGAAGAGCAAATTAAATCCAAAGTAAGCAGCAGAAGAAATTAAAATTACTTTAAAATGTGTTTGTTTTAAAATAATAAAAATTAGAGCAGAAATCAATGCAATTGAAAACAGGAAGTCAAAAGAGAAAAATCAATGAAACCAAAAGCTAGTTCTTTGAAAAGATCAATAAAGTTGATAAGCCTTTACACAGGCTAAATAAGAAAAAAGAGAGATGATACAAGTTAGTAATATCAGAAAAGAAAGAGGATCGGATATCACTACAGGTCCATGGTCATTAAAAAGATAATAAAGGAATACTATAATTATATGCCTACTAATTTGATAATCTAGATGAAATGGACCAATTCTGTAAAGACACAATCTGCCAAAACTCACACGAGAAGAAAAAGACCATCTGAACAGGACTATATCTATTAAAGTATTTGAATCAACAGTGAATAACCTTTGAAAAAGAGAAAGCACCAGGCTTAGATGGATTCACCCAACATTTAAGAAATATATTTTATCAATTCTGTATAATCTCTTTCAGAAAACAGCAGAGATTACTTCTTAATTCATTCTATAAGGCCAGCATTACCCTAATACCAAAACCAGAGAGACGCTACAAGAAAAGAAAATTACAGACCCATCTCTCTCATGAACACAGATGCAAAAATCCTCAACAAAATATTAGCAAATTGAATCCAACAATATATAAAAAGAATTATACACTACAACCAAATGGGATTTATCCCAGGTAGGCAAGGCTAGTTCAACATTCAAAAATCAATTAATATAATCAATCACATCAATGGGTTAAAGAAGAAATATCACATGATCATACCAATAGATGCAAAAAAAATTTGACAAAATCCAAGACCCATTCATGATAAAAGTTCTCAGCAAACTAGGAACAGAGGAGAACTTCCACAACTTGATAAAGAACATCTACAAAAAACCTACAGCTAACATCATACTTAAGGGTGAGAAACTAGAAGCTTTCCCACTATGATCAGAACAAGGCAATGATGTCCCCTCTCACCATAACTTTTCAATGCCATACTGGAAGTCCTAACTAATGTAATAAGACAAGAAAAAGAAATAAAAGGTATACAGTTTGGGAAGGCATAAAACTCTCTTTGTTTGTAGATGACAAGATTGTCTATGTACAAGATGCAAAAGAATTGACAAAGAATTCCTGGAACTAATAAGCAATTATAGCAAGGTTGCAGGATACAAGGTTAATATACAAAAGTCATTTGCTTTCCTATATAACAGCAAATTGAAACTAAAAACACAATACCATTTACATTAGCACCTCCCAAAATCAAATACTTAGGTATAAATCTAACAAAATATGTATGAGATTTATATGAGGAAACCTACAAAACTCTGATGCACAAAATCTATAAAGAACTAAATAAATGGCAAGCTATCCCATGTTCATGGATAGGAAGACTCCATACTATCAAGATGTCAGTTCTTTCCAACTTGATCTACAGATTCAATGCAATCTCAACCCAAACTCCAGAAAGTTATTTTGTGGCTATTGACAGACTGATTCTAAAGTTTATATGGAGAGGCAAAAGATCCAGAAATGCCAAGAGAATACTGAAAGAGAAGAACAAAGTCAGAGGACTGACACTATCCAACTTCAAGACTTAAAGCTACAGTAATAAAGACAGTGTGGCACTGGTGACAGAACAAATAGATCAACGGAACAGAACAGAGAGCCCAGAAATGTCCCACATCAACATAGTCAACTGATCTTTGACAAAGGTAATACAGTGGAGCAAAGATAATCTTTTCAATCAATGATGCTGAAACAACTAGACAGCCACACACAAAAAAGGGAATCTAGACACAGATTTTACACCTTTCACAAATATTAATTCAAAATACATCACAGACCTAAATGTAAAATTCAAAACTATCAAACTCCTAGAAGATAACATAGAAGAAAACCACATTGATCTTGGGTATGGCAATGACTTTTCAGATACAACACAAGAGGCACAATCCAGGAAGGAAATAATTGATAAACTGGATTCCTTAAAACTAAAACCTTCTGCTCTGTGAAAGACAATGTCAAGAGAATGAGAAGACAAGCCACACACTAGGAGAAAATACTTGCAAAGGACACATCTGATAAAGAATTGGTGGGGCTGGCCCTGTGGTCTAGTGGTTAAGCAGTGCACTCTGCTTTGGTGGCCCAAGTTCACAGGTTTGGGTCCCAGGTGCAGACCTACACCACTCATCAGCCATGATGTGGCAGCAACCCACATACAAAATAGAGGAACTGGCACAGACGTTAGCTCAGGGCTAATCTTCCTCAAGTGGAAAAAAAAAAAGGAAGAGTGGCAAGGGATGTCAGCCCAGGGCGAATCTTTCTTGGCAAAAATAAAATAAAATAAAATAAAATTGTTATCCAAAATATACTACAAAGGACACTTAAAAACAATAAGAAACTAACAACTTGATTAAAAAATAGGCCAAAGATCTTCACAGACAACTCACCAAAGAAGATATGCAAATGACAAAAAAGCATGTGAAAAGCTGTTCCACATTGTATGTCATTAGAGAAATGCAAATTTAAAAAAAAATGAGATACCACTACACACCTATTAGAATGGCCAAAATCCAGAACACTGACACCACCAAATGTTGACAAGGAGCAACAGGAATTCTCATTCATGGCTTGTGGGAACACAAAATGGTATAGTCATTTTGCAAGACAGTTTGGTGACTTCTTACCAAACTAAACATACTCTTACCATACTCTATATCCAGCAGTCACATTCCTTGGTATAAACCCAAAGGAACTGAAAACTTACATCCACACAAAACCCTGCACATGGATGTTCACTGCACCTTTATTTATAACTGCCAAAACTTGGAAGCAACCAACATGTTCTTCAGTAGGTGAACGGATAAATGAATCGTAGGATAGCTAGTATATTACTCAGCCCTAAAAAGAAATGAGCTATCAAGCCATGAAGAGACACAGAGGAAATTTCAATGCATATTACTAAGTGAAAAGATCAATGTGAAAAGCCTACAGATTGCATGATTTTAACTGTATGACATTCTGGGAAAGACAAAATTACAGAGACAGTAACCAGCTCAGTGGCTGCCAGGGGTTTTGGGGAGGGAGGGAGGATTAGGCAGAGCACAGAGGATTCTTAGGGCAGTGACACTGTTCTGTATGACACTATAATGGTGAACACATGTCATTACGTATTTGCCAAAACCCACAGAACATACAGTACCAAGAGAGAACCCTAACGTACACTATGGACTTTGGGTGATAATGATATTTCAGTGTGGGTTCATCAACTGAAACAAATGTCCTACTCTGGTGGGGGATGTTGATAACCGAGAAGGCCATGCTTGTGTGGGGACAGGGAGTAAATGGGAAACCTCTGCACCTTCAGCTCAATTTTGCTGTGAACCTAAAAAAAATAGGCTAGCAAAAAATTCAGAAGACAAAAAAGAGCTCTCCATAGCAGACGCAAATGTCCAAGAGTGGGGAAGTGGAGTACAAGCGTTTCCCAAACGTACGTGACCAAAGTTCCTAAACATACGTGAAATTCTTCTTGTGAAGCATTTTGCAGGACTGGTTTTCCACCAAACACCCTTTGGAAAATGCTATTAGAGTAATAAATAATGATACTTTAAAAGTAATACATCAGAAACAAAAAACTCAATACAAAGGTTGGAAGATATAGTCGAGGAAAGCTTGAGGAAAGTTGAGCAAAAAGACAGAGAATAGGGATAAGAATAAAGACGGTCAAGAATATTAGACGACGAGTTCAAGAGGTTCGACATCTGAATAAGATGCATGCCAGAAAGAGTGAAAAGAGAAAAAGAAGTGGAGGGAAATCACTGATGAAAGAATTTAAGAAAATTTCAAGAAACTGAAGAATGGGGTGGACACACTAAGTGAAGTGTCTAGCGTGGGAGGTGAAACACTCACACCCCACGTGAAATTTCAGAAGACTGAGGATGAAGAGAAGCTTCAAAGAGAATAAACAGGTTTCATACAAAACTAAAGACGTAAATTTAAGAAAGATTTACATGGGAAAACAAAGACATGGTTAGGAGCAAACTGGAGATAACCCGAGAGAGGTGAAGAGGATGCCAAGGAACTCAGAAGGCTCTAGGAGAGATCTCTTAGGGTTTGACATGGATAGAACATACAATGTGCTTGAACATTATAAAAGAGACGTATACAGTAGTAAGAGAGTTTAAGGTTGAATCAGTAATAAGCACATAGCAAAACAAAAACATAACAAAGCAATCAAGATTTACTCTGAAAACAAAATGTGCAACAAAGGAAAAGTAATCACAGTACATTACACGGCCCAATTGAGAACAGCATTTAACAAGCTGTAACAATCTAATCAAAATTACAGTATCATGGTATTAAGACAGGGAAGTATGTGAGGGTGGGTAAGGGGCAAGGAGATTAAAAAGAGTTAGATCCTCATCTTCTAAAGTGGGTTGTCAGCTGAAAAATGCTTAAAGCTAAAAAAAAATAGCCATATAAACATGCCATTTACATATATGGAAGTAAATAAAAGAACCAGCTGAATTAAAAATGATTGCCTTTGGTGAGAAGTAAATGACAGGGGGATGGTGGGTCTGTTCATTTTGTTTCTGTAATAATTCTCGTGGACCTATTGTTCCTTTAAACTATGAGCATGTATATAACTCTGATAAATATAAAAACTCTCAAAAGTGTTGTGTAGCTAAAAAATTAAAGCTACGTGATGAAGGATATAGTGGGGCACACAGCTTTCAATCTATGATAGCTTCCATTGTTAACATTTGAAGGGACTATAAAGGTAACCTGGACTAATCCCATCATTGTATAGGTGTGGAAACAGGCTCAGAAGGGAAGTGATGTCAAGGTCACACAGGATGAGCCAAGGCCCAATCAGGGGATGGTGACACAGTGACAGTCAAGACTGCCACAGCCTGGCCAAGAGCAGGAAACAAAGATACAAAGCAAGTGCCCACTTTTCCTAGGCCATGAGATCCAGGCCAAGGGAGGGATGCCAGATCACTGGCTGCCAGAGTGATGGTCCACATCCTTCACATGGAACAGCGAGGCGCAGTCACAAAGCTCCCGCTGCTCTGGGTCTTCCAGGTGTTACTGAAAAGGCACCTAGAGACCTCAGTGGTATCTAGGATGATGTGGAGCAAGCAAAGCAGGTTTACAGGCATCTAGGGGGAATGTCATGAGGCTGGAAAAAGTAACCAATATTTTCACCAAGGTGTTCATCTGTCCTTACGTCCTCATCTTTGGAGCTTAGGGGCATAGGCCACTGGTCAGCAAACCAGTAATCGGCTGGGGCTAGATGCAGATGATACATTTGGAGAAATCACGTGATAGGACCTTGACTAGAGCTGGACATAAATGCCACAGGCAGGCCCTGTAATCTTCCAAAGCTTATTCAGCCCTTTCCTTCAACCTCTAACATTCCAGGATTTGGGTGGAGATACACTCAACTCCTTCTAAGAAAAAGACTACCTCAACTTTCACGGGGATCACTCCAATTGCTCAGACTTCCCTAAAGAAGATGGAGTATTGGGGCTGGACTGGTGGTGGAGGGGTTAAGTTCATGCGCTCTGCTTCAGGGGCCCGAGGTCCGCAGGTTCAGATCCCTGCGGGGACCTACACATCATCAAGCCATGCTGTGGTGGTGTCCTACACGTAGAAAGTAGAAGATTGACACAGATGTTAGCCCAGGGACAGTCTTGCTCAAGCAAAAAGAGGAAGACTGGCAACAGATGTTAGCTCAGGGCCAATCCTCCTCACACACACACACAAAAGATGGAGTATCTGTGGAGTAACAAGAGTGAGGTTTCACACATACATCTTAATTTACACATAAAAAATGAGTGTTGTTCTTTACAGTTACCCTATTGGGAGGCTGTATATCTATCCTAAAGGGGTAGCCCTTTTAGAGTTACCTCATAGATAGTTTATGAAAATAGGAACAGATAGGCATAACCCAGGTTAATTACCACACAAACTTTAGCCATCAGATTTTGCTTTTGAATCAAACATTCATTGCTTGGTCTCGAAAATTAAGTTTACTCTCACAGTACCAAGGTTTGCCACCATTGGTGATGTTCAAAAAAAAAAAAAATCAGAGCAGCTTCATACATATTTGAGTGGTGGCAGGATTATTGTAATGCTGAAAGGGTTCTGGAAGGTATCACCAAGAACGGAGCACCCCAAACTGGAAAGGATGAGTATTATTACACACTGGGCCAGGGAGCTCCCGGTGCTGGCCTCAGCTCCACCCTCTCCCATGCCCCAGCTCCCCTACTCTGAGTTTACAGAACATCTCCCCTAGTTCCTTTGATTGTTTTGGCAGGATGAAGGTGTCTCTGTAACTATTCCAAATGCCAAAGATAAAAATGTTCTTTTAAGGATTCTATGTAGGCTTACAAATGGACAGGGGGCTAACTATTGGTATGAGACAAGATAAAGTACAGACACTGGGGCCTGGGGCTTGTTGCAGCCAGCACCATGATCTGCTCTTACCTGTGGGGGCCTGCATGGCTGAGCTGGGGATGGTGGCAGCATCTTGGGGTACAGTGCTGGTATCCGGTTCAGGGGTGCTGGTTGTTGGTGAGGTGGGTGGTGGGTTCATCAAAGTCCGAGGTTTCCTCTGTCAAAATGGATGGGGAGAAGTTTGCTACCCACGACAGGTAACTTGCCTTCTCATTCCCCTATTGCTAGCATTTAATTCACCCATGAAACTGAAATATATTTGTGGATGGCACTGTGTTTTATCTTTGTTTTCCACACAGCATCTTGCCCAAAGCTGTACATACAGCAGGTGCTTAGTAAATATTTTCTGAATCTATGCACAAGATTCTGGGCTTTCGTAGAGCCAGAGCTTAATTCACTATCTTTTATATTAGATTCAATATTATCATTTGAAGTTCCAGGTTCTTTATTAGTTGGCAGACAAAGGCAAAAAAGGAAAAAAAAATGTGGCTTAAATCTACTTTGACATTACTTGGTACTTTATTTCTCTCTCTTGAATAACGGAAATGTCCCTTCCCCTAACTCTATACTTTCCTCTGCTTACCTCTTTAGCTCATTACCTGCCATTTCTTATGTAGAACCTTATCCTCTAGTAATCTCTAACTATATTACTTCTCTAAGAACCCTGCAGTTTTACCTGGTCCATGCCTTCACAATAATAAACTGTCCCTTCTTTTTTGACTTTACAAATATCTGCTCATCCACGAAGTTTTTCTAGATTTTTCTCTAGTTACTGTCTCTTTTGTGCCATCTCTGTACTTTGCATTGTTGCGTTTGTCACAATGTATTATAGATTTACATACTGGTGTTCTTGAGGGCCTGATTCTGAGTACGATTCCTAGCATGGTACTTGGCGTATAATGTGTCAATAACTGTTTTTAATGAAGCGTACAGTATAGAATATCAATAATGGGGGAAGTAATAAAAATAATTTGAGAGAAATCTAACTCTCTCTTCTATGTTGTTCAGAGCAGTCTCTAGGGGAGAAAGATCTTAGAAGGTTCTTTCCAAGAAATAGTTTTCTAAAAACTTCCTGAATGCAAGGAAAACATAACCATCACTGAGATCCAGAAATCCCTTTTTACTAAATGTCCCATGCAGAGTCCACTGTTGGGAGCTGTATAAAACTGTCTGCCTTCTAGGAGTGTATTATCTAAAGAGATAGCACCAGTGACAGCAGGCATATATAAGATGGCCTTGCCTGTGAAAGTAATCACGCAAACACTTATGAAACATTCAAAGCACATATGGGACATGGACATCTCCTCATATTTTTTGATATTGCTAAAAATAAAAATCCAAATAAGCAACGAGTCAGGGAAGAAAGGAAATACCAGTTAAAATTCACTGAGCTGGTGGTAGGACTTCATGCTGTCCTTGAAGGAACAAGCCTGGTGAATAAGGTGCCCAAATATTGTAGAAGAAAGCAGACAGATGGAAGGCATTATTACTATTTGAGACATGTGCACTTACATGTATTACATCTATTCATATATCACCCATTCCATTTTATTGGTGAGAAATCTAGGGCTCAGAGCCCTACTCAAAGAAGCTTTTCCAAAGTCACACAGGTGGTAACAAATGAAGACGACAAATAAACCCAAGTTTGCCTGCCTTCAAAGCCTATTCTCCAGCCACAAGACGACTCTGTTTCATAAAGGAACACAACGGCCATGGGTTAAGTGGAAGGCATGTACATTTATAGGAGGAGCAAAAGGACAGGAGGGGAATTAGGGAGTCAAATCCCAAGCCATAAAATACAGGATAAGATGAGAATTGTGGTTTTCAAGAGGGGTGGAAAGAAAGAGGACTCTGCTTACTAGGTTTGGGACTGCCTGAGGAAGCAGAGCAGAGACTATCAGAGAACCACAGTTCTTAGGATTTGAAGGATCTTAAAGGCCATTTAATCCAACCATCCATCCAATACTTCCACTTCCCTCTCCCTGAAAACATCCCTCCCACATTGTCATCCAGTCCCTGATGAAATACCTCTAGTCACGGGAGGTCACTACCTCCATTTGGGGATAGATCTAACTGTTCGTTTTATGTCAAGACAAAGCCTGTCGGCTTGAGTTTCTGCCTTTTGGTTCTGGTTCTGTCTTTGGAACCTCAGAGACAAGTTTTCTCCCTCTTTAATCTGACTCTCCTCAAGGCGACTTCCCCTCATCAACAGCAGGGCTTCTCTGGCCTTGGAATCTTCAGGGCCTTCAGCCTCTCCTCCACAACATGAGGATGAGACGAGAGCAATGCAGACAACAATGAAGCAGGACCTGGGTTAGGGGTTAGTGGGAACAGATTAGGAGCATTACGTGTTACACAGAAAGACCAGGATGTGCCACTGAGAATTCAAAGCCAGTAAATAAGAGACAGTCTCAATTGGAATATCATCACTAAAATCATCCATCCAACCATTCTGCATATACTAAACATCTCCCTAGAGAGTGAGACATAAGGCACTGCAGGAGAAAAAGAGAAGAAAAAGATTAGGTTCTCGAGCTTGAGGAGCTTTTATATTCCAGAAGGACTGAAGTCAGCTGGAGCTAATAAACAAAAGAAAACCAACCAACCAAGAAAACGTAGGAAAGAACTCATGAGATTGGAATGGAACGCCCAGGGAGAAGTGGTATCATTTCCCTATCGAAACTCAGGCAGTCAAGTTCGGGAGGGAGGTGCAGGGAAGTGACAGGAAGTGAGTGGAGAAGGTGATGCCAAAGGAAGCCCTAGAGAAGCAGCTGAGGGCCTTTCACAACAATGGTTTCCCTAGGGAAGACCCGCATGAAGAACTGGCCATGGCTCAAAGGGGAGACGCTCAGTAACAGAGCTCAGCGACAGCTGACTCAGCAGTCTTCTCCTAACTAGAGCTAAGTGTTATCTCCCTCAGGAAGTGTGGGGGAGTGAACATGTGGTAGGGCAGCAGTGACCCTGGAACTAGAAGATCTGGGGACTCATCTTTGTAGCCTTTGCCATTTATTAGCTACGTGACCTTAGGGAAGTCATTTCATATCTCTAAGTCTCAATTCACTTAGCTATTAAATAACATTAACACTACTCATCTCCTAGGGTTTTGTGAAGATCACAGGATACGTATGTAATGGCGTCCGATACAGAGCCTGATAATTCGTAGGTATTCAATAATTTTTTCTTGAGGAAGATTGGCCCTGAGCTAACATTTGTTGCCAATCTTCCTCTATTTTGTATGTTGGATGCCTCCACAGCATGGCTTGATTAGTAGGGTGTAGGTCCATGCCCGGTATCTGAACCTGTGAACCCTGGGCTGCTGAAGAGGAACATGCAAACTTAATGAACATGCCATTGGGCGAGCCCCCTCTTTTTTTGTTTTTTTAAAGAAAGGGAAGGGATGGAAAAAGAAATACATTTACAGAGTTAATTTGGTCTTTCACATGCCTGGGCATCTACTCTGAGTAGGTTAACAATTAGGAGCAGGGCCTTCCATCTATGGAAAATATTAGACCAGAATTCCCTCAAGACCAGAATTCCCTCAAACGTGAATAACTTTCAAAGTCAAAATTTGTTTCTTATCCAAACCATCCTATCTCTAATATTATCAACTCCCAGGAAAAGTAGCTAAGTAGGGCTAACAATCTAGGAGATTCCTCTAAAAACAATACCAGGTGGAGAATAGGGCCAGACATGCCCCTGTGCAAGATGGATGAGTATGGATGGGTTATCCCTTTATAACCCTTCATCCCTTTCTGGGAAACCCACATTTTTACCTACCTTACTGCCAGGTTTGGGACCCCTCTTCTTTGGGAATTTCAAAGGTTCAGCTGACTTGGATGGGGTAGAGATGGGATGGGGAATTAGGGGCTTGGGCGTCCGGCCCCGCTTCTTTCCTGGTTTACGCCCCCTCTGCCCTGGTTGATGCTCCAAGACAGTTTTGGTGCTGCTGTGGATGCTGGGCTTCTCAGTGTTCACATCAGATGCAGGATAGGGATTCTTTGGAATCATAACTGCAAGAAAAAGACTCATTCTATCACCCCCTCCTCCCACCTGCATTCCCATCCCAGTCAGAGGAAAAAAAAAAGACTTGCTACTTCCACTTGGGTAGTTTTACCCCAAGAAGTTAGTTTCCTGGCATCTGACCTAAATGTTAGAAAATCTCAGAGGAGAACTGAATTTAGATTGGCAAGAATGGGAAGTTTTAATTATCTCTGGTAAATGCAAAAAAAAAAAATTAAATTTTTTGTCCCAAGGCATCTAGCTAAAGCATATAAACAGAACCATACGTGCAGAGATGGAATAGCTCTTAGAAGCCTACGGTTCTCTTCTGCTAAGAATGAAGATCTGAGGCTCAGAAGAGGAAATAATGCCTCCCCAGGTTGCACAGTGAGTTGGGATAAGGACTTATTTTTTTTGCTGAGGAAGATCTGCCTTGAGCTGACATCTGTGCCAGTCTTCCTCTTTTTGTATGAGGGTCACCACCACGGCATGGCTGCTGACGAATGGTGTAGGTTTGTGCCCAGTAACCGAACCCAGGCTGCTGAAGCAGAGTGCACTGAACTCAACCACTAAGCCATAGGGCCGGCCCAGGACTTATGTTTTGAAAGTGGGCCCTGACAACCAAGTCAGGGATTTTCTATATCAACCTACTTATGGTTTTAGTGTGATTCTTGCAGTGAGGAGTAGTGAAACATATGGAAATATATACATCTGATAGCATCTCTCCTTACCTTAAAAATTTTTGTTCCATATTATCTTTAAGGTAAAGTCCAAATTCTTTATCCTGCTACCCAAGGCCTTTGTGACTTTGCCTCTGCCTTGCTCTCCAGTTATATCTGATGTCATTTCCTGACACCCACCCCCATGTTCTAGCCCCACTGTTTTATGAACACCAATTCATTCACATATGTTGAGTTTTCTATTCTTCTTGGTCAGACGTACATCATTACTCAGTTTCAACACCCAGCTCCAGGGCCACCTCCTTATCGAGGCCTTGTCGACTACACCCCAGCCAAGTCAGTACCCTGCCCCCACCAAAGCATTCTGTAGACATCCATGTTAGAGGACTTCCAATTTTACTCCACTCATTTATCTTCTCCTTAAATTAAGAATTATTCAAGGTAAGGGATTTCTAATTCAATCCACAAATAGTTATCGAGCACTTACTACAGGTTCTGCACTGTTCTAAGCCCTGGGGTTAGAATAGCAACCAAAACAGACACAGGTTCCACTCTCAGGGAGCTTACCTCCTAGTGAAGGAGACAGAAAATAGACAAATAAATATACAATATAATGTTAGGTAAGTGCTATGATTAAAACTAAAGCAAAGAAAGAAGATATGGGGTGGGGAAAGTCCTTTTTAAGGAGGTGACGTTTGCACAGAGCTCCCAAACGAAATAAAGGCAAAGCCTTATGAAGATCTGAGGACAGAACCTTCCAAGTAGAGGGTGTGTGACAAGTACAAAGACTCTGAGATGGGGACATGTTAGTGTGTTTGAGAAATGGAAAAGAGGTAAGAGTGGAGCTGAGTGAGCAAAGGGGAGTCTGGAGGGAGATTAGGGGAGTAGCCATAAGATCGTGTTGGACTTTCTAGACTGTGAAACTGAATCTGAACTGATTCTAAGGATAAGGGGAGGCCACTGAAGGGTTCTGAGCAGAGGAGAGACAGGATGTACTTAAAAGGAATGCCCTGGCTGCTCTGGGAGGGGAGGGGGCAAGAGTAGAGCTAGGGAGACAAGTTAAAAAACTAATTACAGTGGGCAGATAGAAGATAATGTTTCTGATGTTTCCAGGTAGGATGTGATAGATTATGACAGTGCAATGTTGCTGATGCAACAACCAGAAAAAGTCAGATTAATTATTTTAAAAGACACTGCAGGGGCTGGCCCTGTGGCTGAATGGTTCAGTTTGTGCTCTCTGCTTCGGTGGCCAGAGGTTCACTGGTTTGAATCCTGGGTGTGGACCTAGCACTGCTCATCAGGCCATGCTGTGGCAGCGTCCCACAGAGAAGAGCTAGAATGACATACAACTATGTACTGGGGCTTTGGGGAGAAAAAAAGAAAAAAAGGAGGAAGATTGGAAACAGATATTAGCTCAGGGCCAATCTTCCTCACCAAAAAAGCATTAAAAAAAAAAAAAAAAGGCACTGCAGTGTTGTAGAAATCAAGAGGATTAGATGAACAGGAATTCTAGACCTGGGTGGGGAAAGCTTCCGAGGTAGCTGACACTGTTTTCCTTCCAGAGGGTATTTGCCAATTTGGGGCATGAACTGAGGATCAAGCTTGGCCTGTGCAGAGGAGCTCTACTGCAGAAAAGAGAAATCAGAGAGGCTGTTGTGACAGATTGGAACTTGAGGAGCTCCATGTGTGTGGCCAGTTTTCCCTGTGGGACATTTTCTGAGTTCTGAGCCTGCTCATTAGAACTGCAAAGGCAGAATCAAATCTTGCATAATCTTGTAATTTTAGGAGACAGGGTCACACTAGAAGGAGAGGTCTACCTCAAACATATAGCTGATCTTTTCTTCAATATATTTGCCATATTTTGAATTGTAAGGAGTGAGAGGTCAAAGAACTAAGCCCCAAACCTCTCAAGGGGCAGTATGTCAGGACTGAGGAGACAGCTACCTATCAAGTTCTCAATCAAAAGCCCAAGAAGACCCAGGTCCAAGGAACAGGGATAAACTCCAGGCTCCAGCTCAGTCCGTGAGGGGGTCAGGCCCTGACCCTATGCGCCTAAGAGAGGAAAGGAAGAACTCTTTCGATGGAAGATATCACACCTAAAGAGTCCTTTTATCTAAAATATCTAGTATATCATAAAAAAAATTAGGTATAAAAAAAGGCTGAACACTGTGATTGGTAAGCAAGAGAAAATATACACAATAGAATGAGACGCCCATATGCTCCAGATAATGGACCAAAAACTTAAAAATAACCACAATTAGTATGTTAAAGAAAGTAGAGGAAAAGATCAACAAAATGTAAGAAAAGATAAATAATACTCATGGAAAATTGGAATTCATACAAAAAATTAAATGGACATCCTAGAATAAAAAATATAATATTTGGGGGCAAGCCGGGGAGTGCAGTGGTTAAGTTCATGTGCTCCACTTTGGCAGCCTGGGGTTTGCAGGTTTGGATCCTGGGTATGGACCAAGCACTGCTCATCAAGCCACGCTGTGACAGCGTCCCATGTGTAAAACAGAGGAAGACTGGCAACAGATGTTAGCTCAGGGCCAATTTTCCTCTCACACACACACTACATATATATATATATGTGTATATATATATATATATATATATATATAAAATATTAGAAATTAAGAACTCACTGGATGGATTTAAGGGCAGACAGAATCCAGTAGAAAAAAGGATTAATAAACTTGAAGAAAAATAAATAGAAAACATCCAAAATGAAGCAAAAATATGAAGAAAACAGATTAGAGCATTAGACACAGGTGGATATAGTCAATAAATGCAAAATATGAGTAATTACAATCCCAGAGAGAGAAGAGAGAATGAGGCAAAGTATTTGAAAACTAATGAAAGAAGGGCTCAGCAATCCACAAGTTGCAAAAATACAAAAAAATTAGCAAAACTATACCAAGACACATCACTGTTAAACTGCTAAAAATAAAAGACAGATAAAATATAAATGAAATGAAAGGCAGAGAAAAATTTTTGAAAGCAGTCAGAGAAAGCATTACTCTTCTAAGGAGCAACGATAGGACTCATGGCTGACTTTTTAACAGAAACCATGGAAGCCAGAAGCCACAGACTATCTTTAAAGGGCTGAAACATATAAACAGCCAACCAAGAATTCTACACTCAGTGAAAATAACCTTCAAAAATGAAGGTGAAATAATATTTTCAGACAAATCAAAGCTGAGAGAACTTGTCACCAACAGACCGAAACTACAGGAAATAAAAAGGAAGTTTTTCAGGCTGAAGCAAAGTAATCCCAGATGGAAGGACGAAACTGCAGAAAGGATGAAGAGCAGAAGAAAGGGCCAGTGTGTGAGCAGACACAAATCAATATCGACAATTGAGGACAAGAATTTGAAAAACGGCTTGTAGGGTTTATCATATATGTGTTAGTAAATTATACGAAAGCAACTGCACAAAGGATGGAAGAGGGGGATAAATGGAGCCAAACTTTGCTGAGAATTCTGCATTATTGGGGAAGCGGTTAGAGCACTTATTTAAGGTAGGCTTTAATAAACCAAGGAGGCACACAGGCAGAGGGTAGCTGATTAAAAAATTACACAAGAATGCATCACTAAAAGGTAAGGAGAGAGAAACAGTAATAAAACATATACGATTAATCCGAAAGAAGGCAACACAGGAAGAACAAAGAAATGAGGAAGAACTCAAAGAGAAAGCAAAATGCAAAATGGTAGACTTAAATGAATAATTACATTAAATACAAATCAATTAAGTAAAACAATTAGTAGGGAAAAATTAAGATGCTGGACCCACAAAACCCCAGAACCCAATTATATCTGTTTATAAGAGGGCCCTGAAATATAAGAACACTTGAAATATAATGACACAGGAAGGTAAAAACATGGAAAAAATATACCCTGTACACATTAATCAAAAGAAAGCTCATGTGGTTATGTTAACATCAGACAAGGCAGTTTTTAAGGCAAAAAGTATGATTAGATTAAAAAAGGACGTTTAATCAAGATAAAGTAGTCAATTTGAAAGGAAGCTGCAATAACCTTAAATTTATATGTACCTAATAACACAAAATATATAAAGCAAAAGTTTAAAGAACTAAAAGGAGAAACAGACAAATCCACAATCATGAATTGGCAATTTTAACCTCTCTCTCACAAGAGGTAATTGATAGGTCAAGAAGTTGAAAAAATCAATTAGGATAGGAAACATGTGAATAACAAAATTAACCAATTAATAACATAAATAACCAATTAACCAATCAATCTAATTGACACATACAGGATACTGTACCCAATATATGTAGAATACACATTCTTTTCACATGCTTATGGGATATGCTGCGTGAGACAGCAATCCTCACTAAAGTTCTCAAGAATTGAAATAAAACAGAATATGTTCTCTAACCACAGTGAAATTTAAATAGAAATCAATGACAGAAGTTAATTAGAAAAATCCCAAATGCTAAGAAATTAAGTGACATATACTTGTAAATAACTCATATATCAAAGAAATTGAAATAGAAATATGAAAAGTTTTGGAACTTAAAATTCATGAAGGGGCTGGTCCGGTGGCTGAGTGGTTAAGTTCGTGTGCTCCGCTTTGGTGGCCCAGGGTTTTGCTAGTTCGGATCCTGGGTGTGGACATGGCACTGCTCATCAGGCCATGTTGAGGTGGCATTCCACATGCCACAACCAGAAGGACTCACAACTAAAATATACAACTACGTACTGGGGGGGTTTGGGGAGAAAAAAAAAATCCATGAAAATATGACATATCCACAGGTGTGAGATCTAGCTAAAGCAGAGCTCAGATGGAAATTTACAGCTCTAAATGTTTACATTAGAAGAGAAGAAAGGTTAAACATCAATGATTTAAGTTTCTATTTCATTATAGATCCTTCAGACATTAAGAAGACAGTAACAGGGGCTGGCTCGGTGGCACAGCGGTTAAGTTTGCATGTTCCACTTCTTGGTGGCCGGAGGTTTGCCATTTTGGATCCCGGGTGTGGACATGGCACCGCTTGGCAAAAGCCATGCTGTGGTAGGTGTCCCACGTATAAAGTAAAGGAAGATGGGCATGCATGTTAGCTCAGGGCCAGTCTTCCTCAGCAAAAAAAAAAAAAAAAAAAGAGGACTGGCAGTAGTTAATTCAGGGCTAATCTTCCTCAAAAAAAAAAAAAAGACAGTAACAGGATATTATGAATAACTTTATGCAAATAAATTTGAAAATTTAGATGAAGGGCAACTCCCTTGAAAAAGCACAACTTATTAAACTGAACACAAGAAAAAGAGAATATGAAGAGCCCTATACATAGTAAAAAGACTGAAATTGCAACTAAAAAGAAAATTCCAGACCCAGATGGCTTCACTGCTGAGTTCTAGGAAAAGTTTAAAGAAGAAGTAATAACAAATTGGACAAAATCCCTTAAATAGAGGAAGAGGAAACACTCTCCAACTCCTTTTATGAGGCCAATGTAACCCTCATACCAAAACATGATAAAGACATTACAACAAAATAAAATGAACATAGATGCAAAATTCTTAACAAAATATTAGGAAATTGAATCTAGTAATATACAAAAAGGATAATATATCATGACTAAGTGGGGTTTATCCCAGGAATACAAAGGTTTGTTTAACAATAGAAAAAAAAAATGAGCTGAAGTCACTATATTAACAAAATAAAGAAGAAAACCCATATATCATCTCAATAGATGCAGAAAAAGCATTTGACAAAATTCAACACCCATTCATGATTAAAATTTTCAATAAACTAAGAATAGAAGGGAATTTCCTTCTAGAAGAGTATCTATTAAAAAAACTATAGCCAACAGCATACTTAACGATTGTGAAATATTGAACACTTTCTTACTGAATTACAGAATAAAACAAAAATATCCACTATCACCACTTCTACTCAACGTTGTACTAGAGGCCAATGTAATAAGGAAAGAAAAGGAAAGAAAAGCTATAAACACAGACGTAAAGAAGAAGTATTGCTTGTAAATGACATGACTTCTTACACAAACTGCATCCCACCCATCTACAAAATCTATTAAAATCAAAAAATAAATTTGGAAAGGCCACTAGATACAATTCAAAATACAAAAATCTATTGTATTTCTATATATACCAACAATTGGAAACTGAAATTTAAAAACCCCAAAACAAATATTCAGTGAAAGATGTGCAAGCCATCTACACTAAAAGCTATACAACATTCTGAGAGAAATTAAGGAAGACCTGGACACGGGTGGGCATGAGGGGCTGTGTCACACTCATGGATTAGAAGACTCAACACTACTAAGCTCTCAGTTCTCATCAAATTGATCTAAAGAGTCAACGCAATTCCAATCAAAATCCCAGCAGTTTTTTTCTAATGTGAGTGAATGTGCAAATCGACAAGTTAATCCTAAATTTTATTAGGAAACGTGAAGGATGCAGAGTCGCCAGGCCAATCCTGATGAATGACAAGTAGAGCTGGAAGCAGCGCTTACATTGTCAGCTACTCAAGTTACAGTAATTAACATGTGGTGGTGCTGGTGTAACGATGGACAAACGCATCAATGGAGCAAAACAGAGAGTCTAGAAACAGACCCACACGTACACAGTCATCTCATTTATAAGAAAAGGGTCCCTGTAATTCTGCGTGTGGGGGAGGAGCAACACGGTCTCCTCAATAAAACAGACATCCATATGGAAAAAAATGAGACTTGACCCCTACACTTCACACTAGATACAAAAATTAACGTGAAAGCTAAAACATCAAACTTTTAGAAGCACACACAGGGGAATATCTTAAAAACTCTGGGTAAGCAAAGATTCACTAAACAGGACACACAAAGCATTAATTATAAAAGACTGACATACATGACTTCATTAAAATAAAAGATTTCTGTTATCAAAAGACAACATTAAGAAAGTAAAAAAGAAATCCAGAGAGTGGGAAAATATATGCATAACACGTCAGAAAAGAAACATCCAGGGTATATAAAAAACTCCTAAAAATCTGTAATAAAAAGACTGACAATCCAATTTAAAAAATGGGTAAGACTTGAAGAGTCACGTCACAAAAACATACAAATAGCCAATAAGGATATGACAAGTTGTTGAACATTATTAGTTATTAGGAAAATGCAAATTAAAACTATAAGATACTACATCTCCACCAAAATTGCTGAAATTAAAAGAACTGATAATACCTAACACTGGTGAGGAGTACGAAGCAACTAGAACTCGTGGCTATTGCTGGACGGAATGTAGATCACTTTAAAAAACTGCTTAGCTTTATACTCTACCACCCAACAATTCCACACCTCGGTATGTACCCAACAGAAACGAGTGGGTATGACCATCAAAAGACACGTACTAGAACGTTCACAATAGTATTTTTCAGAAGACTCCCTGACAGGCATTGCAGGCATTATCTAACACATCTGAAGATGTACAGAACCTAGGACTCAGCGGTTCCAATCTTAGGTACAAACTTCAGAGAAGTTCTTGAACGTGTACACTAAGATACATGTAAAAGAATGCTCAAAGCAGTGTTTTTGTAATAACTGAAAACTTAAAATGAGTCAAATGTCTATTATTGGTAAAATGAACTTTAAAAATTTTATACAGTTAGTAGTTTTCAGAGTATGGTCTGGGAAGCCCTGGGAGTCCTCGAAATTCTTTTGGGCGTCTGTAAGGTAAAAACTATTTTCAGGATACTAAAACATTATTTGCCTTTTTCACTCTCACTCTCTTACAGTGAAGTTTTCCAGAGGCTACATGTGTGATATCATCACTCTGAGAGCTAATGGAATGTGTGCTTATATATTATGTTTTAAAAAGTTGTAAGTTTTCATTTCTTTTTCTTTTTTTAAAGATTTTATTTTTTCCTTTTTCTCCGCAAAGCCCCCTGGTACAGTTGTATTTTTTTTTTTTTTTTGAGGAAGATTAGCTCTGAACTAACTACGGCCAATCCTCCTCTTTTTTCTGAGGAAGACTGGCCCTGAGCTAACATCCATGCCCATCTTCCTCTACTTTATACGTGGGACACCTATCACAGGATGGCTTTTGCCAAGCAGTGCCATGTCCCCACCTGGGATCCAAACTGGCGAACCCCAGCCCTCCAAGAAGTGGAACGTGCGAACTTAACTTCTGTGTCACGGGGCCAGCCTGACAGTTGTATATTTTCAGTTGTGGGTCCTTTTAGTTGTGGCATGTGGGATGCTGCCTCAGCATGGCCTGATGAGCAGTGTCATGTCCACGCCCAGGATCTGAACCGGTGAAACCCTGGGCCACCGAGGCAGAGTGCGTGAAACTTAACCACTTGGCTGCGGAGCCGGCCCTCGTAAGTTTTAATTTCTAATACAGTGATATGAATAACTCACATAAATAAAAGCTCTTTGGGGTCTTTAAGAATATAAAAGTTTCCTGATACCAAAAGGTTTGAGAACCACTGAGCTATAATTATAATTACTTCCTTGTCCTTCTTTTTCAAACAAACTTGCCTACAAAAACACCCCAACCCAACTCTCTACCTATTCCATGCCTAAGCCTAAGTAAGTGAACACACCAAAAGTTTAAACTGATTACTATAAACCCCCAGACTGCTCCATGTATCTCCAGTAACAGCTCATGGAACCTGAGCTGGGCAGGGAGGTAAGTGATTCACTTTGGAATTCCTGCCATCATATGACAAGGTGCTGAGTTCTTAGCTGGTACCCAGCACATGTTTGTAGAATAAAAAAGGAAACAGATATGAGAAGAACTGAACAGGGCTTTACTTGGTCTTATAACAGTTAGAAAACAGTTCTTCTTCTCTTTTCCCTTAAGGATAGATATAAAAATCCATGATGACAACTGGCTGAGAGGTTTCCCTCTCTGGCCTAAAAGATCCAGATGGAAGAAACTAACCAATTATATTTAACAGTTCTGACAAATCAGGGCATGCAGGTCACATGAGAGTAGCTATCACCGAGGTTAAGCTTCATACTAATTTAAAGGCTTCTTAAAAACGAATTTCTGAAACTCTCCTGAGGGATTCCAGGATTTGGAAGTTCTTCCCTTCAGGAAGCCCTGTCCTGACACATTCTAACTTAATTATTCTAGTTGGAAAAAAAAAAAAAAATTGAGGTGATATCAGGAAACCAGGAATCTAATTCCAGTTCTGTCCCTTATGGTGTGACCTTGAGTTTGTCATTTAAACACAACCTTTTCTTACTTTTCCAAATGTAAATAATTAATTTAATGACTGTCCTACTTCAGAGAAAAATGAAAGACTGAAATATTCTCCAACACATTTTGATGCTACTAAGATTGACAGAATTACACCCTTAATCAACAACACTTTGACAAAATTCTTTTACATCTGTGATTTCATGTGGCCTTCATAACAATGTTGTGAAGGCTGACATTATCATCTCCTTTGACAAATGACAAAGTGAGACTCAGAGAAGTGACAGTGGCAGAGCCAGGCACGATTCCAGTCTTTGGAGTCTTCTCTGCACATCTTCTGTCAGGTAGCCTAGGAGGAAGGAAGTGATCTCTCTTCCTTCAGGAGCACAGGAAGTGACAATTCATATGTTAATTAAATCGATCATATCAGTTGAAAATTTAGTAAATGCTAAGTATCAAGGTTTGCCAATTATCTAAGGTGACAAAAACCCAATGTGATTCTTGTCCTAGAGGAATATCATCTTGAGAAAATTAGGAGCAGATCTTTACATGACTAATCTCAACTCAGTGCGTGTGGACCGAGACAGGGAAGACACAAGATGAACCTGGAACACATTGGTCACAAAGTAATGAGGATGCTCAAAGAAAGATGGGGCCATGTGAAAAGGATACAGCAGCCAACTTCAAGCGGCTTCCACTGGCCAAATCTAGGACAATATGAGCATCAAAATGAATAATGATAACAAGAAATTATTACTAAATAAAATAAGAATGCATGAGTCCATATTGACGTAAACAAATGAATAAATAAAAAAATAGAGAAGAAGGGAAAGCTTTCACTCGTAGTAGAATCCCAACTAATAAATGTGGAAAAAATGAAGGAATTAGAAAATAGCCATTTGGTCAATAATTGACTCAGGCAAGACCTATATAGAGTAGAAACTAAAGGAAATGCAAGTAGAAATAGAAAAAACACTAATATGAGGGCCAGCCCTGGCGGCCTACTGGTTAAATCTGGCACACTCTGCTTCAGTGGCCCAGGTTCGGTTTCTGGGTGCCAACCTACATGACTCATCTATCAGTGGCCATGCTGTGACAGTGGCTCACATACAGGACAGAGGAAGATTGGCAATGGATGTTAGCTCAGCGAGAATCTTCCTCAGCAAAAAGAGGAAGACTGGCAACAGATGTTAGCTCAAGGTGATTTTTCTCAGGAAAAAGCAAACAAAATACCTCACTATTAATATGATGCTTTAACACACCACTCTCAGAATAAGACAGATGGAGAGACAAAAAATAAGGATATAAAAGATCTAACCAGTATAATCATCTGATGTTGATCTTATGGATATATACAAATCTTATGGATATATATTGAACACTGCACCCTAATATTGCTGAACAGGTACATTCACAAAAACTCATCACACATTAGGTCACAAAGAAAATGCTGGTAACTTTCAATTCTCTCTAATCACAATGAAACAAAACTAAAAACAAACAAATGAAAAAGCAAAAATGCTCTTTGACAGGGAAATTTAAAAAACAAGTGAAGGGGCCAGCCTGGTGGCATAGTGGTTAGGTTTGCACTTAAGGTCATCTGGGGTGGACCTACACTTGCTCATCAAGCCATGCTGTGGCAGTGTCCCACATACAAAACAGAGGAAGATCGGCAGGGAGGTTAGCTCAGGGTCAATCTTCCTCACCAAAACAAACAAAAAAACCAGAGAAAAGAAAAATAAAAACAAGAATTACAGAATTTCTGAAAAATAATGATAATGAAAACACTTCGCATCAGAATCAATGAGGTACCTTTAAATCAGTGATCAGAGGAAAATTAATAACCTTAAATAAATCTATATCAATAAAATAAATAAAATGATAAAACAAATTACCTATAAAATTCTAAAAATTAACAAACATAAGTGAATTATATTTTCTATTTGAAGAGTAGAAAAAGAAACAAAGTAAACCACAAGAAAGGATGAGGAAAGAAATCATAAAAATAAAAGCAGAAATTAATAAGGTAGAGGACAGAAAAATACTAGATCCATTTAATAAATCAAAATGCTGGGTTCTAGGGAAAAAACCAACAAAATAGACCAATCACTAGCTAATTTAATCAAGAATAAAAGAGAGAAAGCACAAATATAAACATAAGAAGTGATAATGAGCAAAACAATCGAATCAAAGCCAACTAAAAAAATAAGAGACCACTTTGCACTTTTATGCAAGTAAATTTGAAAACCTAGATGGAATGGATAATTTCTCAGGAAAGCCAAGTTTACCAAAATTGACTCTAGTAAAATACAGAAAGCTTAAACAGACCAATTCTGATGGAAGAAGCAGCTAGAGTCATTAAGGAATTACCCCACAAAGCAGGAGGAGGCCCAGATGCTGTCACGGGAGCACGCTACCAAGCCCTCAGAGACCACATCGTCTCAAGGCTACCTAGATTAGCGCAGAGCACAGACAATGGAGGGAAACTCCAAGTTCTTTCTATGAAGCAAAAACTAAACTGACACCTATATCTGAAAAAGACAGCAAAAAATTACAAAATTATAAATATCACTTATGAATATGGATGTAAAAATCCTAAATGAAATATTTATCAGATTCTAACACCACATTAAAAAAATAATACACATTACTGAGTAAACTGAAAAAAAATGTGAATATGGATGATAGATTAAATATTGTATCAATGTTAAAAATGTACATTTAGAGAGAGCAAATGATATAGCAGATAGGGCAAAATGTTAATTGGTGGATATGGGTAAAAAAGATTCTTTCTACTATTCTTGCAACTTTCTCTGAGCTTGAAATTATTCCTGAACAAAAAGTTAAAAGAAGAGACCATATCATGACCAAGTTGGGTTTATAACAAGAACGCAAAAGTATTTCAATATTAGGAAATCAATTAACAGATTATATTAATAGGTCTTAGGAGAAAAATTATATGATGACTATCTCCATAAATACTGAAAAAGCTTTTGACAAAACTTAACGCTCAAGAAAATAATATGGGGTGGCCCCATGGCCCAGTGGTTAAGTTCGTGTGCTCTGCTTCAGTGGCCCAGGGTTTCACGAGTTCAGATCCTGGGCGTGCACCTAGCACTGCTGGTCAGGCCATGCTGAGGCGGGGTCCCACATAGTAGAACTAGAAGGATCTACATCTAGGATACGGAACTATGTACTGGGGGGCTTTGGGGAGAAGAAGAAGAAAAAAAAGAGGAAGATTGGCAACAGATGTTAGCTCAGGGCCAATCTTTAAAAAAAAAGAAAAGAAAAGAGTATCTGGCTACTTCCTTAACAAGATAAAACACATATACCTAAATCTTAAAGCCAACATCTTAATGGAGAAACACAAGAGGCATTCCCACTAAGTCAGGAATAAGGCAAGGATGCCTCCTATCTCCACTAATACTTAACATAGTACTGGAAGTATTAGCCAGTGCGTTTAGATAAGATAAAACGATCAGGAGCCTAAGCAATCGGAAAAGAAGTAAAACCTATCTATTTATAGATGACACGATAGGCTACCTGGAACACTCTAGACGTGTTCCAACCACTAGAGTAAGCACGAGCCACACGCAGTTGCTGAGCACTAGAAATGTGACTGTTTCAAACTGAGATGTGCTATAAGTGTAAAATATACACTGGATTTTGAAGACAGTGAAAAAATAATGTAAAATATTAATAATATTTTATATTGATTACATATTAAAATGGTCATGTTTTAGATATTATGGTTTAAATACACTATTAAAATTAATTTTATCTGTTTCTTTTTCTTTTTTAAATGTGACTACTAGAAAATTTTAAATTACACATGCGGCTCAGTATTTCTATTGGACAGTGCTTCCCTAGAGAATCAGGGATAAAGCTAGCTCAAACAGAAAAAGAACTCAGCAAGGTAACAATATATAGCTAATAGGCAAAACTCAATAACCTCCATATACACAAACAATAGCCAGTAAGAAGATGTAATGGAAGAGAAAGGTGTTTACAATAGAATCACGAAAGACGAAATACTTAGGAATAAAGTTAACGAGAAATATGCAAAACCTGTATGAAGAAAATTAGAAAACACTCCTGCAAGACACAAAAGTCGACCTGAACAAATAAAAAGACATCTCTTGTTCTTGTATGTCTCAGTATCATCAAGTTGTTAGTTCTTGCCAAATTAATTCAGAAATTTAATGCAATCTCAATATTTCCTTTGAAGTTAGACAAGTTGATACTAAAGTTCATATGAAAAAAACATGAGAATAGCCAAGAAAACAATGAAAAGGAAGAACTATGAGAAGGACCAGCCTTAGCAGATGCTACAACAAACGACAAAGCTTCTATAATTAAAACTGTGGTACTGTGTGAATAAACAGACAGGAAGACCCAACTATACACATAACTGCAGTAGATGATAAAGGTGAGACATCTCAAACCACTGGGGCAGAGATGGATTGTTTTTTAAAAAACTTTTTTAAAGACTGGCACCTGAGCTAACATCTGTTGCCAACCTTCTTTTCTTCCCCCCTTCTTCTCCCCAAAGCCCCCGAGTACACAGTTGTATATTATAGTTGTAGGCCCTTCTGGTTCTACTATGTGGGATGCTGCCTCAGCATGGCCTGATGAGTGGTGCCATGTCTGTGTCCAGGATCCAAACCAGCGAAACCCTGGCCTGCTGAAGCAGAATGCACAAACTTAACTGCTTGGCCATGGGGCCGGCCCCAAAGATGGACATTTTAATAAATGATGGTAGAATAATGGATGGCCATTTGGAAAAAGATAAAATTAGATCTATTTTTTTTTACCCTACACAAGAATAAACTCCAAATGGATCAGAGATCTAACCATAAAAAAATGAAATATACAAATACTAGTGGAAAACACGGATAAATTCCTATGATAAAAGGTTGAAAAATTCAACTATAAAATACAACTAAAACCTCTGCATGGCAAAAAAACCTACAAAGTAAAAATTCAGAAAAAGTAGTTATAATATATCACAATAAAAGGATTAATATACTTAACATACAAAAGACTTTTTAAAATTGAGGAGAAAAAAGACCAAAATCCTATAGGTAAATGAGTAAAAGAAATGAAGAGATGATTCACATAAAAAGATAAAAATGGCCCTTACGCACATGAAAAGATGTTAAACTTCACTCAAAAAGAGAAATGGAAATTAAAACTATACTGAGAAACCATTTCTTAGCCATTAGATCGGGAAAAAAGAGACAGGTTGGTAATACCCTCTGCTGTTGAGGCCAGAGGACAGCAGGCGCTCCTGCACTGCTGGGGGCAGTGAGAAATGGTACCACCTCTACGGAGAGGATTTGTCAACATGTAACAAAACCCTACTTAGATATTTAGACGTCTATACCTTTGGACTCAACAATACCACTTCTGGAAGCTGACCCTGAAGATATGCCTCCAAAATATGAAAATAAATGTGTACAAGTTTACTAATTGTAGCATTACTTGTAATGGTAAAATATGGGGAACTATCTGGTGCCCAAAGGAGCCTAGTTGACTAAACTACGGTATGTGCACACGACAGAGTGCTCTATAGCTTAGGAGGGCGAACTCTGTGAACTCACAACAGAGTGATTCCTAGGGGATACTGTTAAGTAAGAAAAGTAAGCAAAGTACAAAAGGGAATTCAGAGTGAGCCACCTTTTGTTTAAGAAAAGAAGGGTAGACTAACACGCATATCCACCTACTTTTGCAAAATGAAATGTTGGAAGGATAAATCAGAAAACAATGACAGCGATTACTTAGAAAGGGTAGCAGTGGTGGAGGGAATAAGGTGGAAGGAAAGGACAGGGAGGAAAATTCTCTCAGAAAACTTTTTTGTATAGTTTTGACTCTTGGACGCTTTTGTACATATTCAAAGAATAAAATTAAATCCACAAAGAGGGGGAAAAACCTAAACCTAAAACTGACTGCAAACAGAAATAAATGAACCCAACTGTATTTTAAATGAATAACCTAATCACACTGAAGGAAAAATGAAAAAAAGATGCAAGTAACTTTTGAACAAAGTATTTGATTAGGAAGGAAAATGCAAACAAATTTTGAAAGCTTCTTTTTTTGGTGCAGAAGATTGGCCTGAGCTAACATCTGTGCCCATCTCCCTCTATTTTCTATGTGGGCTGCCACCACAGTGTGGCTTGATGAGTGGTGCTAGGTCTGCACCAGGGGGCAGAACCTGTGAACCCCAGGCCACCGAAATGGAGCAGGTGAACTTAACCACTGTACCACCAGGTCAGGCCCTTGAACTCTTCTTATTAAGTTTTTTTCTTCATAGTGGTATGAGGGGAGCAATTCTGAAACTATTATACTTGTATTTTAGGACTAATGTTGGTGGGAGCCAAGGTTTACTGCAGAAAAAGGGAGATCCCCAATTTTTCACCAACCTGTAAATGTTGGGAATGTTCCAGGACAGTTGTCGGACAGCTTCTCTTCTCTATCTACACTCATGCTCCTCAGATCCGTGGTTCCTAAACCTCGGCTTGCATCAGAATCACCTGAAGGGCTTGTTAAAACACAGACTCCTGGGCCCCAGCCTCTGAGTTTCTGATCCAGTAGGTCTAGGAATTTGCTTTTCTAACAAAGTCCCAGGTGATGCCAATGCTGCTAGTCTGGGGACCACACTCAGAACACAATCCTGTATGATCTCCTCTAGCCTCATGGCTTTAAATTCTATCTATAATTAAAACTTCCTAATTTATATCACTAGCTTAGAAATTGCCCTTAAACTCGAGACTTTAATTTTAATTAAAACTTCTGACTTGAAAATCTATTAGGCGTTCTAAGCATAATATGTCTACAACTGAACTCCTGATTCTCCCACCTCCTGCCTTCAAACTTGTTCCTCTCAGTCTTTTCTACCACATTCTATCTTCTCAAATGGCTCAAGCTAAACACCTTGACTCCATTACTCATCCTTGACTCTTCTCGTTTTCTCATATTCCACGTCCTATCAGCAGTAAACTCCATCAGCTATAACTTCCAAATACAGCCAGAATCAGACCAGTTCTCACCACTCCCTCTCCCACTTCCTTGGTCTAAATGACCATCATCTCTAACCCGGGTCACTGCAATGGACTCCTAAATGGTTTGTCTCTGGCCCTCTTGTCTAATTTCAACATAGCTACCAGAGTGAGCTTTTAAAAACATGCCTCAGATATCATCATTTCTGTGCTGGAAATGTCCAGTAACTTCCCATCTCACCCAGAGTTAATTGGTCCCATCTCACCCAGAGTTAAAGCCAAGACCTAGTGAACTCTACAAGATCTGATTCCTCATTGGTTCGCTGCCCTCCTTTCCTACGACTCTCCCTTGATGACCTTACCCTCACGCTGTCCTCGCTGTATACAATAAGCTAATGATGCTCAAACTTTTTGGTCTCACGACCAAATTTAAAATTTACTGAGGACCACAAATAGCTTTTGTTCATGTGGGTTACATCTATCAATATTTATCCTATTAGAAATTAAAACTGGGCCAGCCCGGTGGCACAGCAGTTAAGTTCGCACGTTCTGCTTTGGTGGCCTCGGGTTCACCAGTTTGGATCCCGGGTGTGGACCTATGCACTGCTTGGCAAGCCATACTGTGGCAGGCGTCCCACACATAAAGTAGAGGAAGATGGGAACAGATATTAGGTCAGGGCCAGTCTTTCTCAGCAAAAAGAGGAGGATTGGCGGCAGATGTTAGCTCAGGGCTAATCTTCCTCAAAAAAAAAAAAAAAAATTACTTTTAAGGGGCCAGACCCGTGGCTGAGTGGTTAAGTTTGTGTGCTCCGTTTTGGCAGCCCAGGGTTTCACCAGTGTGGATCCTGGACCCAGACATGGCACCACTCATCAAGCCATGCTGAGGCGACATCCCACATGCCACAACTAAAAATATACAACTATGTACCAGGGGCCTTTGGGGAGAAAAAGGAAAAATAAAATCTTAAAATAAATAAATAAATAAATAAATAAATAAATAAATAAAACTGAGAAATTTTAAAAATATTAATTTTAAATTAACAAAAAACATGTTAACACAATTTTACGAAAATTACTGTATTTTCCAAGAGAAAAAACTTTAGTGAGAAGAATGACATTGTTTTACATTTTTGCAAATCTCTTTAATGTCTGACCTACCGGAAGACAGCTGGATTCTCTGCTTCTGTATTTAATCTGTTGCTATATACCACTTTGGTTGAAGTATATGAAAAAAATCCAGATTCATGGAGACATGCAGTTGGAAAAGGGAAGACTACTTAAATAGGATTCTCAGGTAATCATGGATATTCTTCTTTGATTCTACACCAAAACTCAACAAGGGACAGTTTCTTAAATGTTAGTTGAAACGTGGAATCTGAAACCATACCAATGAACTTTTCATATTCTGTTAACCTTAAAATCCATTGGTCAGTCTTACAGTTTGAATGAATCTTTTATCTACGCATGATTTTGTAACATCATACATCGGTCATTTGGAAAATACTGTTGCACTGAGTTATCCAGATTTTCCAAGGCTGGCTCACTTTTTCATGCAATATCAAAAGTTCACAGCAGTTGACCTCACCCCAACCCCATCAGAAAAGTCTGTGTAAGTTCTGGGAAGCTGTCAGGGTCATGGTGGCAGGCACAAGTTTTCCAAAATTTTAATTTTAATTGAAAGCTTAAATTTTATCATTGTCAACAAATGCTATTAGTTGTTTTCCTTGAAGTGACAGGCTGGCGTAGTTCATTTTTAAGAAAATGTCTGCCAAATACCAAATGTGAACAACCACAGTTTGTCTGTTAGTCATTCTTTCGTGTAAAAATGGTGTTCCATAAAAAAAGTGGCTAGTTAGCTGACAGCTCAATTATACGAGTGCTTTTTCTCAAGGCAACCACAGCGCTTCAGCAAGCAGAACTGCTTGAGTCATACTTCCCACTTCCTCACACAGAGTATTAAAAAGATATGCACTCAAAGGTTGGAACTCGATGGACTCAAAGCCTACTGCTTCATCAAGTGAGCCTGGCTTCCTCCCCCTGCAATGTGTGGCAGCGAAAGATGCTTCTATTACTACAGCTTGGTGCCACTGCCCTGATTGGTGCCAAGGTGCCAGCAGTTTTACTCACTATTGCTTTTGCCCAATCAACGCAGTTATCAACCCAGTGAAAAAAGACAAATAAAGTTAATGTTATTATGAAAGCAGTTTTGATTTCAGATCCTGTGAAAGGGTCTTGGGGATGTCAAGGATCCACAGTTTGAGAACTGCTGTACTAAACACTCTATTGCTTTTGTGCATTATACTTTCAACTCCCTTTGCCAGGAAAGAATTTCTTTTCCCGGATATCCATACGGCATCATGGTACCTTTCAGTGAGGCTCTTCCTCAGCATCTCATACAAAATAATACTCCCACTCACCCCCCGCCCCCGCCCAACACTCTCTATTGCCCTCTTTCTCTTTATCCTACTTAATCTTTCTACAGAGAAATTATCACTCTCTGTTTACTTATTTATTTTCTGTCTCCTCCAACTAGTATATAAACAGCTAAGGGCAATGCTACTGTCTCCACTTCTTAGTCGTCCTTCATAGATGGTAGGTGCTAAAAATAAATCTTACTTGACTGAAAGAATGTACCCCATAACCTAGCATTTGATTCTAGGATTTTGGCTTAGATTGCTTTTTCAGTGGTTCATGTTTATTCCCTAGCAGAATACAAACTCCAAGAACAGAGTCTAATCTACATTTTATGTAGTCCCTAAAGCTTCTGGCACAGGCCTTGGACATACTACGTGTGCTCTCTTCCCTAGGGAATACTTGCAGTCCCATAGTCAACTCCAGGCAAAGTTTGTTTCCAAATGACAGCATGTATGTGGAGTGGCAGAAAATGGGCAAAAATTTTTATCTACTTCTTTCTGGTTTGCAACAATTTCTATTGTAGGAACACTCTAATTGGTATATAACAATGATGACCTCTTAGCTCTCAGGCTCTGTGTTTCCTATCCAAAAACATACTGGAAGTAGGGGAAAAAATACCATTGTGATGCTGTTTTCTGGTTGGTTTTAAGCAGAAGGTTCTTGGCTGAACATGCAAAGGTATCCACACGTGTCACTTAACGAAGGGGCTAAGTCCTAAGAAATGTGTCATTAGTCGATTTCATGGTTGTGCAAATGTCATAGAATGTACTTACACAAACCTAGATGCTACAGCGTACTACACACCTAGGCTGTATGATACTAATCTTATGGGACCACCATTATATATGCGGTCCATTTTGACTGAAATGTCATTATGCAGCACTTGACTATACTTAAAGATGAGCAGATTTGGCTCTGTGTAGCCACGATCCTTAAAAATATTCTATTTCTTTGACTTAGTCTTATATTTGTGGAAACCTAACTTAAGAATATGTTCCCCGGCATTAGAAAAAATGTTTAGATATGTTTATCATAGCATTATTATAAAAGAAAATTTGGATGATCAAACTAGGGGAATAATTAAGCCAACAATTGCATATCCATTCAATCAAATTATGTAATCATTAAAAACGATGTTATAAAGACTGTGCAATAACAGAACAAGTCGGATGATATAATGTTAAGTGAGAAACAATATAAAATTTAATATACAGGGTGATTAAACTGTATTTCAAAAAATTATTTGTAAGGAATAAAATATACAAATTGTTAACAATGGCAAAGGAGAGGAGGAAGGTGGGAAGCTCAGATGAACAGACCACATCTAAGAACAAAAGAATTACATGAACAAATAGACACTAACCTCTTGTACCTTATTCCAATTCCTAACTAGACGTTTTACCCAAAACAGAGTCTTAGAATATTAAAATTCGGAAAGGACCTTACATATCACCTAGTTTAATCTCCTTCTTTTAACAGACAGAGAAACTAAAGATTATAGAGAAAAAACACTTGATTAAGATCTCCCCAGAAGTTAATGGCAAAGCTGGAGCTGTAACTGTGAGCATTTGAACATGATGTGTGATTCTGAGGAAGTCACTTCATTTTTTTGCACTGTGGTTCTTCATTTGTAAAAGAGATAGCAGCACTTATCTAACGGGTTTGTGGAAATTAATAAAAGAAATCTTAACTAAATGTGAGTTGGGAAGGCCTGTAGGGGGAGCTCTCATGTCCAATCACACATTGTCAGTTACACCACACAAGAGACAGACATTTGCATCTTGGACAGGAAGTAAAGCTACTTTACTAGTGAAGGAAGATCTCTCTCCCACCCAGCAACATCCCAGCCAATGAGAAACGCCACAGCTCAGCCAATGAGAAATGCCGCAGCTCAGCCAATGAGAAATGCTGCAGCTCAGCCAATGAGAAATGCTATAGCTCAGCCAATGAGAAGCCACTGCTGCCCTGAACTGTTGTTTTTCCCCAATCTATTTTTGTTGAGAACAGCCTCTCCAAACAACCCCTTTTTTGCTACAAAAGTAGCTCCCCTTTGTTTGCTGGATTTGCCTATGGTTTGCCACATGTGCACATCCCAAATTACAATTCTTTTGGCTATTCCCAAATTTTGAGATAACACGGGCTGACAGGCTATTGTCAAGATTACACAAAATAACATATAATGAGACCACTGCAGCACTGGCTACACAGTACTCGGTAAACGTCAGCCTCTTTCCCTTCTGACTCTAGTGACTTTCTGCTACTATGCTGCTATGTGGGAGGTAGAAGAGCAGAGTAGATTGGGGAGAGTTAGAAAGAGAAAGGAAAAGGGGAAAGCAGCCAAGGGGCACCTATGGCAGAACAATGCTTCTGATCCTGATGGTTGGGGGACCCCGATTCCCTGTTCTAGTAACAGATACAGCCAATGGGCACCCTGTCCTGAGACTGAAGAGGGCCCACCTGAGACCCTGAAGAGTGCAGACAGGCTGGTGTTCTGCCTCTCCCCAACCCTCTTTTTTGCTCATTCCTCTCACGGTAATAATTAGTAAGAAACCATTCTAACGCCTTCCACTTCACAAAGGATAATTTGGGCAGTATCCAGGACCAGCTACTGTTAAAATTTCTGGCCTTTTAATGTAGTTCAAAGATACGCCATTTCTTTACATGCTAGTTTTTAATCACTCTGGGAATCTTCAATTCTGCTCCAACTTTGGCAGTCTGCAACACGTCTAAGTATACAAAAAGGTAAATACACCTTGGCTAAAATAATGGACGTATGGTAGTTACTTTAGTGCCCTTGAAATGAGAGAGACGTCTAAAAATCAAGTCAGCCTTCAGAAGCTAGCTCAGAGTATTGTGCCTTTAAAGTTAGAAGAAATTGTACCTTTCATCACAAATTCATCTGGACAACTCATCTTCTTGATTTGCAACTCTGTTGACCGATTTCAGATTGAGTTTCCTGGTTACGTACCTATGCTTAGTTTTGGCATATTCTCTTGATAACACGGTCTACCGCCAATTCAGCATTTATTCTATTTAGTTTGACATGAAGTCCATGGTTTCCCCAGCATGCTATCTCTAAGATTCTCTAGCACTGAAAGTGTAAAGGAATGTGGCATGGATGTGTTAGCTCAGGGCCAATCTTCCTCAGCAAAAAGAGGAGGATTGGCGGTGGATGTTAGCTCAGGGCTAATCTTCCTCAAAAAAACCCCCAAAAACCTGAAAAAACCCAACCATGCCTTTTCCCAGGGAAATGGTCCCCTGAATGTCTCAAATTCATTTCTTTCACTCCAACCCTACCTGCCACTAACTTAAATCATATCCTCATCATCTCTTGCCTTAATCACTGAAACGGCCAACTAAGTGGTATCCCTGCCTCTAACCTACCCCCACCCATCATCTCTATTCCTTATCTAACAGGTCGTAAGGATCTGTGTAAAATAAAAATATGATCATGTCACTCCTTTGGTTAAAACCCTTCAATGGTCTCTTCTTACTTTGTGGGCAAAGTCCCTCTGAGCAGGCCCTGCTTATTATCTGACCTTGTCTGATTTTAGTTTTCTGACATATGCCCTGTGTTTCAGCTTTCAGAATCACTTTTTTCCTTAGCTTGTGCCTTGTACACGTTAGTCCTCCTGGAATGCCCTTTCCTATTGCTTCTCCCATTGCTCACCAATTCTAGGCATTCTTCAGCAAATGCCACAAATCCCAAGAAGCCTTCCCCAACCTTCCCTCTCCTCACTTACTCAGTTTGTATGGTATTATTTTGAACTTTATACATTTCTGGTAACTCAAACATTTCATGCTATTTTTGACAACTATTTTATAAGTGCCTGCTTTAGTAATACACATAAACTTAGACTTTTAAATACTACCCATGAAAGATTCACCTTACTAATCATCATACAAACAACATATATCATCTGACAGCTAACCCAAATAAAACTTGAATTTACTCTTACTGAACCTCAATTTCCTTATTTATAAAATAACAGCATTACTAGAAAATGACTCATTTTTTGAGAGCTTAGTATGTACCAGCTGTTGTTCTAACACAGGAACTCATTTAACTCCTTGTAACAATCCTGTGAGTAGCAACTATTATTGCCTCTAACTAGAAACTAAGGCTAAGAGAGGTTCAAAGTCACACAGCTAGTAAATCTCTAAAAAGGTCCTTCCATTTTCAAAGTTCTATGAGAATTCTATCGGTCCTAAAAAATAACCAAATCTAAACAGGATGCAGAAAAGGTCAAATCAGCAAAAACTACTTCTACCTTATATTCTATTTATCTATATCTCATCTCTCCTAATAGAATTATATTCCTTACATATCTAGCATATTGGCCAATTCACAGCAGGAATTCACTAAGTATTTCTGAATGGATTTATCGAATTTTCAATTTTTAGCATCATATACTACACTGAAAGCCAAGTGTAGGTCAACAGAAGTTACCAGGAAAGACAAGATAAAGAAAATCCAATTACTTCTCAATGTTAATGTGGCCAATAGCTATACCAAGAATGGGGAGAAAGGACAGAGAGACTCGCATGTACTCAAAATACCCTTGGGGGTCCTACCCACTGCCCCTGGGTGGCTTTTCCAACTCCTTCTATTTCCATGAAAGTTAAATTTCCTAGGAATATCTCACTTGGCATAGTTGGTTGCACAACTATGTATAGAGGTGGCTCGACTCAATTATGAATGACTTCCTCTGTGAAAGCTACTATATTTCATTTTCTATGGCTAAAGAGCTGGTAAAGACTGGCCTAGAAAACTCACTTCTCTTGTCCAGATGTACAGTAACTAGTTATTAGTACTTTGAAGGATCCATCTCCCACTCTTCATCCTTCTCATTCTACTCCCAACACACCTTTCAAACGCATCTTAAGCCCCAGCTGCTGGGGTAAAAAAGGGCCGTGAAGTTTCTCGTAGATTTCACTAGGCATTTCCAAAATCACTGATGGAAACCCCTCACATGAGAATCACACTTCCCAATTCTCAAAGTACTTTAACATTCATTAACTCATTTGATCTTATTCACAATTATCTCAGACTTATTTACCTAATGGTTATGTCTAAACCTCCTTTGATGCATAGAGAAGTGAAGTGTGGTATGGCAAAAAGAACATGGATTTTGAAGTCAGAAACCCACGGAGCTAGGTTCAAGTCCTTGTAAGTCACTTAGTCTCTTTGAGCTAAGGGTTACAATGAGTTTAACTGAGATGAAATTCGAGGATGTGGATATGATAAGCACTGTGTCTGATATGACCTAGTTCTTATGCTTCCTGGTAACCTTTCTGAGCCTCAGTTTCTTCATATGTAAAACAAGGTTAAATACTTATAAACCCCAAAAGGGGTTTGTGAGATTTACTGAGATAATGTATCAAAGTGTCTGCCACCATATTTGGGACCTTGCATGGGCTTGGTAAATGTTAACTTCCTGTCTTATAAAATGGTGCTCATTAAACATCCTTCTAAACGACATTATAAAAGGTAATTCGTTTAATACAGTACTAAATAGCAGGTGCACAAAAGGTTAAACACATTTTTGTGACCTACGTTCTTTTCTACAGAAAGTTCCAAATAAGACTGGCTCTGCAGTGTACTCTCATTATTGACCACGTGTGTGAGTGAATTCAGCTCTGAGGGAGGCGTCCATGTTTCTACAGGGCAGGTATCATATGATCCCTACTGATTTGAATGAAGAAAAGATATTATGGGGAAAGAGGAGGAATCTTCTTATCTGATGAAAACCTTTACTGAGGAAGATACTAGGTTTATCACAACCTGGGTATTGTGATACAAGAGAACTGTAAAAGTATTTTCCAAATCTTGTGAAGCACCACCTCTACCCTCTCAGTAGCAAAAAAAAAAAAAAAAACCCAAAAACCTACCAGAAAACCCCCTTATCTAATCCAACATGGCCATTATGTCTTGAAGTTCAGTTCAACTTACACTGAGACTAGATAAGGCATAACATTAAGCATCTACAGTGACCGTTTGAGAAGATAAAAATAGAAAAAATGCAATCCCTTATCTTCAACAAGTTAGGGCACGGTGCAGTCCCCTTCTGCGGGAAGTGTGAACGCCACTCATCCTGCACTCGTAGGCCATCCCGACATGCAGAGAGCACTTGAGGCACAACACTGCACGCTGAAATGGACCGCGAAGAGAGTCCCAGCTGATGAGGGGCTAAGGAACTATCCAATCTCAGAAATATCTGATGAAAAAAGACCGAGGGGAACAAGAATATCAAGAGCTGTCTGAAAAGGTTTCAGGTGAAACAGGAAACAAAATTAGAGCCAAAGGAGAGAGACTGGAGGAAAGCAGATTTCAGGTCAAAAAAAAAAAAAAAAGATTTTTAGCCATTAGAGAGATCATAAATGGAAGAAAGGTGCTCCTTTGGGATCACTTGTCTCCTTGTCTCCTTGTCTCCGGAAGAATTTAAGTAAGGGCTACATGAGTGTTTATAGGGGATGCTCTCACAGTGAGCCCTGAATTAGGTGGGAGATGGAATTTGAGGACTTCTGAGATTTCCTCCAACCCTGAGGTTCTAGGACTCTATGACTTTTACCTTCCTGACATCTCATATTTATTATTAAGGCAACTGACTGACTCTTAACCAAAGTGACTTCTAGATGGGAGGGGAACATGGGAGAGAGTGACTCTGAAGTCTACACACGGGAAGATGTTAAGCTCGTGCTGGTGGATACAAGTTCTCCACAATTCCAGCTTTTGCTTGAAGGTTTAAATTTATCTTTTACAGCAAATGCTTATAGGTTGTTTTCCTTGAGAAGAGATGGGCTCACTTAATTTTGGAGAAAGCATCTGCCAAATATGCATGTCAGTTATTTTTCTTTAAGATTTTATTTTTATTTTTTCCTTTTTCTCCCCCAAAGCCCCCCGGTACATAGTTGTGGATTTTAGTTGTAGGTGCTTCTAGGTTGTCCCATGTCAGTTCTTTTAAGTAAAGATGATGTTCTACGAAAAAGTGGTTACTGCAGGTTGAAATTCAAACAGTCACACAACTGCCTTTTCCCAAGACAACCATTATTCTCGGATATTTTAAAGATGGAGAAACTGAACTCACAGAGGTTAAAAAGACTTGCTAAAGAACACAAAGGCAAAGTTAGAATTCGAACCTGGATCTTGCATCTCCAAAGTCCATGCTCTTTCCACTATGTTACCCTGAAACCCAAAACAAAACAAGAGTGTATCCCCAAATAAAGGAAAATAAAGAACTAAACATGCCTAGTTCTAATAATGAATGGCATCAGGGTACTGCTGACTCCTGCTTCTCCAATAATCCTTAGGAGTCTTTGCTGCCCGAAAGAATTAATTATCAGACCTCTCCTCTCTGCAGCAACCACAGAGCATATGGAATTGGAAATGGATTCAGCTTGTGCATGCGTCTGTGCATGTGTGTCTGCATGACACAGAACAGGAACAATGAACAAGAAAAAAAGAACAGGGAAAACCCACTTGGTTTATCAGTTTCCTGGACGGGATGTTGTTTTCATTCACGCAGTGTATCATTGGCCTTAGCATAGTAATTTAGAGGATGTGTTCTTTATTAGCTTTGCTCAACTTGGCTAGGTTCAGCTATGTGCTGCCAGCTGGGCTCATGCCAAGGCTGAAACTCCACTCCTCTAAATTCCAGTTCACTTAATAAAGCGTGGGTTGCCTCCTGCTCCTATCTAACTCAGTTAACACTTTCGGTTCTCTGTATCTAGCTCCTTCTTTCCCTCTTGACTCTGACTGATACAGCATGGCTAGAGGACCTCTGCAACTGTGAAGACAGTTCCCATTTTCCTGGGGCCTTTCTAGGCTGATAAACCTGTAGAGAGTGGGGGGAAACGGAAGGAGAATAAAATGCATGATAGGGCCACAAGCTCACTTTAAAAGCCTCCTGTTACTGAAACTCAAGGGAGTGACCGACCTGAGCTGTCTGGGGCAACAGGTGAGAGGATTCTTGAGTAATTTCAGCCAGTGGAGGGATATGTCTCCTCAGAAGATGGTCTGCCCATGGTCTTGGCAAGCCTGGGCACTTAGAGAGGTGGCACGAAAGCACACGGTAATGGAGCACCTGCCAGTCAGCCACACAGTCACACACACACTCCAGCTTCCCTTAGCACAAGGCAAGGAATCTAAAAAGCTTACAAACTGCCTTCTTGGCATATCACCCTCATAATCTTCTGTTTTTCTTTGCTCTGTTTAAGAATTTGCTAAATTTCTCTCATCTTCTTGATATACATGAATGTTTACGTTTTGAATGGTTTTGTTTTATTTTTCTTCTGGTAAGTCATTATTGAGATTCAGAAATTCTCATTTATAACTGTAATATTTCCTCAAAAAATCTTCTAGGGAATTAAGAGGAAAAAAGGTAATAACTCAGAATTTTTATTACTGGTTTCCAATATGCCTGTCCTAAAAACCACATTTATTGTTAGTGCCATGGAGTCGATTCTGACTCCTAGCGACCCTGTGTCCAGCAGAGCAGAACCCTGCCTGGTTCTTTTGCACCATCCTCTCACCTTCTGGCACTATATCAGACAATACTCTGCTGCTATTTACACAGTTTTCATGGGCAATTCTTTTGGAAGTGGGTGGCCAGGTCTTTCTTCCTAGTCTGTCTTAGTCTGGAGGCTCTGCTGAAAACTGTGCACCATGGGTGACCCTGCTAGTATTTGAAATACCAGTGGCAGAGCTTTCAGCATCACAGCAACACACAGCCGCCACAGTATGACAACCAACAGACAGTCTGGTCTTGCTTCCCTCACTGGGAAACGAACCTGGGCTGCAGGGGTGAGAGCACGAGTCTTAACCTGCTAGACCACCAGAGCAGGTTAAGAACTACATACACATTTAAAATAGGGGATTTTGCAAGTTGATATGTATTGACGCTGGCACACAGTAGGTCATACAATAAAAGCTTGCCAAAGAAAACTACACAGGTCTGAGTAGTCCCAAGAAAACAGCAGGTGTGGTCAAATATATTAACTGCCTAATCACATCTCACTATTTCCAGGAGTTTGAGAGATGCCAGTTGTTTCACTAGACACGCCAAAAACTTGCTACCATTCTCAGGAATCTGTGGTTGGTGAAGTCAGGAGAGAGAACTGGGCAAAGCAAAGGCGCAGCATAAGGAAGCTGGAAGAGAGGCATGAAACAGGAATTTTCTGCCCCTTGGGTAGATACGATTAGAATCAGTAAGAGAACCCAGATCCTCTGCTTCATGATCTAGTGACACTCATTTCATTTCCCCATATTCCTATTTCTATTTGTGTACTATAAAGCAAACAGTCAAGAGAAAACCAGTTATGGGAGTACCGGTTCACTGCGCAAAGAAAATAAATAGATATATTTATTTTTCCTGACCAAAATAGGGCACTTAAATGCCTCTGTGTGCAGCTCCCTTTTCTTGTGATGTCTAGGCATCTTAATACAGAAATAACAGACATATAGTGGAACTCTACTATGTGCTACATGGTGCTATGCACCTGCACACCCATTTTGTCATTGAAATCAATCAACCTGGGAAATAGGCACTTCTCAATAAGCTCCACCGAGCCTAGTACTGCTAACATGAGGCTACTACATGATCGTTGTATAGATGGATGAATAAAGGCCAGAGTTTCTAGATGTGTTTAGACTACAAGGCCAAAACTGGAATAAGGACAGAGGTTGTATATGTGTGTGTGTGCATGTGTAGGGAGAGAGGAAATGGTATATTAAATAAAGGTAAGGACTGGAACTAGTATATATGAGAGGGTAAGAGGGAAAATAGCCAAAGAGCCAAGTATCTGTCCTCCTTAGGGGCACCAAAGAATTTGTTTCACTTGTTAGCCAATGTGCTCACACCTTTTCTGACACGGCTAATGAACACACCTTCTCAGGAGACAAGAGGGGCGTACTGGTCACTAGAAGCTTCCTGAAGAGGAAATTCACTTGCTTGTTGTCACTTAGCAGAAAAAGAAGTTGGGTGAGAGGCTCAGGGCCCAGGTGTAGAGTGTACATGGTTTAGTGACAGAGAGGCGGGTGAATATGGGCTCAGAGATGAGCCTTTCTGGAGATGAGGGCCCTCTGCCACTCTTATTTTTGGCTATAACAATTCCAAAATTTAAAAAACAGAATGTTAGTTTCAATAACTCGTAGTCTGCTGTTAAAATTGTGGTAACACTCTCACTTTTGTAATTAAGTGAATAACAGCTTTAACGATGAATAGAAATGGAATCAGAAAATATAGCATGATCTACTTCACTCAACAAATCTTATTGAGTAACTGCTATTTGCCAAGTGCTCAGGATATAAAAATGAATTTAAGAAATTAGTTCCATTTAACAAGGACTCCAGGTAGAAATGAATGCTAATTTTCTAAACATGGCAGAAAGAAGAATTTTAGCTCCCTCATTAGTGCTTATACTGGAAAAACTAGCATTATTTTACATGTTGCAGGGGTAACTGTTTGTTAAATGAATAAAATAGTTGCCGTAGGTGTCATACTTTAAAAACTCACATTTTTCCTTCTTTAGTCACAGAATATGCCCCCCAATCTTATCCTTTTTACCACGATGTCACTGCCTCAATTCTCTTTCTCATCTGGAATATTCTAACAGCTTGTTTACTGACATCTCTGCCTCAGCTTCTGGAAGCCACTCATCCTTTCACTGTTACCAGAATGGTTCTTCTAAAACACAAATCTGACCAGCAATTAAAGCCCACTCAATGGCTCTTATTGCTCTTAGGGTAAAGACCCAGATCCTTAAAATGGTCTATAAGGGAAGTTGTGCATTTCCTCTCCTTCTTCTCTAGCCTTGTCTCTTTCCATTCCTCTGCTTACACCCTATAATCTAGTTATTTAAACATTTTTGAGTTCCTCAACCACACTTTTTTTTTTTTTTTTGAGGAAGATTAGCCCTGAGCTAACTGCTGCCAATCCTCCTCTTTTTGCTGAGGAAGGTTGGCCCTGAGCTAACATCCGTGCCCATCTTCCTCTACTTTATATGTGGGACGCCTGCCACAGCATGGCTTGCCAAGCGGTGTCATGTCCACACCCAGGATCCAAACCGGCGAACCCTGGGCCGCCGAAGCTCACCTACACTTTTTAAAAAGTCTCAGGCCTCCACCCATCTTTCCCCACTGCTGGCTGGAACTCTTTCTCCCTCCCCAATCTTCAGGTTTAAGCTTAGATGTCACTTCATTTGGAAGACTTCCCTGACCTCCAACTTCCGATCTAGGTTGGGGGCTCTTCTGCACTGCATTATTCCAAAGCTGTAATTTCTCTGTTGTCTGTATGCTCACAAAACTGTAAACTCTAAAGGCAGAATCCCCATCAACGAACCCAATGAGTAGCACTTGGTTGTGACTACATAGTTAGAATTTGAATGAATAGCCGGCTGAAGAAAATCAGTCCACCTGTTGATCTACGCGCTGTGACCTACAGGTTGGCTTTAGTTGTGTTATTCTTGCCTCAACCCTAGTTTTTCCCTTCGTGGTCTAGGACTGCAATTTAACCAACCTCTTTCTGACCCAGAATCCCAAAGTGATATAGTATAGTTTCCTACGTAGTTTTACAACAGGAAGAGACCATCCATAAAGTTACGGGAAACACTTTTTAAATGTTTCACAGGAAAAAAAAGAGACATTCTGAAAGTTTTGTTTTTAAGCATCAAATTCTTACTCTCCACACTAGGGTAATATTCCTACACATCAACCACAGCCTTGAGTTAGATTGGAAGGTTTTTCTTTGTACAATGCCACAGCTAGAAAGGGTAGACTGAAAAGGTAAAGGAGGCCTGGCCGACCATTTACTCCAACAGGTGTGCTCAAGGGCAGCGCTTCTACTGGACCCCGTATCTGTATCAGTATACAGAGTGCAGCCGGACCCAGTTTATACCAGATGAAGTCACAAGAGACTGCTACATAATCCAGAATAGTAATATATTAATTTACAGTAAAAATACAAAGCAGCTTGGATCTCATGTTCTTTTCCTGTTGTAAAATTACATGAGAAGCTAAACTATAACCTGAAACTTGCTTGCCCAGCCTGAAATCAGAGCAAGGGGGAGTTAAGTGGATTATTATAATGGCTAAAGGCCTAATTAGCATTACAGTCATGCCAACTGGACTGAACTCTTTATTTTGTTTTTTACATCTAAAAAGGAAGCATGTGTGTTTCAGTTTTATTCTAAGTCACACAAAAAAAGTGATGAGTTAAAAAAAAAAGCTTCTGCCTTTTATAACCAAGTACCTTGGATTAGTTACAAGCTTGGTATTTGCTGCCCATCAGAGCTGGCTTGGCCCAGGAGTTCACGAGCTAAAAAGAGTACTATGGCTCAGCAAAGGAGAACCAGCTGGCATGCAGGCGTCCCCTTCGAGAGGCAGAGCCCTACATGGGTGGAGGGCAGAGCTGG
Source organism: Equus quagga (assembly GCF_021613505.1). Taxonomy (NCBI): domain Eukaryota; kingdom Metazoa; phylum Chordata; class Mammalia; order Perissodactyla; family Equidae; genus Equus; species Equus quagga. The sequence goes on along the minus strand of NC_060271.1, from coordinate 17,166,884 downwards.
GCTCTAGGTGAGCTGATGGATCTGGAATCACATAAGAGACAGTCACAGGAGTCACCTGTTACCCATCCCCAAGACTAGGAACCTCTATAGTGCTACAGAGGCGGGAGGGCCCTTAAGGATCATCTAGTACAACCTCTCACATTAGGAATGACTTGCTCAAAGACATAAAACAAGTTTGTGGCCCAGTTAAGACTAGGCCCCAGTTCAAGGCTCTGATATTACACTACACCACTTCTTTACTATTTGTATCAGGATCTGGAAGCCAACATCCAGGGTCTCAAATGAAATTTTTTTATTTTTGAGGAAGACCAGCCCTGAGCTAACATTTGCCACCAATCCTCCTCTTTTTGCTGAGGAAGACTGGCCCTGAGCTCACATCCATGCCCATCTTCCTCTACTTTTTATATGTGGGACGCCTACCACAGCATGGCTTGACAAGTGGTGTCATGTCCACATCCGGGATCCGAACTGGAGAACCCTGGGCCGCCGAAGTGGAACGTGCGAACTTAACCGCTGCACCACCAGGCTGGCCCCTCAAATGAAATTTTGAAGAGAGACCAAAGGAGAATGGGGAGAGTATAGGGTAACCATGTGTGAAGGCAATACGGCTCAAAGCGATGGCCCGGACAGCTGGCCCAACTAAAAGATCTCCATGGCCTCTCCATCTAGACTCCCTCTCAGATATCAACAGAATCAAGTCACTTAATCCTCTGAACTTCACTTTTCTCATAAATAAAACGTCTCTGAAAATAATTATACCCAGTTTAGAGTTACCAGGAAGATGAAATGAAATAACACTTGTAAAAGAATATTAAATGAATATTGGTATTTTTTCCTACTTACTGTGAGCAAGAAACAATCTCATGATTACTTTGAATTTTTTAACATCTGCACACTGAGGATCAGAAGGTAGGAAGGAAGGAGGAGACAGTATGATCAGAAAGAGAACAGGCTTACACACAGAGAACATCTTGTTTTGTGAAATGAATTGAGTAACCACATTTTTTCCACATTGTATCACTTGCTCCTTAGCCAGGAGGCTGAGATGGCTAAAGTTCCGCTATTACTGAAAGCTACATTACAGAGCCTACTGAGGGGATGAGGTGGGGGAGGTGGGGGGTGTTGGCAGAAACAACCTGGCTGCTAGAATGATGACCAAAGGACCTGGTCTGGAAATGCCAACTGGAATAAGGTCCCTCTCTACCTTCTGAGCCTGGTCCTTCTGGTCATATTCTGTTAAAAATCTAAGATCTCCAGGGACATACAGAAGAGGAGATGAAAACAGTCAGCAAACATCTCTGGAAGCATCAACCACATAGTGAGTCATATTTCTTATCAGCATGGTGAACAGTCAGAAACGAATGCATGTCCAGCAATTCCTGGACACAAAGACTCTTAGCTCTTCTGGCTCGTGAGAACTGCCTGACTGCTATGAGAGATTTGCCAATCAAAATAACAGAGTTCTCTGGGCAAGAAAGCAAGAAAATCAACCTACTAAGTGAATATTGCCTGGAACAACAAGGTTTATCCTGTTTGAATCTCAAATTAACAAAAATGACTCCACTGCCACCTCCAAGGCACTTCTCCTCTCACTGCTCCCACAGAAATATTATCTCCCAGGGCTTGCAGAGGGATGCTAATGGACTTCTCATACCGACCCCAGGGCATTTGTTTCTTGAAGCATAGAGAGGAGCAGTGCTTTCCTGAGGCAAGAAGTGTGTCTCACCACCTCTCTACCCTCCATCTCAAGTTCTCTCCACCTCAGTGCCACCAACCTAATCCAAGCAGCCCTCATCTCTTCCTTGTCCACAGTTACCGCAGCACAACCCATTCTCCATAGAGCAGCCCAAGTGACTTTTTAATTCAAAGATTTATTGACATATAATTCACATACTGTAAAATTCACCCTTTTAGTGTACAATTCAGTGTTTTTAGTAGACTCATAGAGTTGTGGAAACATCGTCCCTATTTTAAAACATATTCAACATCCCCAAAAGAAACCCCATACCCATTAGCAGTCACTTTCCATTTCCCCTCTCCCCCAGCCCCTAACAACCACTAATCTTCTTTTGTCTCTATGTTTTTGCCCATTCTGGACATCTTGTATAAATGCAATCATACAATGTGTGGTGTTTTGTGACTGGCTTTTTTCACTTAGCATAATGTTTTGAGGTACCTCTATGTTGTAGCATATATCAGTACTTCATTTCTTTTTCTTGCCAAATAGTATTTCGTATGGGTATACAACATTTTACTTATCTATCCATCAGATGATGAACACGTAGGTTACTTCAACTTTTTGGCTACTACGAATAATGCTGCCATGAACATTCATGATACATTTTTGTGTGGATGTATGTTTTCTATTCTTTTGGGTATATACCCACAAATGGAATTACTGGGTCACAGGTAACTCTATGTTTAACATTTTGAATAACTTCCAAACTGTTCCCAAAGTGGCTCTAGCATTTTACAATCTTACTAGTAATGTATGACAGTTCTAATTTCTCCAGCATTCTCACCAACATTTGTTATTGTATGTCTTTTGATTATAGCCATACCCTGTATGGATGTGAAAGTGGTATCTCACTGTGGCTTTGATCTGCATTTCTCTAATGACTAATGATATTGAGCATCTTTTCTAAGTACTTATCGGGCATTTGTATATCTCCTCTGGAGAAATATCTATTCAAACCCTTTGCCCATTTTTTAACTGGGCTATTTGTCTTTTTTATTGTTGAGTTTAAAGTGTTCTTTTGTATTCTGGATATGAGTGATTTTTTAAATGTAAACCAGATTTTGTCATTCCCCGACATGGTACCCTCTCATGATTCCCCACCACATTTGGAATAAAATCCAAATCCTCACTCTGGCTTATAAGGTCCTACATGACTTTGCCACTTTCCCCCTCCCACAGTGCATTGTGGTTGAGCAGTCATCTTCAGCACCATTGCATGTATGTCCCATCTGCCTGCCTGGAATTCTCTTTTCTTGAATGGTTTCTTCTCATCATTTGGTTTAAATATCACCTTTTCAGATAACTTTTCCTGAAAAGAAATTGTATCTCAAGAGGCCCTCCTCCACAAAGAGGGAGAAAGAAACTTTTGGGGATGATGGATATGCTCATTATCTTGATTGTGGTAACGGCTTCTTGGATGCAGACATAGGTGAAAACTTTTCAAACTGTATACTTTAAATATGAGCCATTATTTTACTTTAATTATACTTCAATAAAGTTGTTAAACAAAAAATCCCCTTCACCATCTCACCTTCACTGTCACTCTCTTATCATTCTTTATTTCCTCAGGAGAAACTGTCTATCTGAAATCACCTTGTTTATTTCTTGATTTAAATCTTTACCGACTATCTCATCCACCAGAATGGAAGTGCCACGAGGGCGGGAACGCTGTCCATCTTGGCAACTCCTGTATCCTCAGCTGGCCTCAAAATTAGATGCTCAATAAATATCTGGCTAATTGAATGAATGAATTCGACAGAGGTTCAGAAAAGAGATCCACAGACAACAGGAAGGGTGACTTTCTATTCCCTCAGATTCATCACAACTTTTAGACTTAAGGGGATGAGATTCATTATTATTTCCTTTATTAAGAGCAGCTATCTCAAACCCTACCCTGGATGATCTCCAACATCCTCATTAGAAATATCATTTACTGTTCAATTACTCTGTAGTACTGTTCTAGTACTTTATATATACTCTCCCAGCGGTAGTGGTTACTTTTACAATAATAGTATTATAATAATGATAATATAGCATATAATATATTATATAGTAGTAATTGTATTTACTAATTTTAATAAATATAATATAGTATATAACAACGATAATAATAGCAACAATAGAAAAAACAATACAAAAAAAATAGTGAATGTTTAGCACTATTTGCCAGATATTATGTAAGCACTTTATCCATGTAATCTCATTTATTTCTCACAATAACTTTATGAAGTAGGCATTCTTTTACAGACGAGAAATCTGAGGTTTAGAGAGGTGAGCTAACTGCCCAAGGCCACACAGCAGGTAAGGGGCAGAGCTGGAACTCAAACCTAAGTCTCTCTTCCTTCAAAGCCCATGCTTTTTCCATTCTGCTACAGCTCTTCTCAAGTACTTACAACGTTACTCCAGCTCATATACAAAGCCCCTAAGACCTGAGGAAGATGTGCACCTTGAGAATGATACTACTCAAACTCTGCAAAGGGTTAGGAACAAAAGTAGGGCAGACGAGAAGCTAGTTGCCTGAGAATAAACCAGGACATTTAGAGCAAGGAATTTTACTTTATCACAAACTCTATGTCTAGCTTCCCCTGACATTTTATTCTTACTGTTTCTGATTACTCTCGGGTAGACTTTGGTTTTTACCTAAGTTGCCGGCCCTTGCTCCTCCTCTGCCTACTAGTGAGGGTCAGTGGTAAAGATATGCTGACGATGAGAGATCTAGGTAATCTCCCTTATCTACTTGGGTTGGATTCAAGAGCTCATAGGTGGCCCTTTACCTTTAGTACCAGGTGGCTGCAGGTTATCTCCAGTCAAGGAACACCAGCCCACAGGGAAGATGTCCCGGGAGTCGAAGCGGCACCAGTAGTCAAAGGCCCCTCGCCATCCATCAAAAGTGACGAGCACTTCTGAGCCCCGCACCTCCCCAATAGTAGCTGGGCAAATAAAATGAGGGTTCTTCCTGTCCACAGCTTCTAGCTTCATTCCCATTTTGAAGAAGTTGTGGGAAGGCGATGGTGGTTCCTAGATGAGAAAGAGAAATAAATAGACCTAGGCACAAAGAGAGAGGCTATGTATGCCAAAAGACTGGTACCTCATTCGGATGATAACAAGTGACTGCTATATAATAAGATTTACAATGGAGATTTAGTCTCTCTTTTAAATGGATCTCAAAGCACACCAAAGTATTACTTTGCAATCCTAACATTTTGACATCTTTACTTCACATTTTTTTTAAAGAAATAAAAGTTAACAACGTTGAATCCCCTTTGTGCTCTTCCCTTACCCCATTCCCTATGCATATTTTTATACTTTACTATATATGTACATATCTATTTGCATACTTTTAAATTTTATATAAATGGTACTATACTGTACAGTCATGTGCCACATAACGAAATTTCGGTCAGTGATGGACCACATATATGATGGTGGTCCTATAAGATTAGCACCATAAAGCCTAGTGGGCTTTACCATCGAGGTTTGCATAAGTACCTCTGTGACATTTGCACAATGACGAAATCGCCTAGTGATGCATTTCTCAGAACCTGTCCCCGTGGTCAGACTACAAGACTATACATATCATTCCACAACTGTTTTTTTGTTCAACATTATGTTTTTGACATTTATCCATGTTGATAAATTTAGGTCCAGTTCAATTTAACTAACTATACATATCATTCCATAACTTTTTTTTTGTTCAACATGTTTTTGAAATTTATCCATGTTGATAAATTTAGCTCTGGTTCAATTTAACTGCTAATAGTATTCTATTATATGTGTATACCACAATTTATTCATTCTCTTTTGATGGACATTTAAGGTTGTTTCCAATTGCTTATTATTTCAAAAGAGTCTTAATGACCATTCTGGCACTTGTTCCTTTGTACACACGTGGGAGGGTTTCTTTAGGGCATATTTAGAGAGGTGAACTAAGTGCCCAAAACTATACAGCCGATAAAAGGCAGAGCTGGAACTCAAGCCTGAGTCTCCTTTACCCCAAAACCCGTGCTTTTTCCATTCTGCACAGGACAACCATTCTCCATTTCTTTAGGGAGTAGAATTGCCAGGTTATAAGATATATACATCTTCTGCTGTATTAAATATTGTTATAATGCCCTCCAAAGTGGCTGTAACATTGTACACTCTTTCCAGCAGTGAGGAGAGTTCTTGGGTGCTGATCTGCAATGTGGCTGCATAGATAAAGTTTCCAAAAAAGTGTTTTACACTCTATTCTGTTCTCTTGGTCTTACTGTCTGACCCTGTACCAAGAACACAGTCTTAGTAAATGAATATCTGGTAGAAAAAGGCCTATTACTTTGCCATTCTTCAACACTGTTTTGGCTATTCTTTCTCCTTGATCTTTCATGTGAATTTTAGAATCAGCTTTTCAAGTTCCACAGATTTTGACTGGAATCACACCAAATTTATAGATTAATTTGGGAAGAAATAACCTTTGTATGTATGATATCGAGCATCCCCATCCAAAAACATGCTAGAGTATCTTCCATTTAAGTATTTTTTAATGTGGATTTCTTCTTTAATACAGATTTTAAAATTTCCTCTATAAATATCTCATGCTTTTCATGTTTTTTCTAGGCATATTAATAATTTGACTGCTATCATAAATGGTATCTTAAAATTTTCATTTTCAAACCATTTGTTGCTATTAAATAGGAATGCAACTGATTTTTAAAAACTAATTTAACACTTATTAGCTTATTCTGATTACTTGATTTACCAATTATTGAGAGATGTTTACTAAAATATCCCCTAGTGATTGTGGATTTTCCAATTTTTTCATGTAATTCTGTCAGACTTTGCTTTTCATAGTTGGAGGCTATGTTTTTTAGTAGCATGCATATTTACAACTTTTTTTCTTGGTGAACTGTATTTTTTAATCATTAGACAGTGACCTCTTTCATGCTTTCTTAGCATCAAAGTCTCCTTTGTCTAATTTCGGTATAGTTAACACTTGCTTTATTTTGATAAAGGTTTGCCTGGTATATCTTTTATATTCTTTTACTTTCAACATTTTTGTGTCATACTTTAGCAGTGTCTCTTGCAAACAGCATGTAGCTAGATTTAAAAACAATCTAATCTACATCTGACTAAACTGATGAGTTTAAGCTCATTTCTAATAATAACTGATATATTTAAACTTATTACAATTATCCTATTGCCTATATTTCTATTTAACCTGATTTTTCAAGGTTCTTTTTTCTCCTTTACCGTCAACTGAATTTTTTCCCTTTTTCCTCCTCCCTTGATTCAGATGTTAACCATTCTATTTATAGTCTTTTAGTGGTTCCTCTTAAGACTCTAACTGTACAGTTGACATAATTTGGTCTAAAACTCATCTTTATCTCTAGTCCCAAACAATACAAGAACTTTAAAATATTTCAACTACTGAGCTAAGAGGTGTTTGATAATTTAGTTCCACATTGTTATCCTTTTGTAATTATAATTGGTTTATACAGTTGTGGACAGTGCTTGATTAGTTTTATCTACATGTTAACCAACGTCTCCTCACCACTGCTTCTTGCCTTTCACTCTTACTTTCTGGGTTCAATTGTCTTCTTCCTGAAATAGAGTCTTCACTTGTTCTTTCAGTGGATATATTACTGTCTACTTGTATTAGTTTGTTTGAAAATATCTTGATTTTTATATCAACTCTGAAATAATAGTGTACCGATATAAAATTCTAGGTGGACAAGCATTTTCCTGGATACTGTGAAATATTATTCTATTATCTTTTGGCTTGTGCTGTTGCTGTCAAGAAATGTGCTGTCAACCTAACTGTAATTTTTTTGAGGGTGCTTTATGTGATTACTTGCTCAGATCTTTTCTTTTTACTTTAGTTATACCATGATTTTTTAAGGTATATATTTGTCTTTACTACAAACTCTGGAAAATTCTGTCATTGTCTTTTCAAATACTGACTCTTTTCTATTTTTCCTAATTCATCTTTCTGGATTTCATGTTCAGCATATATTGGACCTTCTAATATTATTCTCCTTGTCTCTTGTCTTTAATATTTTCCACCTCTTTATCTCTTTGTGCTGCATGCTGGGGAAATTCTTTACACGTCTTTCAGTTAATTCTTCCTTATCTATATCTAGGTTGCTTATACATCTACCTATTAATTTTTAATTTTAATGGTTAAATTTCATTTCTATTGTTCTATGTTCAATTGGGATTTTTTCAAATCTCTCATTTAAAAAGTATGGTTTTGGCCTGAGACAATAAGTCTTTTGGAAGAGAATATAGGCAGTACACTCTTTGACATCAGTTTCAAAAGAATCTTTTCGGACACTGTAACTCCTCAGTTGAGGGAAACAATAGAAAGAATAAACAAATGGGACTTCATCAGACTAAAGAGCTTCTTCAAGGCAAGGGAAAACAGGATTGAAACAAAAAAACAGCCCACTAATTGGGAAAAAATATTTACAAGCCACTTATCCGACAAAGGGTTAATCTCCATAATATACAAAGAACTCACACTGCTTAACAACAAAAAAACAAACAACCCGATAAAAAAATGGGCAGAGGACATGAACAGACATTTCTCAAAAGAAGATATGAATATGGCCAATAGACACATGAAAAGATGTTCATCATCGCTAATCATCAGGGAAATGCAAATCAAAACTACACTAAGATATCACCTTACACCCGTTAGATTGGCAAAAACATCCAAAACCAAGAGCGACAAATGTTGGAGAGGTTGTGGAGAAAAAGGAAGCCTCATACACTGTTGGTGGGAATGCAAACTGATACAGACACTATGGAAAACAGTATGGAGATTTCTCAAAAAGTTAAAAATAGAAATACCCTATGACCCAGCCATCCCATTACTGGGTATCTATCCTAAGAACCTGATATCAGAAATCTCAAGAGTCCGTTGCACCCCTATGTTCATCGCAGCATTATTTACAATAGCCAAGACGTGGAACCAGCCTACATGCCCAGAAACTGATGATTGGATAAAGAAGATGTGGTATATATACACAATGGAATACTACTCAGCCATAAAAAAAGACAAAATCGGCCCATTCACAAGAACGTGGATGGACCTCGAGGGTATTATGTTAAGCGAAATAAGCCAGTCAGAGAAAGACGAACTCTATATGACTCCACTCATAGGTGGAAATTAGCATATTGATAAGGAGATCTGATCGGTGGTTACCAGGGAAAAGGGGGGGTGGGGGGAGGGCACAGAGTGGGAAGTGGTGTACCCACAACATGACTAACAAAAATGTACAACTGAAATCTCACAAGGTTGTAATCTATCATAACATTAATAAAAAAAAAAAAAAAAAGTATGGTTTTGTACTTTTCTCATTTTTTAAATTCCTTCTTTTCATTCTTTAATCATTTCAAATGCTTGATTTATATTCTCTATCTGATATTTCTATTATCCGAAAGTCCTTGGGTTATAACCTTACTGTTTGTCTTGTCTTCTGATGTCCTGTCATGTTGGATTTGTTTTGAGAGTTTTCTTTTTAAAATCATTGACTTGAACACTTATGTACTTTTTTCCTCTTCTCCCTAAAGCCTTCCAGTACATAGTTGTATATTCTAGCTGTAGGTCCTTCTAGTTCTGCTATGCTTAGTGAGAGGCGCTAGGTCTGCCCCCAGGATCCGAACTGGTGAAACCCTGGGCCACCGAAGCAGAGCACGAGAACTTAACCGCTCGGCCACAAGGCTGGCCCGTTTGGAGAGTTTCTGAGGGTCTGTAATTTCTAAACTGAGTATTCATCTTCAATGGTACTTCACTTTTGAGACTTTTACGACATCTGGGTTGAAAGCAACCACACTCTCTAGAAAGGTTTCGGGTTTGCTTGTGCCAGGCACTCAAAATATCTCCATCCAACTCTGGAGTTCCTAGATAATACAGGTACTATATCTGAACTCTGGACTTCCATGGGGGAAGACTGTCTTATCAGAGGAGACGACTCCATTCCCACGTCTACCCAGAGCACAGGCACAGACTCTTCCTCACCAACGTGTAGTCTTTCCACTAAGGAGTAAACATTGCAGGGCTCTGATCTGGGTTTTTATGTGGCAATCTCATGTCCCTTTCCCCGCCTTGCATGGGCCCAAGGCCTCATTTTCTATCCTACTCTGGGTGTTAAAAGACAAGATCCTTGGAAAGTAAGACTGGCAAAGCCCCTTACGGCACCTGAAGGTTCAGTATATACACTTAACACTCTGGTTTTCCTTCTTTATTTTGATCTCTGGAGAGTTTTCTTACTTTCTAGTAAGCTCAGGAAAGCACTTAGAAGAATATTTGTTGGTCCACCCACCCTTGCCACCAATCTGAGATGTTCTTTAGTGAAAGGGTTTTTAAGTTGCCCAGTAGAGTACATTCTGGGAACCAGAGTGCTCTCAGGATTTAGACTTAAATAGGGGCATAAGCAGCCTTAATTTAGTCCCCTTTACAGTAACTCTAACCTCATGAAAGAATTCAACTGAGAGCAGACCGATCATCTCATTCCTTGAGAATGTTCCACCACTTACTAGCCATGTGATTTTGGGCAAGGTCCTTATTCAGAAGTATTTGTTTCCTTAACTATTAAATGGAAATAATAATTCTTGTTTCATAAAGTTAACTGTGGGTATTAAATGAGACAGTATATATAAACCTCAGATATACTGTAGGCACTCAGAAAATAGTCTCCTTCCTTTCTCTCTGTTTAGCATACGGTCCTTACGGAAATCCAAGCTATAATAAGAACAGCTTCTTTAGATTTATATTACATTTTATATATTTTACTAATAAACACATTTTAACTTAACAACTCTGTGACACAGACTCCTACTTTACAGATGAGGTCAAAAGGACATAGCTTATTACTGGCAGAGCTGAGACCCAAAACCCAGGAATCCTAACTTACAGTCTAATATTCCTCTGGGATAAGCGCTGCTTCCTAAGGTACTAAAAACCCTTCTGCTGCACTCGTTTCTGAGAAGGCAGCCTCAGGCCACAAATATAATCAGACATCAGAGGCTCAGTAATCGAAAGAATATAAGCACTTGACCTTAAGCAGTTTGGAGTTGGTGATATCTAAGGGGCACGTACCTTGTGGAAAATCCTGATGGGAGCCATCTCTGCTCCATTTAGCGTCTTCAAAAGGAACATGGGCCAAGAGGAGGCATTCAGCCGAAATCCTGCAGCAAACATAATAGGCAACAGGTAAAAATATGTTTCAAAGGGAATGGAGATATCAAGTTTTCACTTTGGAATTCAGCTACTCCTGCCACAACCTATGCTGGGATAGTTACAGAATCACAGACTGTTAGGAAAGGACTTAAAGGTTAAACGGAAGAAATGCCTCACTAGACAGACGAGGAAATGAGGCACATAAGAGGGAATGTAATTTGCCCAAGGTAATGTTGCAAAGTTGTGGAATAGAGTCCCCAGCCACGCTCCCTGACTCCAAGACAAGTACTACAGAATATATATCATAAGGCCCAAAAAGCTTTTCTCGAAAAATACAAAACAGATGTGAGATAAGATTAACAAATACTTCAAAGGGATCTAGACAGTAGAGTGCGAAAGGGGATATAAAAACCTCATAAGAAGAAAGTAAAACATGTCAACCCAATATATAAGTAAATCTTTTTGGTTGATATCAATATAAACTAACTCACTATTTCTCTTGCTCTTGCTTTCTCTCTCTCTCTCTCTCTCTCACACACACATACCCCGAATATAAAGCACTTTGTTTTTTTGGTGAGGAAGACTAGCCTTGAGCTAACATCCACTGCCAAACCTCCTCTTTTTGCTGAGGAAGATTGGCCCTAAGCTAACATCCGTGCCCATCTTCCTCTATTTTATATGTGGGACACCTACCACAGCATGGCTTGATAAGTGGTGCGTAGGTCTGTACCCGGGATCTGAACCCGTGAACCTCAGGTCACTGAAGCAGAGCATGAGAACTTAAGCACTATGCCACCAGGCTGGCCCCTAAAACACTTTTTGAGATTCACTTTTACTTAAATAACTAAGGATCAGGTAATGATAAAGATGAAGGGAATCATCCTATCCAAAAATATTCATTTTCTAAAAGAGAATCTAGTGCTTCCTGATAGTCTCCCAATCTACCTCAGCTTTCCCATTCCTGACACAAGGACAGACAGGCTGCACCAAAGCTGCAGAGCCGGAAGTCACAGCAACACTGTCTGATATTGCTGCGTCCTGCACTGTGTGCTAGACACGGGGCCAATCACTTTCCACTGACTATCTAATCATCCTCAAGGCAACCCAGTGAGGTAGACATTGTCTTCACTTTATAGATGAGAAGAGAGGTACAAAGTAAAGTGCTTAAGATTTCAAAGTGAGCAAATGACAAAGACAGGACTGAAACCCAGGCAATCTGACCCTTCAGCCCACACTCTTTACCACTATGCTAAACTATCAACGCACAGGTAAAATGAAAAAGGAAGAATCAGTTTTGGGATTAAGTATTAAGCAATAACTACAGTTAAATTAAAGGGGAGAGGGTGAGAAGTGAGAAGAAAATAGAAATAAGAAGAGAGGTACCACCCCATAAGATATAAATGTTTAGTCTCAGACCTGGCGAGGCGAAACCAAGCTTCCCAAGGTCAGAATTCTTGGGCTAGCTCACTCATATCAACAATGGGCAAAAGCAATGTGGATGTTCTTATCACTTAATCTAAAACTGCTATCACTTACTTTTTTGCTTGCCTAGCTTCTTTTCCTTTTGGAAAACCATCACCCTAACTCGGTGTAATTTGGTGGGGATGTCTATCACAGGGCTACGGAATGGAAAATAATGCCGTTTAAGAGCATCAGATTCCCCTAGACCAAGAGAGCGTACGTATGTCCCAAGCTGGATCAATTGTTTTCTGATATGATATGGATGTCACAGGAGAGAGTCCTTCTTTCTCTGAGATCATGGCTATAAGGACATTTGTAGATTTGGCGCTGCTACGTGGAGAACATACCTGAGAATAAAGCCAAAGGAGAGCAAGAGATGGAGAAACAGGAGAGCGTTTGGAACCCTGTGTCCAGATACACTCAACACTAGGCCTTAGACTTCTTGGGTATATGAGTCAATAATTCCTGCCTCCCCCTTTTTTCCTCCTCTAAATTGGTGTGAGTTGGGTTTTTGCTCGCATAGCCAAAAGAGTCTTGACTACTACTCTTCCTTTGACCATGGTAAAAACAAAAAAAATTAAATTTCTCCAGAAATTCAGGCTTGGTCTGTATGTGGGGAAAACAACTCTCCTCAGATCAGGGAAGGGCTGAAGCAAGCCAAACTCAGAGCACACTTGCCAAGAATGACTCACTCCATCTATGGATAAGGCAAAGAAAGGCACAACTGTTCCAGAGAAATGCTCCCTACGCCTTGTTAAAGAGAGGAGTGGGGAGGAATGACTGCACAATTAGAAAACTCAGACTCATGTCCTCAGGGTCCAACAACTGGAGTGCCTCACCACGTAACTGCCAGCTCCATTGTTTAGAAATGAGTTACTGAGGAGCTTCTATCTCATCTGGAACTTGAAGAGCTAAAAAAATCCTCTCAAGCTCTGGGAACCTTATAATAATATTATAATGGCTAATATATATTGAATGCTTATCACGTATTAAATACTTTACATGTAATTTCTTACTGGATATCTGAAATAATGCCATGAGGCATGTACCACTATTGTCCCTAGTTTTCAGGTGATGAAATGGAAACTCAAGAGAAGTAGCTTGTACAAAGAGTATCTGGTGAAGACAGATTCTAACATATGACGGACTTAGTTCAGACCTCACGGTTCTTAACTTTATGTTTCACTACCTTCTAGCAAGCTTCTTCAAGAGAAGCATATAGCAGAAATGTTCCCAACCCAAGAATTATCAAAGTATCTTATTCAATGAATAACCACTGAGAGTTAACAAATCAATTTAATCCAACAATTAATTATCTATTAAACCCTAATTTATTAAACCCCCAATGGTGAGGTGAGACCCCCACCCAAATTCAAATGTATCCATAACCTGTCTTGGGGAGTCACAGATAGAACTTTAACATTGAAAGGGACCTCAGAGGCCAAAAAGTATGAAGATTTTATATTGCAGGTGACAAACCTGAAGTCCAGAGAGGCTAAGAAACTGGTTCATGGTCATGTAAGCTGCTCTTGTCAAGTCAGGCTGGAGCCCCAGGACTTTTCATCTGGTTCTCTTTCACTACACTATGCTGCCTCCCAAAGGAAACATTTATTATGCACATATTAGGTGCCAGGCTCCACGTGCTAAGCACTTTAACTGGGTCATCTCATTTAATCACTACTACAGCTCTAAGAATTAGATACGAGAAAAGCAGCACTGGTTCTGGACCCAGGCTGCCTTGGTTCAAACCAAGCTCTGCCACTTGCCCAGTGTGTAACTTTTGGCAAATTATAAAACCTCTCTCTGGCTTTATTTTGCTCAGCAATAAAGTGGGATAAGAATGTGGGATAAGAAAATGGGATAAGAACAATGGGTTGGTCTAAGGATTGAAATAGGTTAATATATGTGAAGGACTTAAAACGCTGCTTGGTATATAATAAGTGTCAGATAAATGCTGGCTATTGTTTTATTATTAAAGATGAAAAGACTGAGGGTAGAGAAATTAAGTAAAATATCCAAGGTTACTAAGCTAGTAAATATCAGAGGCAAGATTTAAACCCAATTCTTCTGTCTCCACAGCCTTCCTTGTTAATCATCACATTAATGTCTTTAAATACTTCATCACTCAGTCCTACCATACTGTCTCTCTTGGTAAAAAGAGTTGGGGTCATAAATTTGTGAAAGAAAGAAGAGAAGAATAAAAACAATAATTTGAGGGTTTTCTCAAATTAAACAATGGCCTGAGGTGCTTGCAAGGAAAAGGACGGGTGGGTAAGAAATCCTAACCTCTAAAAGTGGGAGTACCTGAGGGCTTGGCCACTGGTTCTCTCTTCCTCTTGGTCTCCGCTCTCTTCCTCTCAAATGATGACTGGAATTTATATCTCTAGCCCAAACCTCTGCCCCGAGTTTCATGCTCTTATTTCTAACTGCCTTATTCTATAACTCTACTTGGATGCCTAAAGATCTCAAAATGAATAAGTCTAAAACAGAACTCTTGATTTTGCTACCCCCTCCAAACTTATTCTCTCCTCTAGTCATCTCATCTCAGTTAATGGCACTGCTTATTTAAACCCACGTGCTCCCACTAAAAAGCCTAGAAGTCACCCTTGATTCCTCCCTTTGTATCACCCCTCGAATACAATTAATCAGCAGTCTTGGTGGCTCCTACATCTAATGTATCCTAAATAGAACCATTTCTTACCATTCTGTATTTCTCACCCAGTACCAACCACCCTAATCTAAGCCACAGTCAGACTCTGCCTGGACCACTGCAACAGCCTTTGGACCGGACTCTTGGCTTCTACTTTTGCCTCCCTACTGTCTGTTCTCCACATAGCAGCCAGAATGATGTGTTTGTTTTTTCAAAATATAAATCAGATCCATCATTGTTATTCTTATATCCCATAACACAAAATACACCTAAACTCTTTATGCATGGTAACAAGCCTCACATGGAACTCACTTCCTTCTAATAACTCACCTCCTATCACTCCCTTGCCTGCCATTCACTGGTCGCTCTGTTCCTCAAACACACCAAGCTGTGTCCCCCTGCATCGAACATCCTTCCATTTCCTCCAACCTTTAACAGTTATTCTCTGTTGAAACAGCACCTCCTCAGAGACGTGTTCCTAGACTACCCTACCTAAAACAGGCTCCTAAATCCTGCTCCCTCTCATTTATCCTCAGCGCCTATTGCTGCCAGAATTCTTTTTTTTTCTTTGTAATACATATATCTTTTCCAAGTAAATACAAGCTCCATGAGAGTTTTATTCAACAGAGGAAAAATCTACACTTATTAAGTGGGTGCCAGGAATTGATGGACGCTTTATCATGTTATTCCATTTAATCCTCACAAAAACCATGTGTGGCAGAGTTTATTAATGATCTGGCAAGTAAGGCAACTGAAATTCAAAGTAAAGTCTTAACTTGCTAAAGGTAAAGCAGCTTACCAGTGGCCAAACAACTAGACCAGCAAGTGGCTGAGCTAAAACTGCAAAGCCAGGTCTCTTTAACTCTAAACCCAGGGGTGCCGCAAGTGCTCTGTGCTCACCTAGGATGTCTTCTAAAATTATCTGTAAAGAACCCGTTATAAAGAGCTTCCAGATGTTCCCAAGACTGTGGGACGACTGATCAGTTAAAACTAACAGTGTTTAAACTAACAGTGACCTGAGAAAGCTCTGGACTTACAGGTAGATCAGCAGGTCTAGACTCTAATCATAGTTCATGCCCTCTGGTGGCAGGTAACAGAACAGCACTCACACCAGGAACCACGGCTTGTGGACCCCATTCCCCACCCCACTGTTGTCCTATACAATAACTCCAAGCTTTGTGAAATTATTACACTCTATGGCTGTCAAGATGATTCCCAACCCATTTTCTCCTCCCAGAGGAGCTTTATACAAATACATGTACAGAAATATGCCGCTAACTCACTGTACAACCTTGGACATTCACTTCCTTTTCCGTTTCTGTATTTGTCAGATGAGGATGCTGAACCACAGGGGTGCTTCCAAACTGAGGTTGGGGGCACTATTTAAATTCTACCCCAAGAGTGAAAGAAACAACAAGTGGAACTGGAAAGTGCTCAACAAACTGTCTTCCCAGAGGAAGAAGGGAACACTCGGCACCATTGTCTCTGGGAGGGACAGTTAGGATTCCTTTTGGTTGTCACAGGACTCTATCACACTTCGCTGCTACCCCCACATACACGCTCAAACACAAGTTAATTGAGACGCATTGAACTGGGGGTGGGGGTTGTGAGTAATCTTGAGATAGGTCTAGGTACAGATAGGTCTGGGAGTTCAGGAAATATTTTAAACATTTCTTTTATAAAATAAGCATTTAAGACATCAGAAAGTTACTTCTCTTCAAAATTTTGTGGGTTTTTTCCTCCCACAAATTTCTATAAACAGAGTTCAAACTTCTGTGACTACAAACTGAGAGACGCATCTTTGTAAATCCCTCTTTTTATTGACGGGCGCTGGAGGCTACTTAACGAATGAGAAAACTGATCAGCAACAGGAACATACGAAGGGTTCCTTTCAAGTCAATGTACCACATATACACTAGAGCATGTGCCTAAGTTTGCCGAGCAGGCAGTTCGTCTGGGATTCTGACACACTTGACTTGGGACCTCACCAGAGGCCAGCTTCTGCTCTAGACCAGGGACTCTCACACTTGGACACTGGAATATCCTGGGGAGCATTAAAGAATACATCGGTCCCACCCCCAGAATTCTGATTTAACTGATCTAAGGCCCAGCACTGAAATTTTTAAGAGCTCCCCAGGTGATTCTAACCGGCGGCCAAGTTTGAGAACTAGTGATCCAGACAGCCCTGAAGAGGAGAAAAATCACATCTTGAGTAGCAGGACAGGTCAGTAAAACAAGGGGGTGTGAGGGAAAGGCTGGCAGCACAGAGAGAACGTCACCTGTGAATCATTCCACCTTTCTAGCCTTCTTCCCTGGAGGACTCTGCAAGGGAGTAGTAATGAATGTTCCTGTGTCAACAGAAGACACACACATACACACGCACACAAACCATACAAGGTTTTACTGAAGAAGAATGCTCTTCTAGAGCAATGCTTCCCAAATATAGACCAACCGTGTTAGTCTCGGGAGAGTCATTTTACCATGCAGAATCCCAAGCCCCATTACCTAGAGACTCTGATTCAGCAACTCTGGGAAGAGGTCCAGAGGAGGCCTGGGGAACATGAACACACACACATATATATGTAGAATTATATACATAATATATTTAAAACTTTTTATTTTGAAAAATTTTAAACCTAGAGAAAAGCAGCAAAAACAATACATGAACAACTATGACATTCACCTCGATTCAACAACTAGTAACATTTCACCACATTTCCTTTCCATCTATCTGCACACACGCTTTCCTCTGAACTACGTGAAAGTTAGAGACATCATGACTCTGCCCCCCCCAACTACGTCAGTACCTTGGTCCTCAGAGCAACGACATTCTTTAAAACTGAAATATTATCATACTCAAGAAATCTAATTAAAAATATTCTCAACTGTCCCCAAAATGTTCCTTCTAGCTGTTTAAGTTTTTAACTACAGGATCCAATCAAGAATCACATATTGCATTTGGTTGTCACGTTTCTTCAACCTCCTTTAATCTAGAATAGTCTGATGCCTTGTATTTGTTTTTCATGAAACTGGTATTTTTGAAGAGTCTGGATTTGCTGTTTTATAGAATGTCCAACAATTTGGATTTTTTTCTGAATGTTTCAATTACATTCATGCTAAACAGTTTTGACAAAAACACTACACAAGTGATGTTGAGTACTTCTCGCTTCATTACTACAAGAGGGCACATAATGTCAGTTTGTCACTAAATTCGATCACTTGTTAAGGGGTGACTGACAGATTTCTTTATTGTAATTTCCCTTTGTAATTAATAGGTAATCAGTGGGGAGAAGCTTGGGGACTATGTGAATCTCCTATTCTCCAGTAAGCTTTTTTACCCAATGGTTTTGATTATTTTTGCCTGAACCAATTAAAATGGTTGTTGCAAATGGCAATTGTCTACCACTCGTTCTATATTTATTAGCTGATATTCTGTAAAGCAGACCTTTCTCTGCAACTTTAAAATTTGTTTTCTTGCGTATCACTAGGGCCTCATTGTGTATCACTAGGGAACAATTCACAATGTCCTTTTATTTTTATTATTCTTTTGGATACTCATATTCTTCCAGTTTTGGCTAGTCAGAGCCCCTCCAAGCTGACTCCTGTTCTTTTAAATATGTCCCCATCATTCTTTGAGACTTCTTTGTTTTCTGGCCAAATAAGATGTTCCAGATTCACCTTATATTTTCTCTTCTGCTTAGCCTTGGAATTCCTCCAAGGAGCCATAATTCCTGCTAGTGGAGAATGGGATTTAGCAACCAAAATCAAGGTGTGCTCATTGCTACTGAGATGTCATTGCTTTTAGGCCTTTTCAATGGACAGAACTTGAAAAAAATATATATATATATTTTAAAGTTAACAGTTCATGCAGATACCTCCAATTCAAATTCTATACTGCAGGGTTCTTCATCTTCCCCCATTTCATTTTTGTATCTTACTTACTCATCTGCTCTAGCCTCAATACATGCGAAATAGTTTCAGATTATTATGGCAAAACAAGTAACATTAATAAAAAAGTCAGAATTTCTTTGCCATTCCATTTTTTCTTTGAAATATGTCCCATTAAGGGTGTGCTGTGAGGGTTGTGTGTTCAAGCTATTTGAATTAATTCATTTTTCAATGTAGTTATGATATCCATTTGAAACAGAGTTCAGTTTGTTTCTGTTTGTAATCAACTTCAGGATATGTTTTGTTCATCTTTTCTTGGTTTAATTTTATTTATTAAGTAAAACATTTATATAATTCAAAAGTCAAAAAAATACAAAAGGATAGCCTCAGAGAAGACTCACTCTCGTTCCTGTACTTTCCATCCTATTCCCAGACACTCCCAATAGGTGACCTTTTCATTATTTTCTAGTTTAATATTCTTGTATTTCTTTTTATAAAACTAAGTATATAAAAGTATATAATTTCATGTATATACGTGTATGTGTATACACACATATTTCTCATTTTCTTTCTCAAAAGTAAGTGCATTCACATCATTGTGCAACTATCACCACCATCCACCTCCAGAACTTTTTCACCTTCCCCAACTGAAATTCTGTACCCATTAAACAGTAACTCTCCATTCCTTCCTGGTCCCCAGCTCCTGGCAACCATCATTCTATTTTCTGTTTCTAAGAATTTGCCTATATTAGGTACTTGACCTAAGTGGAATCACATAGCATTTGTCCTTTTGTGACTGGTTTATTTCACTTAGCATAATATCTTCAAGGTTCATCTACACTGTAAAATGTGTCAGAATCTCCTTCCTTTTTAATGCTGAACAGTATTCCATTGTATGTATATACCAGTTTGTTTACCCATTCTTCTGTCAATGGACACTTGGGTTGCTTCAACCTTTTGGCCATTGTGAATAATGCTGCTAAACATATATATACACAAATATCTGCTTGAGTCCTTGCTTTCAATTATTGTGCCTATATACCCAGAAATGAAATTGCTGGATCATATGGAAATTCTATTTTTAATTTTTTGGGGAAAAGTCATATTGTCTTCCATAGTTGCTGTACCATTTTACATTCCTACCAGCAATATACAAATATCCATATTGTATATATAAAATATACAATATCCATATCCTCACCGACACTTGTTATTTTCTATTTATATTTTCTCCTTTTTGATAATAGCCATCTTAATGGATGTGAGGTGGTATCTCCTTGTGGTTTTGATTTCATTCCCCTAACGATGATAATGAGCATCTTTTCAAGTGTTTAACAGCCATGTGTATATTTTCTTTAGAGAAATATCTCTTCGAGTCTTTTGCCCATTTTTAAGTCAGGTTGTTTCGTTGTTGGTGAGTTGAAGGAGTTTTTCAATATATTCTGGATATTAACCCCTTATCAGATAAATGATTTGCAAATATCTTCTCTCACTCTGCAAGTCCCCTTTTCACTGCTGATTGTGTCCCTAGATGAACAAAAGTTTTTAATTTTGATGCAGTCCAATTTAACTATTTTTTTATTTTGTTGCCAGTACTCTTGGTGTCATAAGCAAGAAATCATCACTAATTCCAATGTCGTCAAGCTTTTCCCCTATGTTTTCTTCTAAGAGTTTTATAGCTCCTATATTTAGGCCTTTGATGCATTTTGAGTTAATTATTGTACACTGGTGTAAGGTAAAGGCCCAAGTTCCTTCTTTTGCATGTGGGTATCTGGTTTTCTCAACACTCTTTGTTGAATCAGATATGTGATTTTTAAAAAGTAACAGCTTGATTGAGATGTAACTCACATACCAAAAGTTTATCCTTTTAAACATATGATTCAGTGGTTTCAGAGCTGTGAAAATATCATTCCATCTAGTTTTAGAACATTTTCATCACTCCTCCAAAAAGAAACCTCATATTTATTAGCAGCCACTCCCTGGTCTCCCTTCATCTTAGTCCCTGGACACCACTAATCCACCTTCTGCCTCTACAGATTTTCCTGTTTTCTCCCACTGTGTGGGTTGTCTTTTCACTTTCTTGATAGTGTCCCTGGAAGCACAAAAGCTTCTAATTTTGAAGAATTCTCAAGTCCAATCTATTTAGTTGTCCTTCTCTTGTCTGTGCTTTTCTTTACTAGGCTAACTAGTGGTTTGTGTATTTTGTTGATTCTTTCCCCAAAGGCTCAGTATTTTAATTTATTGCTTTTCTATTTTCTACCTCATTAATCTCTGTTTTTACTCTTTTTTCTTCTTCCTTTGTATTTTCTTTGTATTGTGATTCTTTTTCTAGCTTTGTGAATTGAAAATTTAAATCCTTAATTTTTATCCTTTCATTTTTATTGATATCAAGTATTTAAGGCTATACATTTTCTTCCAACCACTGCTTTCACTGTATCTCAAAATTCTGACATGTGATGTTTATTAGCATTATGTTTTAGCAACTCCGCAATTTTGGTTTATATTTCCTTTTGTCAAACAAGAGTTGTTTAAAGAGTTTTAAACTTCATGGTGGAAGGGCATTTACCAGGGTATAAAGTTTGATATGCATCATACATACATATATATATACACACACACATACATATGATCTACTCTATTCATTAAAGTCTGCAATATCTTTACTTTTTGTCCTCTTGGCCTATCTCGCCTGAGAGAGGTGTGTTAAATTTCTTATTAGTGTTTGTCTAACCCTCCCTGCATTTACCATAATTTCTATTTTTATGAAGATAGATGCTTTGTAATTTGGTACTGAAATATTTTTAATGATCACACTTTCAGTGTGAATCGTGTCACCTTTAAGCATTATAAAGTGGCTTTTTTGTGTTGTTTAATGCATCCTGGTCTGAATTTTACCATGTCTAATATCAGAATTGCAACCTCTGCTACTATATTGTTTGAATTTTCTTCATATACCCTTGATCACCATTTTTAGCCTTTCTGATTCACTTCACTTTAGGTCTGTCTCCTGAATACAGTATAAAGTTGGATTTGACTTAAAGCATCAATATGATTTTTTCTTTTTTGAGGAAGATTAGCCCTGAACTAACATCTGCTGCCAATCCTCCTCTTTTTGCTGAGGAAGACTGGCCCTGAGCTAACATCCGTGCCCATCTCCCTCCACTTTATATGTGAGACACCTACAACAGCATGGCTTGCCAAGCAGTGCCATGTCTGCACCTGGGATCCGAAACAGCAAACACCGGGCCGCCAAAGCAGAACATGAGAACTTAACCGCTGTGCCACCGGACCGGCCCCTGGGTCATCAATTTTCAGTGGTATCCTGATTCCATCTGGAGATATTATAAGAGAAGGGTTTGCTTGGCAGGCTCCTGCAGCATTCCCATCTCCTCTGTTGTCTGTTTCCCGCAGTGCACGGCAGCCAGCAGCATCCAGTGGCCCGCAGCAGCAGCAGCACTACCCTCCTCACCTTCAGCAGTTTGTAGCAGAGTTTCTCCAGAGGGATACCTCACCATGAACAGTTTTCCCAGCACCCTAGAGGGCAAATTTCTAGCAAGTTCCACTGCTGTGGCACCACAGTAACTTCTCTCTCAAGTGAGCCACAGCTGTGTCCCCTCCAAGGTCTATGTCTCAGCCCTGAGGACAGAGGAGGGGAGGCTCTATCTCAGGCCCAGTGGAGTGGCTTCTCACGCCTGCTATTCTTACATTCTTGAGTTCTCCTTCCTTTTGACTAGCCAATCTCTCATTATTCCAATTTTGTTATAGTTAATAATTATATTAAAATTTCTGTGTTCAAATTACTGTGTGGGTTCTCTCTCTTCACTGGATCCAGCTGATTTTACCATCCTGTTCTATTCTTGTTTCCACCTTTGTTTTGGTTCATCCTCTGTTTGGATGAAGCTCTTTCTGTAACTGATTCCTCAGGCAGGGCTTGGGGTTACACTATTTCCTGAGTTCTTGCATGCTGAAAACTGTTTCATATAATCTCAATACTTGGAAAACAGCTTGCCTAGATATAAAGCCCTTGCTCTCATTTTCTTTCCTTGAAATTTCTTGAAAATGTTGCTCCAATTCATCTTGCTTTATGCTTAGCTGTTGAGGAGTATGCTGCAAACCTGACTTTCCCTTGTAAATAATTTGGCCTTTTTGCTTGGAAGCTTAGAGGAATTCTTTACTCTTAGAGTGCAGTAGTTTTACTGGAATCTATCTTAGAGTTGGCCATCTGAACCAATTTTCTCAGGAATAAGGTACGCCCTTTCACTACGTAGGTTCAGGTCTTCCTTAACTTTTGGAAAACTTGTATTACAATTTTAAGTATTAACTCTGTTTCACTGTTTTGTTTATCTTCTTTAGGGACTCCAATTCTATGTGCGCACATACATATACACACTGCATCTTTGTTGACTATGTTCTATATTTAACAGTTCCTTTCTGATACCTTTTAAAAACCTTTTCTAATATTTATCCTCTGGGCTGTTTTTATTTCTCTCCTCAACATCCCTTATCATATTTTCAGTTGAAGCTACTGTCCCACTGAGCACCTTGGAATGGAGTCTTCAACTGAGGTTACTTTGTCTTCAGTTTTTTTCCCTGAGTGTGGATAATTCTATTTTCACATCTTCCTGTCTATTGTGCATGTCTAGTCTGATTTTTAAAATTTATGATTCAAGGTAATTTTCCATCTCTGTCAATACCTGTTTAATTCAAGTTGGGTTGTTGGACAATAGTTTTCCTCTGGTTAGTCACTGATTTTGGCAGCAGAATTTTCAGTAAAGTGGTTTCATGCTCATCTTCTGTTTTTCTTTATATAGAAGCCTTTTATGGATATTTACTGCTATTGCCTAATCATTTAAAATGTCTTATATTTTCCTGGACCAGCAAAAACAGGAGGTTCTATCTTGGCAAGGAACTTGGGTCATGAGTTTTCTGTTGGTATAGTGAAATGCAGTTTCTTTAGTAGACGAGGCTGTTTGGGATGCGATGGGAGACTGGTATGTCTTTCGATTTTATGATTCTCTTTTGTTTCCATATGACTCTCAGTTACCACCCCTTGCTTCAACACTATGTCTGCCTCTGCCCGCAAGGCAGTCCTCTTCCCAAGGCTGCTATCTAAAAGTCTCTCACACTTTCAATTCACTTTCTTCCTTCTCATTCCCCAGTGGCCAATGCTCTAATTAAGAAGGTCTGATCTTTGTTCTAGTATTTCCCACTCTGGATGGGACTATCTTTTCCTGGGGGTGATTCTGGCTGTGAGGCCCCCATTGCTCTCTCCCTTTGCTATGCAATTGGGTACATAAGACTCTTCCTTTTGGTATGGTTGGGTACTAGCTCTAGTGGTTTCAGATCTTTATATCTGAACATGTAGACAACATGTAATTGAAATTTGTGGTATTCTTGACTCAGTTATGTTTAGGCATGAGTTATGGGTGGTTTGATTTCCTTTTTGATCTGTATGTTTCTGGAGAATTTATGGAAAGATTTTTATTTAGATGATCACCATTATCCCTGGGAACCTCTATTTTTAAATAGCCTATCAAGATGCTTCTAAACAGTGATTCATAAAGTTGGGAACAATACGGTACTATGAAGCTATAAAAAGGAATGAGGAATATCTCCATACCACTAAGAAGTCATCTTTAGGACATATTATTAAATGAAAAAAGCAAGGTTGAGAAAAGTATGTATAGTATGTTGTCATTTATATAACAAGGTGAAGGATACAAATGTGTTTAAAAATATGTACACACACTCACACACACACACTGATATATTTGTTTATATATTTAAAAAATCGAGTATAAGCTATAAAATTAAAAGAAAGTGGTTACCTATGGCAGAAGAAAGGAATAAGGTGAAGGAGATTTCTCTGAATGTATTGTTTTATAGATTTGACTTTAAGAATGATGTATATCACTTACATATTTATAATGGAAAAATTTTTTTAGACTATCTCTAAAAATAAAAAATAAAATGAAACAAATGACCTTGTTTACATCAAGGTGGTGGCACTGCCACTGAGACAGTAACTGATCCAATGACCTTATAACACATCATTGACTATATTTCCCAAGAGGGTAAGAAAAAAAGAAATGCAAATAACTCAAACACTGTCAGTAATCATAATGGCGGCAGTATTGGCATTGATATTCTGAGACTGTTGTACATGTACTGTAGCAGGAAGCAAATGAGTTATTTTGTTAGTGACAAAGAGAACTAAGATTTTACTGTGGTACAAAGGAGATGCAGATTTAAGACATTAAAGATGAAGTAAGTAAAAACACCATTGTCCTGAATTCTAGTAGGAAGTATCAATACAAATAATGATTTTTTGCCTTAATAATTTTAAAAAGGCAGTTCTTACCTCTCTATACCAAAAATACCTAGAAAGAATGACCAACCCAGTAGCACTGAGCACTCTAGTGCCCAGATTATGGTCTCTTAGTACCAGTTCCCACTGAAAGGAGCCCAGGCACCTAAAAGAAATAGCTGATTGCATATTTGGAGCAGGAAATGTACAAGACGAGCCTGGAACACTTTGAAATTTCACAAATCCAAGAGAGCAGTCAAATAATAAAGAGTCAGGAGACAACTTGATGAGGCTCCTATGAGGCCAAAGTGGGACAATTCAAGAATCAATAAGAACAATTAGTGCAATGGAGTGAAACACATCAAATATGTATGAATCCTTGAGTTTATGATATTACACAACGAAAACAAAACTGTCCTAAGTATTTTTGGAGGGTGCTAATAAGCCAATTCATTATTTTAAAAATTGATAAATAAAGAATCAAGCATTTAAATTATCTTTTCTGCATGAATTAGACCTCAGGATAACCAAATAGTGGATGAAAGTTTATTTTAATAGACATATTCCACTTAATTTTTTTGGATGGAATGATAAGATTAAAATTTCCTATTCTGCAACCATAATGAATTGATGGATCTAAATCAGGGGTTAGGAAACTATAGCCAGCATGCTCGCCATCTCTTTTTATAAATAAAATTTTATTAGCACACAGCCTTGCCCATTTTTTCAGGTATTGCCTATGGCTGCTTTTGCATTACAAGGACAAAGTTGACTCATTGCAACAAAGAACGTATGGCCCATAAGCCTGAAATATTTACTATCTGGCCCTCTAAGAAAATCGGTCAACCCCTGATCCAGCCCACAAGCATTAATGGCCTCTACATTACAAAATGAGAGACAACAAGGCCATATATGATTCCTAATAGAAGTAAACACCACCACCTATGAAATATTCTCATGAAAAAATTGAACCTGAGCCTGATCAAGCCTCTAGATCTAGCTACCAATTTCCAGGAAAGAAAGGACAGAGAAACACGTTAAATGATACCACACAGATAAATCAGCAAAACCTAATTGTGGGAAATTTTAAAGACAACGACTTTCATTTTTCAACAAATAAACTGTGAGAAAAAATAAAAGAGAGAATGAGAACCCATAGATTAAAAGAGACTTAAATGACATATCAACCAACTGCAATATGTGGATCTTATTTGGATCCTGATTCAAAGAAACTATGAGACACAGAGAGATAGAGAGAGGCAGACAGACAATAGGGAAAATTTAAACACTGAGTAAACATTTGTTGACATTAAGGAATTATCATTAGTTTATTTACATGTGATAATGTTATTATGATTATGTTTAAAAAACATTATCCATGAGAGATACATACAAAATATTTAATGATAAATGATACTATGTTTGGGGACTTGAGCAGAAGGGGCCAGGGAGTGTGTACAGGTACAAATAAAACCAGATTGACTACATATTGATAATTATCAAGGATAAAGGATATATGGACATTCACTGTGCTATTCTTTCTACTTTTGTTTATGTTTGAAATTTTGTTATACACAATTTTTTTTTTAAGGAAGATTAGCCCTGAGCTAACATCTGCTGCCAAGCCTCCTCTTTTTGCTGAGGAAGATTGGCCCTGAGCTAACATCCATGCCCATTTTCCTCTACTCTATATGTGGGATGCCAGCCACAGCATGGCTTGACAAGCAGTGCGTAGGTCCACACCCAAGGTCTGAACCGGCGATCCCCTGGCCGCCAAAGAGGAACGTGCAAGCTTAAACACTGTGCCACAGGGATGGCCCCACATATAATTTTTTTTAATGGGGAAAATGTTAAACAATCACTTGGGGAGCTCTTTCAAATGATATGTGTCCTCTAATACTCAATTAATCTAGCACAGCCTCCTGAGGGGAACACAGCCCACAGCCAATAACCCTTCTCTCTAGCCTCCATCAAGACTCACTGCAATAGCGATTGATAGCAGTTGATGAGATGGGCTAAATCAGTCAGGTATACTGAGGCAAAAAGAAAAAAAAAGAAGAATCTGATCTTGAGGAGAAAAATCTACTGGGGTTATTAGTTTAAATAAAATAATGTATTTTACTTAATAATATATTCAAAGCGAGAAAATTCGAAGGACCAAGTGAGAACTTAGGGGAAAAGAGATAAGGAACTGTTATCACAGTCATCCTTTCTACTGGGAGATTTTCCCCTCACCTCCTGTTATTATTGTAGGATTTGGTGAAAGCTCCATGGTTTTTTGAGGCAGGTTAAAAGGAAAGACCTGCTCCCATTCTCTCTCTCAGAACACATGGGAACTGACAAAGAATGAACGGTATGGTTTCTTAGAAAAATGAGAGCTTAAGAGAAGCCTGGATATTCTGAGTTAATGTAGAGATGGAGACGTCCAGATTTTATGGCTCATTTAATTTTGGGTGGGCCTTTTCTTCTGGACTATATGAAAAAGAAGGGATAGGCAGGGAACCCTAGGCTTTCCCACAACAGGATGTACAATTTTAGGAAGATAACCAATTTGCTAAGGAGAGCTTGGGTCTAGTTACTCACCCAGAGGGGGCTGCAGCATACCCCCATTCTTCTCACAGTTCCCAATAGGCTGGATTTCAGCGGAGTCAACTAGCCGCCAGAAGTCATTCTTGTTGTCGCTGCCATCAAGGCGAAGGCGGAGGCGAGCACCTGTCAGTCCAACTACTGTGGCAATACAGGTGGATGTGGTGTTCCTGGGGTCCTGTGCTTCCAATTTCATGCTGATCTTGAACTCGTTGCTTGGAGGTGTGTAGGACTGAGGAGAACAAGCCATGGGGATTAGGCAGACTAAGAGTAAATGGCATTTTCAGTAGGATGTTAAGAGATGGAACTTGAAAATTTATGCTTTGGATTCAAATTGGTTATCTCTGGGCCAGGGGCAACCACCTTGAATTATTCCCTAATACTTAGGAAGGGTTTCATGCAAAAGAAACAATGGAAGGTAAAATGAAGAGGAAAAAGGTACTTTCCACTGACGCATCAAATATACTTTCCACTCACCACACCAGTAAGAAAAGGACAAGAGTGTCTCAAATGGTTCTTACTTAAATGCTTTCTCATCCTTCCTTCCCCAACTCCCTAACCTTCCAGGTATTCATAATGATTTCTTTTTTTAGAAATCATCCTATTAAACTATCATATACTTAGCGTTTCTTCATGGAGCATTTCAATGTATTAACCTGTATATCCACCATACAGACTAACCATTGGGGGTTGACTCTTTTCTTATTTTGACATTAACTTATAAATCAATTCATATTTATAAACAAGTTATAACTGACATACAATATACAGTTTAAGTCTTGATACATGCATACATCAATGATACCATACACATCACATACACCCTTAAACTATCACCACAATCAAGATAATTAGCACGGACATACTCCCAGGTTTTCTCACGTTTCTTTATAAACCCACTGTCCAGTAATTTCTGGACCCCATCCCCAGGCAAACACTGACCTACTTTCTATCATTGTAGATTGGTTTGCATTTTCTAGTCTTGAACGGAATCACAGAGAATATACTTTTTTTGGTCTAGCTTCTTTCATTCAGCATAATTATTCTGGTATTTATTCATATAGTTGAATGTATCAATAAGTCATTTCTTTTGCTTTATTTTTTTAAAATTTTTTGAGTTCGTAACAGTTTACATCATTGTGAAATTTCAGTTGTACATTATTTCTTGTCTGTCACCACACAGGTGCTTCCCTTCATTCCCTGTGCCTACTCCCCAACCCCCTTCCCTGGTAACCACTGAATTGTTTTCTTTGTCCATGTGTTTGTTTATATTCTACATATAAGTGAAATCATCTGATATTTGTCTTTCTCAGTCTGGCTTATTTTGGTAACCATGATTCCCTCCAGGTCTTTCCATGTTGTTGCAAATGGGATGAATTTGTCTTTTTTTCTGGCTGAGTAGTATTCCGTTTTGTATATATACCACATCTTCTTTATCCAATCATCAGTCCATGGGCACTTGGATAGTTTCCATGTCTTGGCTATTGTGAATAGTGCTGCAATGAACACAGGGGTGCATATGTTACTTTGGATTATTGATTTCAAGTTGTTTGGGGAGATACTGAGTAGTGGGATAGCTGGGTCATATAGTATTTCTATTTTTAGTTTTTTGAGGCATTTCCATACTGTTTTCCATAGTGGCTGCACCAGTTTGCATTCCCACCAGCAGTGTATGAGGGTTCCCTTCTCTCCACACCCTCTCCAACATTTGTTATTTTTAGTCTTAGCGATTATAGCCATTTTAACAGGTGTCATCTTATAGTTTTGATTTGCATTTCCCTGATGATTAGTGGTGTTGAACATCTTTTCATGTGTTTATTGGCCATCTGTATATCTTCTTTGGAAAAATGTCTGTTCATATCCTCTGCTGTTTTTTGATCACGCTGTTTGTTTTATTGTTGTTGAGTTGTGTGAGTTCCTTATACGTTATGGAGATTAACCCCTTATTGGATATATGATTTGCAAAAATTTTCTCCCAATTGGTGGGTTGTCTTTTGGTTTTGATCCAGTTTCTTTTGCCTTGCATAAGCTCTTTAGTCTGATGAACTCCCACTTGTTTATTTTGTTCATTTGTTTCCTTGGTCTGAGAAGACATGGTATTTGAAACGATCCTTTTAACTTTAAGTTCAATGTCAAAGAGTGTACTCCCTATATTATCTTCTAGGAGTTTTATGGTTTCAGGACTTATCTTCAAATCTTTGATCCATTTTGAGTTTATTTTTGTGTATGGCATGAGATAATGGTCTACTTTCACTCTTTTGCATGCGGCTGTCCAGTTTTCCCAATACCATTTATTAAAGAGACTGTCTTTTCTCCATTGTATGTTCTTGGCACTTTTGTAGAAGATCAGCTGTCCACCGATATGTGGTTTTATTTCTGGGCTTTCAGTTCTGTTCCATTGATCTGTTTGCCTGTTTTTGTACCAGTACCATGACATTTTGATCACTGTGGCTTTGTAATACATTTTGAAGTCAGGGATGATGATGCCTCCAGCTTTGTTCTTTTTTCTCGGTATTGCTTTAGCAATTCAGGGTCTTTTGTTGCCCCATATGAATTTTAGGAGTCTTTGCTTCATTTCTATGAAGAATGTCATTGGGATTCTGATTGTGATTGCACTGAATCTGTAGACTGCTTTGGGTAGTATGGACATTTTAACTATGTTTACTCTTCCAACCTATGTGCATGGAATCTCTTTCCATCTCTTTATGTCATTATCTATTTCCTTCAATAATGTCTTATAGTTTTCATTGTATAAGTCCTTTGCCTCCTTAGTTAAATTTATTTCTAGGTACTTTATTCTTTTTTTGCTATTGTAAATGGAATTGTATTTTTTTTTAACAAAGATTTATTTCTCAATTTTTTTTTAAAGATTTAGCACCTGAGCTAACAACTGTTGCCAATATTTTTTTTCCTTCTCCCCAAAACCCCCCAGTACATAGTTGTATATTCTAGTTGTGAGTGCCTCTGGTTGTGCTATGTGGGATGCTGCCTCAGCATGGCCTGATGAGCGGTGCCGTGTCCATGCCCAGGATCCGAACCAGGGAAACCCTAGGCCACCAAAGTGGAGCACGTGAACTTAATTACTTGGCCATGGGGCTAGTTCCCCAGGAATTGTATTCTTGACTTCTCTTTCTCTAAGTTCGTTGTTAAGAGTACAGAAATGCAATTGATTTTTGTGAGTTGATTTTGGTGCCCACAATTTTACCGTAGTTGTTAATTATTTCTAATAGTTTTATGATGGATTCTTTAGGGTTCTCTAACAGTGAGAATTTCAGTTCTTCACTCCCTATATGGATTCCTTTTATTCCTTTCTCTTGCCTAATTGCTCTGGCCAAAAACCTCCAGTACTATGCTGAGTAAGAATGATGATAGTGGGCAACCTTGTCTTGTTCCTGTTCTCAGAGGGATGGTGTTCAGGTTTTCCCCATTGAATAGATGTTGGCTGTGGGTTTGTCATATATGACCTTTATTATCTTGAGCTAATTTCCTTCTATCCCCATTTTGTTAAGAGTTTTTATCATAAATGGCTGTTGGATCTTGTCAAATGCTTTCTCTGTACCTACTGAGTTATCACGTGGGTTTTATTCCTCATTTTGTTAATATGGTGTATCACACTGATTGATTTGCAGATGTTCACCCATCCCTGTTTCCCTGGAATAAATCCCACTTGATCATGCTGTATGATCTTTTTGATGTATTGCTGTATTTGGGTTGCCAATATTTTGAGGATTTTTGCATCTATATTCATCAGCAATATTGGCCTGTAGTTCTCCTTTTTTGTGTTGTCTTTGTCAGGCTTTGGTATCAGAGTGATGTTGGCCTTATAGAATGTGTTACGAAGCGTTCCGTCTTCCCTAATTTTTTGGAATAGCATGAGAAGGACAGGTATTAAATCCTCTCTGAAAGTTTGGTGGAATTCCCCAGGGAAGCTGTCTGGTCCTGGGCTTTTATTCTTTTGGCTGTTTTTGATTACTGTTTCCATCTCTTTACTTGTGATTGGTTTATTCAGATTATCTGTTTCTTCTTGATTCAGCTTTGGGAGGTTGTAAGAGTCTAAGAATTTATCCATTTCCTCTAGATTGTCCATATTGTTGGCATATAGCTTTTCACAGTATTCTCTTATAATCCACAGTATTTCTATGGTATCTGTTGTTATTTCTCCTCTTACATTTCTAATTTTATTTATCTGAGCCTTCTCTCTTTTTTTCTTTGTAAGTCTGGCTAGGGGTTTGTCAATTTTGTTTATCTTCTCAAAGAACCAGTTCTTTGTTTCATTGATCCTTTCCACTGCCCTTTTTGTTTCAATAGCATTTATTTCTGCTCTGATTTTTATTATTTCTCTCCTGCTGACTTTGGGCTTTGTTTGTTCTTCTTTTTCTAATTCAATTAGGTGTGGTTTGAGATTGCTTATTTGGGTTTTTTCTTGTTTGTTAAGGTGAGCCAGTATTGCGATGCATTTCCCTCTTAATACGGCTTTTGCTGCATCCCATATGAGTTGGCATGGTATGTTTTCATTTTCATTTGTCTCCAGATATTTTTTGATTTCTCCTTTAATTTCTTCAATGATCTATTTGTTGTTCAATAGCATGTTCTTTAATTTCCACATCTTTGTCCTTTTCTCAGTTTTTTCTTGTAATTAATTTCTAGTTTTATAGCATTGTGATTGGAAAAGACGCTTGTTATTATTTCAATCTTCTTAAATTTATTAAGGCTTGCCTTGTTTCCCAACATATAGTCTATCCTTGAGAATGTTCCGTGTGCACTTGAGAAGAATGTGTATTCTGCTGTTTTTCGATGGAGTGTTCTATATATGTCTATTAAGTCCATCTGGTCTAGCTTTTCATTGAATTCCACTGTTTTCTTGTTGATTTTCTGTCTGGATGATCTGTCCATTGATGTGACTGGAGTGTTGAGGTCCCCTTCTGTTATTGTGTTATTATTAATGTCTTCTTTTAGGTTTGTTAATAGCTGCTTTATGTACTTTGGTGCTCCTGTGTCGGGTGCATAGGTATTCATGTGTTATTTCTTCTTGATGGAGTGTCTCTTTGATCATTGTATACTGCCCCTCTTTGTCTCTCTTTACCTGTCTTATGTTGAAGTCTACTTTGTCTGACAGAAGTATTGCAAGACCTGCTTTCTTTTGTTTGCCATTGGCTTGGAGTATCATCTTCCATCCCTTTGCTCTGAGCCTCTGTTTGTCTTTGGAGCTGAGATGTGTTTCCTGAAGGCAGCATATTGTTGGGTCTTGTTCTTTAATCCATCTCACCACTCTGTCTTTTTATTGGAGAATTCAATCCATTTACCTTTAGGGTGATTATAGATATATGAGGGCTTTATGCTGCAATTTTATCACACATTTTTCCCCTTCTCCTGCATTACCTGTGTTTGTTGTCCCTGTGTATTTTGGTCTACCAATCGAGTTCTGTAGTTTTTTATGTTGTGTTTCTTTATTTTCTCCTTATTTATTATTTGTGTCTCTGTTCTGCTTTTTTATTTAGTGGTTATCCTGAGGTTTGCATCAAGATCTCATGGATAAGATAGTCCCTTTTCTGATGACCTCTAATTTCCTTAGACTAAACTGATTCAGTCCCTTTCCTCCTCCCCTCCTAAGTTGTTTTTCTCACATCTTATTTCAACTTGTGTTATGAGTTTGTGGTTAAAATGATAAGATTATCTTTATTTTTGGTGTTTTCCTTCCATTTGTCTTTAATGCTATACTTAAGTATTTGCTATCCTGCCCTGATTCTGTCTACCTATTTATCTCCTTACTCCACACTTTGTAACCTCTTTCTCTCCCCTTTTTTTTTCAGGTACGAGAGCCTTCTTGAGGATTTCCTAAAGGGGGGGTCTTGTGGCTACAAACTCCCTTAGCTTATGTTTGTCTGGGAAAGTTTTTATTTCTCCATCATATCTGAAGGATATTTTTTCTGGATAGAGTATTCTTGGCTGAAAGTTTTTGACCTTCAATGATTTGAATATGTCATTCCAGTCTCTCCTAGCCTGTAAGGTTTCTGCAGAGAAATCCACTGAAAGCCCAATGGGGTTTCCTTTGTGGGTTACTCTCTTCTGCCTTGCTGCCCTTAGCATTCTTTCTTTGTCATTCAGTTTTGCCAGTTTCACTACTATATGCCTTGTAGTAGGTCTTTTTACACTGACATATTTAGGAGATCTGGCAGCCTCTTCCACATGGATTTCCTTCCCTAGATTTGGGAAGTTCTCCACTATTATTTCTTTGAACACACTTTCTGCTCCATTCTTATCTTCTCCTTCTGTAATACTTATAATTCTTATGTTGCATTTCCTAATTGATTTGGGTATTTCTGGGAGACTTTCTTCATTTCTATTTAGTCTTAGTTCTCTCTCCTCCTCTAACTGGAGCATTTCAACATGTCTATGTTCGATTATGCTGATTCACTCCTCTATGGTACCCACTTGTGCGTTCAGGGAATCCATATTTTTTTTTACTTCTTCCATTGTGTCTTTCATCTCTAATATTTCTGATTGATTCTTCTTTATAGTTTCAACCTCTTTTTTAAAGTGGCTCCTGAACTCACTGAATTGTTTCTCTAAATTCTCTTTGACCTCGTTTGAGTTTTTTGATGATAGCTGTTTTGAATTCTTTGTCATTTAGATTACATATTTCTGTGTCCTTAGGACTGATTTCTGGGTACTTGTTATTTTCTCTCTGGTCCGGAGATCTAATATAGTATTTGATATCACTATAGGGAGTTGTTCTGTGCTTTAGTATCCTGGCATTATTTGGTTGCGGTTACTGCCTAGTGCCACTGGGTGGGGGTCAAGAGCCACATAGTCTGAGCCCTCTGCTTTCAGCCAAAATCCCAGGGGCTGGAGCTGTGTTGAGTGGGTCGGGGGAGGGGTGCTTTCTCCTGCATGCTCTTGGGGTCTTCTCCCTCTGCTCTCCTGGGATGTTGGTTTGATAAGGTCACACCTGCTAAAGCTTCCACCCCGGTAGAGGGCTTCCCTCTAGGCTGCCAGGGCCCTCGGGAGTCCTTGATGTTCCCATGAACAACCATCCCCTGCCCCATTCCCTTCCTCTCAGAGGCTGCCCACGGTCCCTGATCACAGTCTTTAAGAGGAGGGAGCGAAGATTTCTCTTACCCTGTTTCCCCTCCTCCAAGGCAGGCTCCAGTCTCTCCGCCCTCCATCATATGGCTGCGTGGGTCCCTCCGATGTTTTTTGTGTTGTGTTTGGATGTCCTCTGTTGGATTATGGATGTCTTTTTTGGTTGTATATTGGAGGGGAAAGATTTCTGTGAGACCTCACTCTGCCATGATGCTGATGTCACTCCTTTGCTTTATTTTTAAAGACTTTATTTCTTTAGAGTAGTTTTAGCTTCACAGCAAAATTGAAAGGAAGGTACAGAGATTTTCCATACACCCTGTCCCCACACATGCATAGCCTCCCTTATTATCAACCTCCCTCACCACAGTGGTAGATTTGTTACAATTGATGAACCTACGCAGACACATCACAATCACCCAAAGTCCAGAGTTTACATTAGGGTTCTCTCTTGGTGCTGTATATTCCATGGGTTTGGTCAAATGTATAATGACACGTATCCATCATTATAGGATCATACAAAATAGTCTAACTGCCCTAAAAATCCTCTGTGCTCTCTCTGCCTAGTCAACCTCACCCATTCAACCACTAATCTTTTTACTGTCTCCATAGTTTTGCCTTTTCCAGAATGTCAAATAGTTGAAATCATACAGTATGTAGCCTTTTCAGATTGATTTCTTTCCCGTAGTAATATGCATTTAAGTTTCTTCCATGTCTTTTCAAGGCTTGATAGCTCATTTCTTTTTAAGGCTGAATAATATTTCATTGTCTGGCTAAACCACAGTTTATTTATCCATTCATCTATTGAGGAACGTCTTGGTTGTTTCCAAGTTTTGGCAGTTTTTAATAAAGCTACAATAAACATCCATGTGCAGGTCTTTGTGTGGACATAAGTTTTCAGTTCGTTTGGGTAAATACCAAGGAATGTGATTGTTGGATTGTATGATAAGAGTTTAATTTTGTAAGAAGTCACCAAACTGTCTTGCAAAATGACTGTACCATTTTGCATTCTTACAAGCAATGAATGAGAACTCCTGTTGCTCCTTGTCCTTGTCAGCATTTGGTGGCGTCAGTGTTCTGGATTTTGGCCATTCTAATAAATGTGTAGTGGTATCTCATTGTTTTTATAATTTGCATTTCTCTGATGACATATGACGTGGAACATCTTTTCACATGCTTTTTGGTCACCTGCATATCTTCTTTGGTGAGGTGTCTGATAAGATCTTTGGCCCATTTTTAAATTTAATTGTTTGTTTTCTTATTGTTCAGTTTTTAGTGTTCTTGAAGTAGTCTATTTTCAATAACAATCCTTTATCAGATGTGTCTTCTTAAAGTATTTTCTCCCAATCTGTGGTTTGTCTTCTCATTTTCTTGACAGTGTCTTTCACAAAACAGAAGGTTTTAATTTTAATGAAGTCCAGCATGTCAGTTATACCTTTCATGGATCATGCCTTTGGTGTTGTATCTAAAAAGTCATTAGCATACCCAAGGTCATCTTGTTTTTCTTCTATGTTATCTTTCAGGAGTTTAATACTTTTGAGTTTTACATTTAGGTCTGTGGTCTATTTTGAGTTAATTCTTGTGAAGAGTGTAAGGTCTGGGTCTAGATTCCTTCTTTTGCGTGTGGCTGTCCAGATGTTTCAGCACCATTTGTTGAAAGGACTGTCTTTGCTCCTTTGTCAAAGATCAGTTGATTATATTTATGTGGGACTATTTCTGGGTTCTCTATTCTATTCTATTCATCTATCTGTCTCTTCCTTTATACCACACTGTATTGATTACTGTAGCTTTACAGTAAGTCTTGAAGTTGACTACTGTCAGCCTCGAATTTGTTCTTCTCCTTCAAGGCTGTGTTGTCTATTCTAGATCTTTTTGCCTCTCTGTATAAACTTTAGAATCAGTTTGTCAACTGGGTTGTTAGTTTTTCTGTTCTTGAGATGTATGAGTACTTTATATATTTTGGATATTACCACTTTATCATATATATGGGTTTGCAAATATCTTCTCCCAATTGTTAGGCTGTCTTTTTGTTTTGTTGGTGGTTTCCTTTGCTGTGCAGAAAGCTTTTTAGTTTGATGTAGTCCCATTTGTTTATTTTCCCATTGTTTCCCTTGCCTGGTCACATATGGTACTTGAAAATATGCTGCTAAGGCCAGTGTTGAAGAACGTACTGCCTATGTTTTCTTCTAGAAGTTTCATGATTTCAGGTCTTACATTTAAGTCTTTAATCCATTTTGAGTTAATTTTTGTGTATGGTGTAAGATAATGGTCTACTTTCATTCTTTTGCATGAAGCTGTCCAGTTTTCCCCAAACTGAAACATATTTATTGAAGAGACTTTCCTTTCTCCAGTGTATCTTCTTGGCTCCCCTGTCGAAAATTAGCTGTTCACAGACGTGTGAGTTTATTTCTGGGCTCTCGATTCTGTTCCATTGATCCGTGTGTCTGTTTTTGTTTTGGTTACTATAGCTTTGTAGTATACTTTGGAATCAGAGAGTGTGATACCTCCAGCTTGTTCTTTTTTCTCAGGATTCCTTTGGCTATTCGGGGTCTTCTGTCATTCCATATAAATTTTAGGATTCTTTGTTCTATTTGTGTGAAAAATGTTGTTGGACCTTTGATAGGGATTGCATTGATTCTGTAGACTGCTTGAGGAAGTATGGAAATTTTGTTGCAATTATAAATGGGATTGTATTCTTAATTTCTCTTTCTGCTACTTCATTGTTAGTATACAGAAATGCAACTGATTTTTGTATGTTGATTTTTGTATCCTGCAACTTTACCGTATTCATTATTTCTAAAAGTTTTTTGAATGGATTCTTTAGGGTTTTCTATATGTAAAGTCATGTCATCTGCAATAATGACAGCTTTACTTCTTCCTTTCCAATATGGATCCCTCTTATTTCTTTTTCTTGCCTGACTGCTCTGGCAAGGACTTCCAATACTATGTTAAATAAGAGTGGTGACAGTGGGCATCCTTGTCTGGTTCCTGTTCTTAGAGGGATAGCTTTCAGTTTTCCTGAAAGCTATCTGAATATTTCTCCACTGAGAATGATATTAGCTGTGGGTTTGTCATATAGGGCTTTATTTTGAGCTGCTTTCCTTCAATACCCATTTTATTCAGAGTTTTTATTATAAATGGATGCTGTATCTTGGCATGTGATTTTTATTCTTCATTTTGTTAAGGTGATGTATCATGTTGATTGATTTGTGGATGCTGAACCATCCCAGCAGCCCCTAGAATACACCCCACTTGATCACGGTGTATGATCTTCTTAACAAATTGTTGTATTTGATTTCCTAGTATTTTGTTGAGGATTTCTGCATCAATATTTATCAGTGATATTGGCCTGTAATTTGCTTTTTTGGTGGTGTCCTTGTCTGGTTTTGGTATCAGGATAATGTTGGCTTCGTAGAATGAGTTAGGAAGCTTCCCCTCCTCTTCAATTTTTGGAAGATTTTGAGAAGGACAGGTATTAAGTCTTCTTTGAATGTTTGGTGCAGTTCACCAGGGAAGCCATCTGGTCCTGGACTTTTACTTTTTGCGCGGTTTTTGATAACTGTTTCAATCTCCTTACTGGTGACTGGTCTATTCAAATTCTCTATTTCTTCTTGATTCAGTTTTGGAAGGTTCCAACTTTATTCTTTTGCATAAGGATATCCAGTTACCCACATCCGTTGTTGAAAATCTCACTGAACTGTTTTGGCATCCTTGTCCAAAACCAATTGAGCATAAATGTAGGAGTTTATTTCAGGATGCTCAAATCTAATCAACTGATCTATATGTATATTTTTATGCCAGTACCACAATGTCTAGAGTGCTGTAGCTTTGTAGTAAGTTTGGAAATCAGGAAATGTGAATCCTCTACTTTTGTTCTCCTTCCCCAACATTGTTTTGGTTATTCTGAGTCCCTTAGGATCAACTTATTAATTTCTACAAAATAGCTGGGATTTTGATAGGAATTACATCAAATCAATAGATCAATCTGGAGAGTACTGCTGACAGCTATGTGATTTGCCAATATTTTCTCCAAGTCCATGCCTTTTATTTTCAGTCTCTTACCAGTAGTGTCTTTTGAAGAACATAAGTTCTGAATTTTGACAAAGTCTATTTTATAAACTTTTTCTAATGGACCATGCTGTTGGTAAGGTGTTTTCCAAAGTTTTTTTAATATAAATTTTGCATATTTGTTAGTTTATTCCTAAATATTAATTCTTTGCTGCTATTGTAAATGGGAGCTTCTCTTCCATTTATCTTCTATTGAGTTACTTTTAACCAGTGAGTTAAATACTGGCTTTAGTTACTAAGGTATACATATTTTTTTCAAGTCAAGGATGTATCATTCATTTGCTATCTTTTTTTGCTCAGTAATGTGTTGAAGTTTTTCTGCCAAACTACTTTCCAAAATAATTGAACTATCTTACATTTTCACCAGTAGTTTATGAAAGTTCCATTTACTCCACATTCTTGCCACTGTTAGATATGGTCAGTCTTTTTTATCAGAGACATTTAAATAAATGTATAGAGAAATCTCATTATGATTTTACTTTGTATTTCCCTAATGAATAATGCTGACATCAATTCATGTGCTTATTTGCCACCCAGATATTTTCTTTGGTGTTTGTTCTAATCTTTCAATCTGGGTCCCTTTTATTTCTTTTTCTGACATGGTTCTACTGGTAGTACAATAATAGTGCTCCCTACTGAGGGGGACATGTTCCAAGACTCCCAGTGGATGCCTGAAACCATGGATAGTACCAAACTCTATATATACCATGTTTTTTCCTATATATACATACATATGATGAAGTTTAATTTATAAACTAGGCACAGTAAGAGATTAACAACTTCTCTTTGGCATATCCAAATTGCCAGCATCACTACTCTTGTGCTTTCGGGCCAGTATTAAGTAAAACACAAGCACTGTGATATCATGAGAGTCAATCTGATAACCCAGGCAGCTGCTAAGTGACTAATGGGCAGGTAGTGTATGCAGTGTGGATATGCTGGACAAAAGGATGAATCATGTCTTGGGCAGGACAGAGCAGGATGGTGTAAGATTTCATCACATTACTCAGAATGACATGCAATTTAAAACTTATGAATTATTTCTGGAATTTTCCATTCAAAGTTTTCAAACCATGATTTACTGTGGGTATCTGAAACCAGAGAAAGTAAAAGCTCTAATAAGGGAGAACTACTGTACAATGCTGAAAAGTAGTGACAAGAGCAGACATCCTTGTCTTGTCCCTGACCTTAAAGGGGAAGCATTCAGTCTTCTACCATTAAGTATAATGTCACTTGTAGATTTTTCATAGATGCCCTTTAGGGTGTAGGATTTAAGAAATCCCCTTCTATTTCTTGTTTCTTGAGTTTTTATTAGTAACGGACGCTGGATTTTGTCAAATGCTTTTTCTGCATCTATTGTGATATTTTTTCTTCATTAGTATATTCATACGGTGAATTACATCAACTGAGTTTTGAATGTTGAATCAATCTTGCATTCTTGGAATTAAACCCCACTTGGTCATGATGAATTATTTTTATATACTGTTGGATTGATTTCCTAAAATTTTGTTTATAATTTTTACATATATTTTCACATGGCATGTTGTTTTGTAGTTTTCTTTTCTTTCAATGTCTTTGCCTAGTTTTGGTATCAGAGTAAAGCTTGCCTCATGGAGTGAGTTGGGAGGTATTACATTCTCTTAAACTTTGTGGAACAATCTGTGCAGAACTTGTATTATTTTTTCCTTAAATGTTTGGAACAATTCACCAGTGAAGTCATCTAAGCCTGGAATTTTCTTTGTGGGAAAGTTTTTAACTACAAATTCAACTTCTGTAACAGAAAGAGCACTATTCAGATTTCCATCTTCTTGAGCAAGCTTTGGTAATTTGTGTCATTCGTGAAAATTATCCATCTCATATAAGTTGTCAAATCTAAAGGCACAGATTTGTTCATAATATTCCTTTATCATCTTTTTACTATTGTAGAATCAATAGTGATGTCACCTCTTTCAGTTCTGGTATTAGTAATTTGTATTTTCTTTTCTTCTTGATTAATCTGGCTAGAGGTTTTTCACTTTTACTGATCTTTGCAAAGAACCAGCTTTTTGTTTCAATGGTGTTCTCTATTATTTTTCTGTTTTTTATTTCATTGATTTATGCTGTAGTCTTGATTTATGCTCTATTTCTTTTCCTCTGCTTACTTCGGGGATAACTTGCTCTTTTTTCCCTAGTTTTTTAAAACTGTAAGCTGAGGTCACTAAATGAAACTTTCCTTCTTTTCTAATATAGGTGTTTAGTGCTATAAATTTCCCCTAAGTAGTGCTTTGGCATCATACCACAAATTCTGAAATGTTCTGCTTTCAATTCCATTTAGTTGAAAATACTTTCTAATGTCCCTAAGTACCTTTTAGTGTTACTTAGTTTTCAAATATTTGGAGATTTTCCAAATCTCCAGATAGCTTTCTGCTACTGATTTTTAATTTAATGCCAGTGTTATCAGAGAACATACTTTGTATTACTTAAATCCTTTTAAGTTTATCAGGTCCTATTTTATAGCCTGACTTGGTAAATGTTCTGCGTGCGTGTGAAAAGAATGTATATTCTGCTGCTGTTGGAGAGTGTTAGCTAGGTCAAGTTGGTTGATAGTGTCGTTCAAGTCAACTATAAACTTGCTGATTTTCTGTCTACCTGTTCTTTAATCATAGGAGTATTAAAAGTCTGACTACAGATTTATTTATTTCTCCTTACAGTTCTATCATTTTTTTCTTCATGTAAGGACTGTCTGACCCCTTATCATGATGAAATTACTTTTTACTCCTGGTAATATTCTTCGTCCTGAAATATAC
Source organism: Equus quagga (assembly GCF_021613505.1). Classification (NCBI taxonomy): domain Eukaryota; kingdom Metazoa; phylum Chordata; class Mammalia; order Perissodactyla; family Equidae; genus Equus; species Equus quagga. The sequence goes on along the minus strand of NC_060271.1, from coordinate 17,125,160 downwards.
TTTGATATTAATATAGCCATTTCAGCTTTATCATGGCTAATGTCAGCATGGTATATCATTTTCCATTCTTTTACATTTTTTTTCTATTGAGGTCAAAATAGTTTATAACATTGTGAAATTTCAGTTGTGCATTATTATTAGTCCGTCACTGTATAAATGTGCCCCTGTACCCCTTATGCCCACCTTGCACCCCCTTCCCCCTGGTAATCACTAATCAGTTCTCTCTGTCCAAATGTTAGTTTATCTTTCACATATGAGTGAAGTCATACAGTGTTTGTCTTTCTCTGCCTGGCTTATTTTGCTTAACATAATACCCTCAAGGTCTATCTATGTTGTTGCGAATGGGATGATTTTGTCTTTTTTATGGCTGAGTATTTCCATTGTATATATATACAGCACAGCTTCTTTATCCAGTCGTCAGTTGATGGGCACCTGGATTGCTTCCATGTCTTGGCTATTGTGAATAATGCTGCAATGAACATACGGGTGCATAAGTCTCTTTGAAGTGCTGATTTCAGGTTCTTTAGATAAATACTCAGTAGCGGTATTTGAAAAGATCTTTCTAAGACTGATGTCAAAGAGTGTACGGACCAGATTTTCTTCTAGTAGTTTTATGGTTCCATGTCTCACCTTCAAGTCTTTAATCCATTTTGAGTTAATTTTTGTATATGGTGAAAGATAATGGTCTACTTTCATTTTTTTGCATGTGGCTGTCCAGTTTTCCCAATACCATTTATTGAAGAGACTTTCCTTTTCCCATTGTATTTTCTTAGCTCCTCTGTTGAAGATAAGCTGTCTGCAGATGTGTGGTTTTATTTCTGGGCTTTCAATGCTGTTCCATTGATCTGTGTGTCTGTCTTTGTAGAAGTACTATGCTGTTTTCATTACTACAGCTTTGTAGTATATTTTGAAGTCAACTATTGTGAAGCCTCCAGCTTTGTTCTTTTTTCTCAGGATTGCTTTAGCTATTTGGGGTCTTTTGTTGCCCCATACGAATTTTAGGATTCTGTGTTCTATTTCCATGAAGAACGTCATTGGGGTTCTGACTGGGATTGCACTGAATCTGTAGACTGCTTTAGGTAGTGTGGACATTTTAACTATGTTTATTCTTCCCATCCATGTACATGGAATATCCTTCATTTCTTTTTTTTTTTTTCCTTCCTGGCAAGGAAGATTCACCCTGAGCTAACATCTGTGCCAATCCTCCTCCATTTTTTGCATGTGGGATGCCTCCACAGCACAGCTGACGAGTGGAGCAGGTCCATTCCTGGGATCCGAACCTGCAAATGTGGACCACTGAAGCAGAGTGAGCAGAACTTTAACCACTCGGCCATGGGCCAGCCCCTCTTTCCATTTCTTTATGTCATCATCAATTTCTTTCAATGGTGTCTTATAGTTTTCATTGTATAGGTCTTTCACCTCCTTGGTTAGATTTATTCCTAGATATTTTATTCTGTCGCTGCAATTGGAAATGGGATTGTATTCTTGAGTTCTTTATGTTAGGTTGTTATTAGAGTATAGAAATTCCACTGATTTTTGTAAGTTGATTTTGTACCCTGCAACTCATTCTTTTACTTTTAACCTATTTCTTTATATTTAAAGTGCAATTTCTTGCAGGCAGTATATAATTGGGTCTTGCTGTTTTAGCCAATGTGACAATCTCATCCTTTTAATTAAAGCATTTAGCCCATTTATAATTAATTTGATTACTGATATGGTTGGATTTAAATCTACTATCTTGCTATTTGTTTTCTATTATTTTAGTAGTTGCTTTGGGGTTTATAGTAAGCATATTTAACTTATGGGTCTGTCTTCAAGTAACATTATACTACTACATGTGTAAGAATCTTGTAATAGCATACTTAAGATTTCCCCCCTCCTGGTCTTTATGGTATTGCTGTCATACATTTTACGTATACATCTGTTACCACCTCTACAATGCAATATTATTATTATTGTTGTTTACACAGTTATCTTTTATAGAGACTTAAATAAGAAAAAACATTTTATGTATTTAGCCTTATAATTACAATTTCCAGTGACTTTCATCCCTTTGTGTAGATTTGTAGTTCCACGTGGTATCATTTTCTTTCTGCTTGGTGCACCTTCCTTTAACATTTCTTGTACTGAGTCTTCTGGTGATAATTCCTTCAGCTTTTCTATGTCTGAAAAGATCTTTATTTTTCAAAGATCTTTTTGCTGGGTATAGAATTCTAGGTTGATGGTTTTTTCCATTTGGCACTTTAAACATGTTACTCAACTTTCTTCTCGTTTGCATTGTTTCTGCCAAGAAAATATAATGTCATTCTTATCTTAGTTCCCCTGTATGTCAAGTGTCTTTTTTCCTGTGGCTGCTTTTAAGATGTTCTCTATCACTAATTTTGAGCATTTATGATATGCCTTAGTGTAGTTTTCTTCATTTCTTTCTTTCTTTTTTTTTATTTTGGAAAGTTTTTAGCCATTATATCTTCAAATATTTTTGCTGTCCTGTGTCTTCTCTCTTTCGGGCACTCCAATTACATAGTCTATGAAGTTACTCCACGGAACTTGAAACTACCCTATGGCTCACTGATGCTCTTTTCATTTTTTAAAAACTTTTCTCTTTATGTTTCATCTTGAATAGTTTCTATTGCTGCGTCTTCAAGTTTATTCATCTTTTCTTCTGCCATGAATCCCATCCAGTGTATTTTTCATTCTGCACATAGTACTTCATTATGAATCTTTTTTATATCTTCCATGTCTCTACTTAACTTTCGAAAACATGCAATACAATTAAAATAATTGTTTTAATGTTTTTGTCTGCTATTCTAAGATCTGTATAGGTTCTGAGTCTGTTTCAATTGACTGATTATTCTGCTCATCATTGCTTCCAGTTTCCTGCTTCTTTACATGCCTGGTAATCTCTGACTGGATGCCAGACATTGTGAATTTTATCTGTTGGGTGCTGGATATTTTTGCATTCCCTTCCTGTGCTTTGTTCCTAAATGCAGTTAAGTTACTTGGAAAGAGTTCGATCATTTTGAGTCTTACTTTTCTGATTTGTTAGGCAGGTCCAAAGCAGTGCTCATTCTAAGGCTAATTATTTCCCACTAGTGAGCAAGATCTCTCTGAGTATTTCACCTGATGCCACATGAATTAGGAGATTTTCCAGTCTAGCTGATGGGATCAGGCACTATTTCCAACCCTGTGTGAGTGCCAGGCTCTATTCCTTTTAATCCTTTTAGATGCTTTTTTCCCTTGGCTTTGGATAGTTTCCTCACATGCATATGCTTAACAATAGTACTTTGCTGCATACTTGAAGGGGTCTCTCTGTAGATCTCTGCGGTTTTCTTTCTGTGCAGCGCTCTCCTCTCTGGCACTCTGTCCTGCAAAGTCTAGCCATATTGGTTTCCCTGGACTCTCAGCTCCCTCTCCTAAAATTAAAGAGTCTGCTGGTTCTACCTGGGTTTCCCTTCCCTGGGCCAGGGTCTCAAAACTCTCTTAAGGCAGTAAGTTGGGAAATCATAAGAGGCTTAACTCATTTGTTTTCCATCTCTCAGATCACTGAGCTTGGTTGCCTGATCTTCAGTAACTTGTTTAATATATTTCGTCTTTTTAAAATTATTTTGGGTGGGGTGTAAATTTAATACTTATTATTCGAAATGAGCAGAAGTCCTGAATTTGTACTTTTATTTAGAGTATAGAAAAAATTCAAACTCAAAGTGAAATGTTGACAGTTTTAGGAAATAGCCATTGAATACCAAAGGAAGGGAGACATAAATAACTTCTTGACCTTTAGCTCTGTTGAGCAGCAGTACCCTTCTTTGCTTACCAGCCTTATCATGTACTGATATAGTCAACATCATCTGTGTATTGTGTGGGGCATTTAATCCTAAGTGGGAAACTCTGAATGACTTGTAATGAACTCCTAACACACTCCTCCTCAATGGGACTCAGTGCCAGTAGTCTTATGAAAAGATAAGATTTTGGCAGGGGTGTTGGGTACAAAGAAACAAATACTGCTCCACTTCCAAAAACTGTCTAAGGGCTATAACTGTTTCCTATCTGTCTGAATTAAGAGCTATAGTAAAAATTAGCTTTTGTTTTCAGTAACACAGAATATCCTCAAGGAGGCAAAGAAGAAGGAAAAGGTGTTACTTGGGATGAAGTTGGGGAGAATGTCTGCTGCCAAAACTCATCATGGGTCTTGAGTTGTATTCTTCCCAGAGAACTTTAATCTGGGGCCTCCAGGCGAGAAGCCCAAGGGCTCTGACCTCATGTTTTGCTCGTCTAAAGACCAGAAAAAAACTACGTGCCTCCCACCTGCTGAAGATGCTGAGAATCAATTACCTGCTTGAAGCAATGGACAGGCGCTGGGACTGAACATGTTTCTTTTAGGTATTTGTCCCAGGTAAAATGACCTGTAAAGGAAATAGAAATCTCCATCACAGTCAACTTCCTAAAAAAATACTTTCAGGATGCAACCTACACTAAACATTAGGCTATTTTCAGACTGGTTTGAAGCATAAAAAAACTTATTTTTCCCTGTTTGGGCTCAAAGGAGTATTAGGGGGAGAAATCCAGGTGATTTCAGTGGATCATTTTAGATCACTGTTTTTAAATCATGGTCTAAAAATGACCTCAGGTCTTTTTCATGTTAGTTCCTAAAGCAATCCAAAATGCCAGAGCAAGATATAACAGTGTCTCAAAGAAGTGCCCAGGAAGCTCACGGAAAACAGAACAGAAGAGGTAGAAAGGGGTGAGGAGATTCCTTCTGACAACCTAACTCCTGGAGAGGTCCCTTAATGCCATCAAGTGGCAGCTTTTAACACCCAATATGGTTGGATCCCACCACCTCAGCTCAAAAAAGAACGAAGGAAAGGCTATCTAGAGACATAGAGTAAGAGGATTTGAGGGCTGAAAAAGTCAGAATGAGCGAGATTATACTTGAATTCTCACTCTAAAAACTGGCTCTCTTTCATCCACCCCTACCCCACTCCCATCCCTGCCACTGCTACATTGCACTGAGGTGCAAAATGATAAAGATCTGGTAATTTAGAGAAAAGTAGGTCTTGGATAGCATTTCTGATGACGGGAACTAAGAGTAAGTTGAGGAATCTACAGAATCTTTTAGCCTCTGGAAGTGGCCTTAGAGCCTCTCAAAGTTTGAGGAACACTGCACTAGAGAAACAGTCTTTAAGGTGACACTATGCTGGGGCCAGAGAAAACATTTTAAAGGACAGGTTGTTAAATACATATCTTATTGGACCACAAAAGACTACCAAGCTCTTTATTAAACGTTAAAGCAATTACCAATCTCCCCCTAATACCCACCTAGAGGTGACCCCATGGTGGAGCAGGGAAGGTCCCAGAGACTCTCACAAGCTAAAACACTGTAGCAAACCAGCATTTCTTGAAGTTTCCTCTGTAGTGGAGCAGCACAGGGCCCCTTTGGGCCATGCAAAAAGCACTAGATGCTGGGAATAAAAATGAGTCACTGAATGATGAAATCTAAATCACTTCAAAGACGATGCCAAGACTTTATACTCTATTGACTTTACAGCTTCTGTTTTAAAACTGGTCTCTTTCCCACCATCCTCAACAAAGCCAAGTAGATCTGGCCAGAAATCACAGTCAGTTCTAGACCATTTCACGAACTGACTGTGATTAATCATCTTGAATAGACTGTTGGTCCATAGGGTAAACGAGATGGATATTTCCTCGAGTCAAGATTTAAAGAGCTTACCAGAATTTAATAGTTTGTTCTTAGCTGAGACGGCCCTAAAGCAAGGACTGAATACATTTCATCACTATTTGCTCTTAGAAAAAGGAAACATTAGACATTATTATTCCACTCTTTTAAATAAAGGATTAAGTCAAATAATAAGTCTTGGATTTGACTAAACTGCGACTCTTGAACTCTAGCATCTGTAGCAGCACTTGTTCACCAAACCTTCTGTGATGAAACAAGTGTTTTGTATTTGTGCTATCCAGTAAAGCAGCCACTAGCCACATGTAACTACTGAACACTTGAAATGTGACTAGTGTGAGAAATTAAAATTAAAATTTAATTTTTTTATGCTTTTTGTTGAGGAAGATTATCCCTGGGCTAACATCTGTTGCCAATCTTCCTCTTTTTTTTCTCCCTAAAGTCCCAGTGCATAGTCGTATCTCCTAGTTGTAAGTCCTAGTTCTTCTATGTGGGATGCCGCCACAGCACGGCTTGAGGAGTGGTGTGTAGGTCTGCTCCCAGGATCCAAAACAGTGGACCCCAGGCCACTGAAGCGGAGCATGCAAACTTAACCACTATGCCACTGGGCTGGCCCGGAAATTTTACTTAATTTTAATTCATTTAAATTCAAATACCTGCACATGGCTAACGGCTACTTATTAGGCAGTACAGGTTTAGAGGTTTGGTGAGTCATAGGTAATTGCTTGTATTAGCTTGAGTTCTGACCAGAAGCACGAAGAGACTTTGGTTTTAAGAATTATGGAAAATTCAGGGGTACCAAAATAATCAGGATATTAATCACAGTTCTCTACTACACACGTCAATTATGATAATCGATCTCTGTTACACAGGCAAGAAACCTCACATCTTCCCTCACTTAGGGAACACTTTATTACTAACTGAATGAAAAGGACTCTGTTTGCTGGAAGCAGTTCACCCATTGTGAGGGCTGACTGACTTGAACCATACCTAGATTAGTATTTTTCTTAAATTTGACTGCTTATGCTATCTCATGCCTAGTCCCTTACTATCAGGTAAATTGCAAAATAAGTTAATTTTTATTGACTCAATAAGAATATCTGAACACCTACTGTAAAGGCCACAATGGTGGCAAACGTCAAGTCTACCAATCTCCAAGCACTCAAAGAACCCCCCAAAACAGGACAGGCAGCAATCAGATCAGAGGTTGGTAAACTTTCTGTAAAGGACCAGATAGTAAAAATATTATGCTTTGTGGGCCATACTGTCCCCGTCACAAATATTCATCTCTGCATTGCAGCATGAAAACAGGCACAGACGATATGTAAATGAATGAGTACAGCTACGTTCCACTAAAATTTTATTTATAAAATCAGGCAGTGGGCTGGATTTGGCTCCCAATCAGTAGTTTGCCAACCCCTGGTATGTATCATTGATTCCCATCTGTTACTTATCATTAGAAACTCCTGAATAATTTTTCTCATTTCTTTAAACAGAGTTCTGGGGCCCCATCTTCGGAGGTTCTCATTGAAGAGGCTTTGAGTATGGTCTGAGAATCTCTATTTTCAAAGTCCCTCCAGGTAATTCTGATTAACATCTGTGTCTAGAAACTACTGGTGTAGTTGAAAGAATGTAATACTGGGAGGCAGAAAAGGCTGGTTAAAGTCTTGGTTCTATAACTAACTGTCTTGGACAAATTACTTAATCCTTCCAAGCATCAGTTCACTCATCTGAAAGATGGAGAGAATATCTATCTCACAAGATTGTACCCATGCTAATTCATTCTATAAACATTTATTAAACTTGCTCCAAGTGCAGAAGCACCGTGTTAAATGTTAGGGGAACAAGAGAGACGTGGTTCCTAAATTCATGCAGTCTGCAGTCTAGAGATAAGCAGAGATATTAAATAAATAATAACACAAATAATCTGGTACAATTATGATAAATTTAAGTTAATGAGGTAGTAAAGGTTGCCTTGAGAATGCAGAACAGAGAAATCTAATCTATACTTGGGATCAAGGATTATTGTGAAGATTATCATTATTAACCAACATAAATGTAATGTTTTATAATTTACAGAGTGATTTCAATTATTCATTCACCTGATGTTTGAGTATTGTCTATGTGCCAGGCAGTATTCTAAGTGCTGGGATAAGACAGGAGGTCCCTGCCCTCATGGAATTTACATTCTGGTGCATGATGAGGCACAATGAATACATAGACAAATAAATAAGGTAATAAGTGATAAGTACTTGAGGGAAATAAAATAATGTGATGTGTTAGATAGAGACTGGGAACTATACTAGATGATAAAGTTATGGACAGACGCTCTGCAGAAGACACATTTCAGCTGAGATCTTACAGATGAGAAAAAGCCAGCCATCTCTAAATTACTGAATAATGCTTATGAAAGTGTTTTATAAACTCTAACACACACCACATGATAGTTATATTCATTACTAGAAAATAAGATCCCTACCCTGAAGGGACTTTACAAACTAGACAGAGGTACTTTTAAAAAATTAAAACTTGGGGCCGTCCTGGGGCTGTCCCATGGCCGAGTGGTTAAATTCACAACTCCCATTTGGCGGCCAGGGGTTCACCAGTTTGGATCCTGGGTATGGACCTAGCACCACTCATCAAGCCATGCTGTGGTGGTGTCCCACACAGAAGAACTAGAATGACCTTCAACTAGGATATACAACTAGGTACTGGGACTTTGGGGAGAAAAGAAAAGGAAAAAAGAGGAAGACTGGCAATAGATGTTAGCTCAGGGACAATCTTCCTCACCAAAACATTAAAAGTCCCCCAACATGTTAAGCACAAGAGATCCATCTAGTTGAATGCATGAATCTCTTTCTCTAATATTCACTCATTCAACAAATATTTATTGTGTATCTACTATATGCTAAGTCTAGTTCAAGGCACTGGGAAATACAGGAAAGGACAAAACAGCCAAAGTCTTTGCCCACAAGGAGCTTACATTCTAAGGGGGAAGAAAGATGACAAACAAATAAACAAATAAATATATGTCAGTTGGTCCAGAGGGTAATAGAGACACCAGGTAACAATTATACAATTCCTGGCCCTTGTCAAATAAACAAAAAATAAAGCAAAGTAAGAGGGAAAGCGAGTGCTGAGAGCGTGTGTACTATTTCAGGTAGGATGGTCAAGAAAGGCAGTTGATGAGGGGAGATAAAAGTTGAGACCTGAATGGTCCCTCTGGCCTCTGCCTGAATACTCCCAGAGATGAGAAACTAATTCTTCAGCTGCTGTTCAGCAGTACAAATGGATAGTCATTAACCTTAGAGTCTGCCGCCTTCTAACCTCCACCCATTGGTCCCAGACATAACCTATCTAACCTCTCTTTCTAAATATGTCCCAAATACCACAACTGCTCCTCATCTGACACGCTTACGTCAAGCAGCTCCACACATGCTGGCTACTGTTCTGACCACCTTCCTGTACAAGAACTCTACCTCATTCCACCTAAAGTGTGGAACCCAAATTCCTAAGAGCAGTAAAGACAATCACAGTCTTTAGACCAGAAATTCTACTCCAAGATTACGGACTGAAAAGCTAACACTGGTTAAATGTACCATAATTTACATAACTTAACAACAATATTTGTTAAATACTTTTGATGGTCATCTAAGTGTTTTCTAATTTTTGATGAGCATCTTTGTGCACACATCTCTTAAAATTTTTAAGATTATCCCCTTAGGACAAATTCTTCCTAAGAGCGGGATTAATGGATAAAGAGTATGCATATTTTATATTTTGATACAATATAATTCCTACCAATAGTGTATAAGAGTATATTAAAACAGTTTTAGCAAGGATGTAGGAAACAATCTCTACAATTCTGATAAATCTTATCGTGAAAAAACAAAATACTGTTATACTTTTATTTGCAAGTCTTTGATTACTAATAAAGTTGAAGATCTTTTTAGGCTTATCAGTCAGTTTGTACTTTATTTTTGTCATTGTTCACTGAGGTATTCTTTTGTTTTCTCACAGATTCTAAGAGTTCTTTGTAGATTAAGGATACCAGTTCTTTGTCTGTATATATAAATATATGACATCTGTCTCAGTCTGATAGGATTTGCCCTTAAATTTCTCAGTCTTTCTTTTATGACTTTTTGGTTTTCATATCATGCTTTCCTCACTTCAATATCGTAAAAATATTAACCCATGTTTTCTTCTAGGATTTCTCAGATTTCATTTTTTTTACACTTCAGTTTTTCAATGTTTGATCTATTTGGAATTTACTTTTTGAGACAAACGAGGCAAAGATGTAGCTTTCCTTTTCACCTTTATTCAATAAACGTGCTTCAACATCATTTATTAAATAAATCATCTTCTCTCCAGTGATATGAGATGTTGCCTTGATCAGATATTAATTTCCTACATACACTTGGATCTATTTCTGGATTCTATGTTCTGTTCCTCTCAACAGTCAGTCTATTCCAGCACCAGGAGCACTTTGTTTCATGTAATTTCATAATGAGTTTAAATAGAGCAAGTCCTTTTCATAAGTCACCCTAAACCCCTTGTTTTCTAGGCACTTTCAAAGGATTAGTAAGTTGTGGTATATCCAGCACTAATAAAATCCAGTTATTCTAAAACGTCCAAAGCTAAGTTCATGGGATACACACTCTCAGTTCATTCTCAAAAGACTGTCCATAGGCCTTTTGGATCAATAGCTTATATTTTTTAATGGATCATCTAAAGATAAAACACCAAGTGAAAAAACAAGAATTTCTGACTTTACCTCTCTTTCCAGAATAAATCCATCCATTTCCTTATCTCCTGTAATATCCTGTTCACACATTTATTTTCATACTCTTCACACCATAGCATCATAATTATTTATGTAAGCTCTTTACAAACAGGGGCTATCTTTTATTAATTTTTAAAATCTTCACTTTTAAAGCTCAGTGCCTGAAACTTAATAGAGGCGCCATAAAAGATTAGTTAATGAAGAGTGAGTGAAAGAAAAAGTCAGTCAACGAAAAGTGAGCGAAAGAAAAGACGACGCAGGTAAGTGACAGTCCTGCTCTGTTCTGGACTAGTAAAATCACAGCCGGGATACTAAATTTAGTTCTGGGAGCTGCACTTTGAGAGAGACAGACAAAACCAAAGCCGAAACGGTGACCCAAGTGGTGAAGGGACATAAAACCATGTCACCTGCGGGCCAGCTGAAGGAACAACGAACATTTAGCATGAGTAAGAAAGCAAAGTCTCAGAGCCATTTCTTCGTTTGTCCATCTAACAAATGTTTACAGCTCTGCCCTGGGTGCGGGAGACACGGCGCTGATCCAAACAGTGTTCTTGCCCTGGCAGAGCTTCAGGCTAGTGAGAGGCAGAGACAACCCGGCCAGTCATCACAAACGGTGGTGAGTGCTATGTTAGAGACGGAGAGCGTGGCAGGAGCACCTAAGGGCTTGTGGAAGGATTCCCAGAGGAAGTAACCTCTAAGCTTCTAAATTAAAGTTTAAAAGGATAAGGAAGAGTCAGCCAAAGAGAAGAAATTCTTTTTTCCATTTCAGACAGAAAGAAAAGCACGTAGAAAGGTCCAGAAGTGAGAAAAAGCAGTTCTAAAAACAGAATCTTTTGGTATGGCTACTGGGCAGAGTTTAAAGAAATAGTAGTTTAGAAAACAGGTTAAAATGAATAGATAAAAGCAGTGTTCCACTATCAGAGAGCCTCACACACCACATTAACGAGAAGGGGAAGCATGAAGGGTTTGGGGGAGGAGTCGTTCTTCTAGGAAAGTAATGGAGAGGCGGTGAGAAGGCAGCTCCTACAGCTGCTTTCTAATAACTAGAGGCAGTGAGTGAAAAACTGGCTAAACCTATTCCATATAGCCCTCAAAGTTAGGACTAATTGAATTTACAAAGAAACAGATTTTTGCCCAATAAATATTTGTCTAAATGTGATGTGAGCTGCCTAACGAGGCTGTAAGTTCTCAACAGCTTTGAGGAATTCAAGACGACATTTTCTAAGAAATTCAACATGTCAGATTTTGAAATGCTGGGCCAATTTTTATCATTTTAAGTCCTTTTCCAAACTCTGAGATTCTAAAAATCTACTATTTGAATCTATTTCTTTTTTTTTTGGTGAGGAAGATTCGCCCTGAGCTAACATCCACTGGCGATCTTCCTCTTTTTTTTTGTTTGTTTGAGGAAGATTAGCCCTGAGCTAACATCTGTGCCAATCTTCCTCTGTTTTGTATGTGGGATGCCTCCACAGTATGGTTGATGAGTGGAGTACTGCTCCTGGGATCCAAACCCACAAACCCGGGCTGCTGAAGTGGAGCACGTGGATGTTTAACCACTCAGCCATGGGGCCAGCCCCCAAATCTATTTCAGTTTGATATTTGGGACTGCTCCCTATGCTTGATGGTAAAATGAAATAAGCAGGATTAACTTATCAGAGGATATGCCTGGCTGTGCTACCTCTACTCTCACAAGGAAAAATATACTTTCAAATTTTAATGTCACTTTATGTACCTTATGTTAAATTGAGTATCCACTTTTCACAATTCCTTGTCAACAAAATAGTTGTCTATAACATACCTTCAAGTTGTCACTGAACTATAATTGTTATCATTTAGCAACAAAACCAAACACAGCAGCAGCTATCACTGAGTGCCTTCCATTAGCCTGCAACATGCTATACTATGTTCAATATCTCCCATGTTCATTGTAACCTGCAAAGTAGGTTTTATTCCCATTTTAAAGATGAGGAAATAGGCTCAGAAAGATTAATTTTCCTTAAGTCACAAAACTGATAAGTGGGGAACAGGAATTCGAACCAAGGCCTATCTATTTCTGATGTCCATGTTTTTTTTTTGTTTTTTGTTTTTTGCTGAGGAAGATTAGCCCTTAGCTAACATCTGTTGACAGTCTTCCTCTTTTTTTTTTTTTGCTTGAGGAAGTCTAGCTCTGAGCTAACATCTGTGCCAGTCTTCCTCCACTTTATATGTGGGCCACCGCCACAGCATGGCTGATGAGTGGTGTAGGTCCGTGCCCAGGATCTGAACCAGCAAACCTGGGCCACCACAGCAGAGTGTACCAAAATTAACCACCACACCATGGGGCCGGCCCCGAGATGTCCATGTTTTTTCTAACACACACCAGTACCTTAGAAAGCTTGAGGAAAGTTTTAAAGAATAATAAAAAGTGACTATCATTTATTGTTTATCAAGTGCCAGGCCCTTTACCTGCATTATTTCATTTCATTCATTTCTTCATCTCACATTCATAGAATGCTTCACTTCAAAGAATGTCACAAGATTTGACTTAAAGCCTGAGGATAGTTGCTGAACAGGATGAAATTAATAATCCTCCAAAGTTGAAAAGTATTTGAGAGTTTTTAAGATGTTTTCACATCCATTAGCTCATGTAATCTTCTTAATAACCCTGTTAAGTAGGCAGAACGGGATTATTATCCCCATTTTACAAGTCAGAAAACTAAGGATCAGAATCACAAAGCTACTAAGTGGCGGAGTTAGCTTTCAAAGAACCCAGGAGTTCTGGTTCCTAGCCTAGTGTTCTACTCTTTATGTCACCTTTGAGGTTACTGGAAGAAAAGCCAGGAGGAAGCAAACAGACAATGATAATGATCGAGCTGAAGACATGAAGCTGCAGTAACAAAATACATAAAAGTACTCAAAAACTGATAAAAGCATCAGGATACCAATATTCATGTAACACGCAGGAGGATTTTAAAGGACTCTAAGAAGTTAAGACTGATGTTTATGTAGGAACCCTGAAAGCTGATTGAGAAATATTAACATTAGTTTTATTTCTCAAATCCTAGTCCTAAAGTACACTATGCCAGGATGAAAACCAAATGCAATATCAGTCTGACTCATTTGATATTTTAATATTTCAGTTAAAAAATTTAGAAAATCTTTGTTTAATTTCAGTTCAATTCATCTTACGCAAAATTTCTTTTGGGAAAATCACACGCACGGAATTCTGAATTACAGATGGTGGCCGTTTGTTTTAGTTCTGGATTTAGTGAATTAAGAAGTTACCTACAGTCTGGTTCAACTCTTATGCTCCTTGTACTCTATGTAATTACCTTCCCCTGCTTTTTTGTCAGCTTGGTCTGTGGCCTCCTGAGAAGGCGGGTTTGACACGACAGCTGAGATCAATTACATGGGCTCATGAGGCAGACAAGAGCACAGGATTCACCAGTTTATGAGACAGACACACGGAATTCTTTTCCTAGTTACAATCTAATCCCTGGCTTAGTAACTCCTCTTATTTAACAGAAACACAAGAAAAATATCTTACCTAGCTCCAGGATGTCAGTAGCTTCTATTAAGGAAAAAAATGTTACAGCATAAATCATCATGATAAACACACCAAAATGACAGAAAGATGAAGCTCTGGGGTTAATGAGGGCTTGAGAGTTTGCCTGGTCCAATTCTCTCCTTTGAAAAGATACCGAGTTTACCAGTAGCAGTTGCGGAAGCACAGCAACCAAGTCTGCCTGACGCCCAAGCCCAAACTCTTAAAGACGATGGAAATCCAGAGAAGCTAAGCAACCGTGCCGAAAGCGATGAAGCTAATTTGGAATTATCTGAAACTCAGAATCAGAATCTAAGTTTCCTGATTTCCAGCTCAAAACAAAGCATATTGCTTCTGACAGCTACCTCTATAAATGACAATATCTGCTACGGCTTTAACCACTCAGTTCTTTGTACATTCAGACCTCTAAGCATAAAGGTTTTATGGTAAAAGATGGCAAATAAAAGTTTTCCAAGCTAAATAAAGTTGTTTTTCTTACCTTGATATCGGGATGCACACTCTGATAGGTGACCATATTTGTGTTTTCTAACATCATTCCAGTCTATTACTGTGGGCAGAGAGAAAACAGTAACATGGAAAGAAAATACAAGATTCAATACTTCTCCAGTTTAGCAAGATGTATCAGTAGCTTTTGATAAAGCAAACCACTTTTGAAACTCCAGTGTAAGGAAATAATCCCAAACACAGAAACATGTTTCATTTCAAAAGCTTCACTATTGTTTATAATACAAAAAAAGGGGAGCACCTAAATGTTCAAAACAGAAGATGGATTAAGACACTGCAATACATTCACTTGACGAAGTATTCTGCAGCTGTTAACCTTAACAAAGGCTAAACAACAATGGGAAGATGTTTACATTATAACGTTGTCTGATAAAATATGGGATCAAAAATTATATTTATGGAATAACCACAGTTATGTAAAAAATGGACAACAAAGAACACTCCTGTTACAGGCTGAATTGTGTCCCCTCCCAAATTCATGGTCAAGTCCTCACTCCGCAGCCCCTCAGAATGCGACTGCGTTTGGAGACAGGGTCTTTAAAGAAGGAAGTAAGTTAACGTGAGGTCATTATGGTGGGCTCTAAGCCAATATGAGAGGTCTCCTTACAAGAAGAGGAAATTTGGACACAGATATGAGAAAAGAAGACACGAAGACACAGGGAGAAGTTGGATACCTACAAGCCAAGGAGACAAGATTCAGAAAAAACCAACCCTGCCAATGACACCTTGATTTCGGACTTCTAGCTTCCAGAACTGCAAGAAAATAAATTCCTGTTTAATCACCCAGTCTGTAGTCTCTGTTATGGCAGCCCTAGCAAATGAATACAACCCCAAAAAATTATCACTAGAGAAAAGACGGAAGTAAACACAGCAAATATATAATTGGTTATCTTTGGGTGGTGGCACTGTTTTTTGGTTCCCCTCTCTTTTCTAATCTCACATATTTTCAGATTTCCTATTAAGAGGATATGTTACATACATAATGGAAATACACTTTCCTTGTTTGAAAATTCAGATTCACCACTGAGCCTACCACTTTCTCACCATCACTCATTCCCCATGTTTTCACTTCTCTTCCAAGCAGCTCAGATTCCACGGTCCCTCACTAAAATCGCTGCCTGGCAAACATGCTTAACCCCGCCCCCCCCCACCTCTTTTTGGTCAAAGTTGCCTAGTAAAGCCTCAGTCCCAACTCTGGTTAAAGCCACTTATCCACCTACACCACACTTACTCCAACAGTTCATGAGGGCTGAAAAAAAACAAATGCAAACTCACTGGGCTCACTTTACATTCATGGCCGTAATTCTGAAATGCCACAACACTGTGTAGAAATCACACACTTCCCTACTATGTTTGCTTTTCCACTTTGGGAAAAGAACAAATTCTGCCCTTTTCTCTCTCCTCATACTCCAAATATTCCCTCTCTCACCTTCTGCTTTAGGACCTCCAATAGGTTCCCACTGAGTGGGAACGGTGCCTTACAAAGCTATGTAAGATCCGGATCCTGCCACTTCTCTGATCTTGTCTGCTATGACTTCTCCCTTTTCCGCTACACCCCAGTCACATTGGCCATATCCCATCCAAGTGTTTGCCTTCTCTCCTCTTTTGATGTCCCCTGTCCTTCTAGTAACCTGCCTTGTTTGTTTGCCTCTAAATCAATAAAGATTACAAACTTCATCAGGCTTAAAAATTGCTAACAGAGGGCCAGCCCAGTGGCACAACGGTTAAGTGTGCATGTTCTGCTTTGGCGGCCCAGGGTTCGCCAGGGTTGGGATCCCAGGTGTGGACATGGCACCGCTTAGCATGCTTGGTGGGCATCCCACATATAAAGTAGAGGAAGATGGGTACGGATGTTAGCTCAGGGCCAGTCTTCCTCAGCAAAAAACAAAGGAAGATTGGCAGCAGACGTTAGCTCAGGGCTAATCTTCCTCAAAGAAAAAAATTGCTAACAGAGACAAAAGATATTATGATATCATAATTGAATTTATGTTTAAAAATTTTCACATTTTATAATTAGAAAAACTATATTCTTAAAAATTAAATAAACAATATATATTCCATTTCTATACAGGTTTTCAGTATTATATCACTTAAGTAAAGACGAGCTACCAGTATGCACAAGACTAATTCAGGAAGCCACCATAAGTAGAAACAAAGCTGCAAGATCATTAATAAAACAATGTTTGAAAGCAACCAGTGCAATTTAGAAAACAAATATGCTAGTAAAGAGAAAAAACAAAAGCCAGACTGAATGGTGAAGCAAAATGAACAAAATGACTAACAAATTTAACTGGGCAGAAGGCATAAAATAAGGTTCAGCTTAAGACAATGAAAAAGGAACTTCCGAGAAGAAACATTTGAAACTCCTGGCACAAACCAGTGGAATCTGGAAATCAGCACCCAAAGAGGAAAAGGAGACAACTACATCACAAAATGCATCACCACAAACTACTCAGGGGATTAGCTAACTGGCCTTGAATCAGTTTCTAAGTGAACAGAATATAGCATCTGATACAATTCCACACATTAAAAAAAGAGCTAGTCACCTAGGAATTTTCAAAGCATTCTAAGAATAATCGTCACGTTTCAGAGTATACTATGATATGCAGCTACTATTTATAAATAACTAGTTTTACGTTATTCCCTTTCCCTAGGCAGTATATTTCTTCTCTGGTAGTCCCAGTAACACATCAGAAACCTGAAATCCTCCTTAATTGTCTCTTCTCCCTTATCCTCCAAATCCAGTAGGTTATCAAAGTCTGTCAGTTCTACCTCTAAAATGACCATCTCTTCTCTTCCATCTCCTCTGCTCCTATTCTGAGTTCAAGACTTCATTATCTCTCACTTTGACCAAAAAAAACCCAGTTACTTAATTCCTTTCTCATCTCACTCCTTTCAATCCATATTTTAGCATTAATTTTCTAAAACAGATTAGATAAAATGTGTCACTACTCCATTTAAAAGTCTTCAAAGATCAAGCCCTAAACTGTATTCAAATATAATAAACACGCCATCCTCTTTCATATCTCTGGACTTTTCCCCCTTCCCTATTTGGGAGATTCCTATTTATTCGTCATGGTCCAGACTAAATGCTACTTTGTAATAGCTTTCTGGTAACATCCCCAAGCAGAATACTGTCTCTTCCTCCTACTTCTGTGCCTGTCGACAGAGTGTCAGAGCGAAATACTCCTAAGCCAGTCAGTGGTATTCCTGGGGCTTGGCACACAGCAAGCATGCAAAAAAAAAAAAAGTTTCTCTTTTTACCAAAGTCAGAAATGGTTATGCAACAAGAGAAAAATTATACATATTAAGAGTCAATATTTAAATTCATGCTTTTATCAAAACAATTTTGACATAGAGATTGATCCTTAGATACAAAATCCACTATGGTTACATATCAATTATCCACATTAATGAAGAATGACTAAAAACAGATCATCTGAAAGTGTACATAATAGAAAAGTCATTTATATATTGATTTTAGAATATATATTTTTTCCACAACAGATTTACTACTTCAACCATGTTTTATCTAGGCTAACATTAAAAATGAACTTGCTATCACTTAATGGATAGAGTTTCAGTTTGCAAGATGAAAAAAGTTCCGGAGGTGGATGGTGCTGATGGTTGCACAACAGTGTGAATGTACTTAATGTTGCCAAACTGTACACTTAAAAATGGTTAAAATGGTAAACTTCATGTTATATATATTTTATCACAATTTTTAAAATTAATTTTAAACTTTTCTGGGATGTCAGGAGGTCAGAGCTTGTCACACTGATTCCATTTCAGATTCAGCTAACATCTACTGTTACCATACACCAGGCCGGATGCCAGGCATTTTGATACAGATCACCGCAGGTATTATCAGTATCTTTTTACAGGTGAGGAATCTGGGGCTCAGAAAGTTTAACAGTGCCATGGAGAAAGGATCGTCAGGCAACAGCAATGAAAGATATTTAATAATAGTCTACAAAGGGAGTAAATCCACAAATAAAAAATTTAATTGAGTTAATGCCCTGAATCCTGCTTATGTAGATTTATTAATTCAATGAATGTTTATTGTCGGCTGTCTGTCAGGCACTATTCAAGGCACTGGAGATATATCACTGAGCGAAACAGATAAAAACTCCTGCTTTCATGGAGCTTACATTCTATTGGGGTGGTGACCAGGGGTTTCAAGAAATGTGGTCTTTGAATTGGAGGCACTGGAAAAAGCATCCACTGGAGTGTAGCAGATGTCAAAGAGAGACCTTCTGGCAATAAGAACTATCCTGCAGAGGATGGGTTGTTCATCCCCTCAAGTATACAAGCAGAAAGGCTGGAAGACCACTTATCACCAAACATACTCAAACTTTTCCAAGCTGAGAGGGAATTCACAGCTTGGAAAGGGAGTTAACTAGATAAACGTATAAGATCCTACTCAACCTTGGAATTCTATTTCACTAAGCACCAAACAATATTATGAGAGCTGAGATAGCAGTAATGTATCCATAGCTTATGTGTGTGTGAGTGTTCGAGCACATGTGGATAGCCTCACGATGAACTAGTTATCAGTATGGATTATGCCTTATTCTCCCATCTCTTATGTCTAGTTCAATTAAACAAATGAACGAATGTAATGTCACAGGTTTAAAGAGCAGTAGGTTGCTTCCTATTAAATCTTGTTCAATTTGACAGATTCCATTTCCAACTTACTATTTTCAAAAAGACCTCTAAAGTCTTCGCTATTTCCAGATTGAAATTATACTCATTCACTCTTTAAACAAAAATTCATTGACTACGCATAGGTTCCAGTTTATGTGTGCTAGGTGATGGGGGATTAAAAAAATAACAAGGCACTCGCCCTGCACTCTAGCAGAGGGAGAAAGATACAAATTAAGTGTGATAAAGTATTAAAGGGGCTGCATTAAAAGTATGCAAGGGGGTTCAGAAGGGAGAGGCGAGGGAAGGAGCCGGCTCTCCCTGGGGAGGGGAGGGAAGAGAAATTAAGACTTTATGGAAAAGACGACACTCAAATTGAGTCTTGGGGACTGGGGACGGGGTAATAAAAGTACACCATGGAGAGAGAATAATGTAAAGAAATGATGCCCTGAAGCACTATGCTAGACCTGCTCTGTCCAATACGGTGGCCACTAACCACACTGAGCACTTGAAATGCGGCTCGTGTGACTAAGGAAGCGAACATTTAATTCTGCTTTAATTTTTATTAATTTAATTTTAAAAACTGACATTCAGTGCAGTTATTGGGAAAACCTTAAGTATGTCTGGAACAAAACTAGGTATGAGAATCCACTATTTCAGTTGTAAATATTTTAAAATCTAAATACAGATCAACATATTGCTGATAAAACTTAGTGTCTGAATTGAGATGTGCTGTAACTATGAAACATGCATTAGATTCTGAAGACTAAGTATAAAAAAAGAATGTAAACTAGCTTATTACATTATTTTTATATTGGTTACATGTCAAAATAATATTTTAGATATACTAGATTAAATAAAACATATTATTGAAAAAGGTAAAAAGAAACAAATTAATTTTAATGTGGATACTGGAAAATTTAAAATCATATATGTGACTTGAACTGTATTTCTATTGGACAGTGCCATATTGGACAACCGTAGTTCAATGTGGCTAAAGCAGAAGGCATGTAGAGAGTATGACGAGAGAAGTAAAGTGTGGTCAATGTGAGTGCTATATAGTCTACCACATGGGGAGCACAGATCTACAGTAAGAAAGGAGCCAATGGGCAGAGCAGCAGAGGTGAGGGCTGGAGCAGAGGACACACTAACGGCCTAGGGAGCTTGGTTCCCGAAGCCCATGCGCATCCACACTTTCCAGGAGGCTCGGCTGTTCAACCTCCCCAGTGATTAAAAGAACCATAACCATTTCAGATGTACAGACAGGAGGAAAGGCTTTAAAGAAAGTACGATTTTAGTGTCAAATGGAAGAGCAAGCTGGACTTAATCTCACATGAGACAAACCATCCCGCCTCAGTAAGTCTTAAGCAAGGGATAAAAAAGGGATGACACAATAATCTAGAAATCTATGATTAAACATAAAGAGATTTTATCTTTAAAGATTTGTGATAAGGTTCTTAGTTTCCACAAAACTCAAAATTTTATTTAGAATCTAAACTCTGAAATTTATATTTTTCTATTTAACTAAACTAACAGTATTAAGAATATCACTATAAAAATGGTAAGAATTCATACCTTCCAGAAATGGCTATAAGTTTATAATGATATTTAAGTAAGATAATTTAATACAAAGTGTCTAGCATGGTGGCTAAGACAGAGAACAAATTCATTAGATAATAGGTTTTTCTTTCTTTCTTAATAATAATCTCTAGTGTGGTTGAACCGTTACAGAAATATTTTGAAGTATTTAAAAAGCAAAACTTCCAACCTCCTCTCACGACCCGCAAAATTCATGCTAATGACAAAAATGACATCATGGCTAAAAGAAAAGGATAATGAATGATCTAACTAGTAATGAGGAATTCCTTAACTTCAGTCATTGCTAAGTCTGATAATCCCTCCGACCTCCAGGATACGGTAAAGAGGTACTTACCACTAGGCTGCATAGTCAACGAACTAAAAACTGGCCAAGGAGTTAAGAGGTCTGGGATTTATCCCTGGATCCACCAATACCTTGCTCTGACCTCTGACAAGTCAGTTTCTCTGTACATTAACTTCTCCATCTGTAAAATGGGGGTGGGGAGGAAGGGGGACACTTATTACCCTATAAAGTACTGAGACTTTTAACTATTAACACATTAGGCTATATTATAAGAAAAGTAGGACAGTCAGATACAATAGTTTTTTTTTTTTGCTTATTAGAATATCTCAGGGTTGGACAGTACCTTACAGCAAATACCACAGGTATAATTTAAGCCTCAATATCCACAGAAATAAAGAAACAGATATTTGCTACATTTGATCCTATGCAAATTCTGAATATAAATATAGTTTCCAACTAACCAGGTTAAGTCAGAAAATTAAAAGATAGTGAAAAACCATTAACATGTGATTGGTGTTCTGCCAAAATTCATATGTTGAAGTCCTAATCTCCAACGTGACTGTATTTGGAGATAGGACTTTTTTTTTTTTGCTGAGGCAGATTTGCCCTGAGCTAACATCCACTGCCAACCTTCCTCTTTTTGTGTATGAGCTGCTGCCACAGCAAGGCCACTGATAGACAAGTGGTGTAGGTCCATGCCCGGGAACTGAACCTGGGCCTCCAAAGCGGAACACACCACACTTAACCACCAGGTTACTGGGGCTGGCCCAAGACAGGACTTTTAAGGAAGTAACTAAGGTTAAATGAAGTCATAAAGGCGGGGCTCTAATCTGACAGGACCAATGTCCTTATAAGAAGAGGAAGAGATATCAGAGATCTCTCTCTCTCTCACTCCACAAATATATACAGAGAAAAAGGCCAGGTGAGGACACAGTGAGAAGGTGCTGTCTGAAAGCCAAGGAGACAGGCATCACCTGAAACTAGTCCTGTTAGCATCTTGACCTTGGACTTCCAGCCTCAGTAGTGTGAGGAATATACGTCAGCTGTTTAAGCCACCCAGCCCATGTTGCTGTGTTACGGCAGCCCGAGTCCGAGCAGACTAACACCCATGGCCATAGGACAATGAGGCTGCAGCAACTCTCTGAGAGCACCTCATGCGACACTAAACAGTTTCCAGGCTGCCCTAAAGAACTTTCACTCTTTTACCAAAGTCCGATTGGTGGTAAAACAGAGCAAAATGAAAATAAAAACAAAACAAAAAATATTGAATTGGAAGTTAAAATTTAACTTAAAAACTATTTCCTCTTGAAGACTTCATGCAAGTAACCTAACTGCACTGAGCCTGTCTTCTCATCAGTAAAAAGGGAATGATAATCCCAATCCACTTCTTCACTAGGCTGTGGTGAAGAACAAAGGGAAAATGGCTTTGAAAGTACATAACACAGATAATAGGAATTACTACGGAAAAACTTGCTGTTTACTACCTTTTCTCAGAGGGAAACTCAGATCATGAATAAAACAATGTACTTACAAAAAGGAAATTAGAACCTCCTGTTACTAGTTAGCCCCCAAGGATTCTAATATTCACAATTGAAGTAACTACTCTCTGGACTATCTGCCAGAATTCCTTCTACTTTGCCTCTTTTCCCTTTGGCTTCTTCTTACTGTTGACTGGGACCTTTAAAAATTACGGTAATGCACAAAGAATGAAATCCTGCCATTTTCGACAACATCAACGGATCTTAAAGTGTATTATGCTAAGCTAAATCAGACAAAGAAAGAAGAATACCATATGACTTCCCTTATATGTGGAATCTAAAAAAATAAAAGAAGAGAACAAACAAAACGAAACGGAAACAGACTCACAGATACAGAGAACAAATTAGTGGCTGCCAGAGGGAGGGGGATGGGAGGAAGGATGAAATAGGCGAAGAGGATTAAGAGGCACAAACTTCCAGCTATAACATAAATACATCATGGAGATGCAATAGGCAGCATAGGGAATATAATCGACAATACTGTAATAACTTTGTATGATGACAGATGGTTACTAGTCTTATCAGGGTGATCATTTCATAACGTATACAAATACCAAATCACTACATTGTACACTTGAAACTAATATAATATTGTATGTCAAGTATACGTCAATTAAAAAAATAAATCATACAAAAGAATTATGGTAATTCAATCTTCCTGGGGGAAATGAAAGTGCCTGTATATATTCTAAAAGACAGTAATGACTCCAGGGGGCTGCGCTAAGAAGAGCAACCTGAATCTTCACGATGGACGTCCAGGGCCCTGAAACACTACGAGAGAAGTCTTCAGAACATCCTAGAAAACATACCCTCCTTGATTTCTGAGAAAGGAGCACAAGGGCACAGACTACGAATATCTAAAGCAGTGCCGTCCCATAGAACTTTCCGCAATGATGGAAATGTCCAATATCTGCATCGTCTAATGGGCAGACACCAGCCACATGTGCCACATGTGATGTGGCTAGTGTGTCTGAAGAGTTGCATTTTTAATTCTATTTAATATTTATTAAAATTAAATAGACACGTATCCAGTGGCTACTGCACTGGATAGTGCAAATCTAGAGAATGCAAAGATTCTGGTATTTCTGGAAACCCTTCAGAGAAAGATAATATGTAGCAGAAAAATCTACAAGGCTATGGAAGCATCCTTTCAAAATGTGACAATACAATCACAATAGGTCATCCCTTCAAGCAAGGAAAAGTAGAAAAAATTCTTCATACGTTATGATATTAAGAAAAAATCCAGTTGTAAATTATCACTTATACATTAACAATAGTAATAATAATCATTAACATTATATAGCTACTATTTCTGAGTGTTCACTGGTTGCCAGATATCGTGGTAAGGAAGTAGTTCCATAACACCATCTTGAGTCCTCACCAGTATGATCTCACTTAATATGGTCTCATTACCTCATTTTAGTAATGAGGAAATGATACTCAGAGAGGTCGAATAACTTTCTAAAAGGTTACAGTCAGTAGAAAAGGCAAGATTTGAATGCAAACTATACTATTAACCACATTGTCTCTCTCATCAAAAAAGAAAACAAAAAACCAAGTTCATGAAAAAGAAACTTTACAAATGCTTATGTAACCACAGGCCCTCCAGGACCAGTTCAACTGACCTCATCTTACTGACAGAGTAATTAAGAGTGGTTTTTCAGGAACTGAGACCCCTTATCCAGTTCAGGCCAGCTGAGACCACCGACCCAACAACTGGGCCTGCACAAACACTCAATAAATGACCTTTTTTCTTTTTGCTGAGGAAAACTCGCCCTGAGCTAACACCTATGCCAATCTATTTCTATTTGGTATGTGAGTTGCTGCCATAACATGGCCGTCGACAAGTGGTGTAGGTCTGCACCCAAGAACCGAACCAGGGCCACTGACATACAGCATCCAAACTTAACCGGTAGGCCACAGGGTCGGCCTGATAAGCGACCTTTTTGATGTCAAGAAGCTAAGAACTCCACCCTCAGATCATGGTAATGCTGCCATTTTATCAACATGCATCCTGTGAAGAGGCATGAAGCTTGTCTACGCTTGTGCAAATCATCACTTACCTCACTATTCCTTACCTCTAATCATCTATGCCCACGATTCAGACCACCTTGTCCCCTACCCTATAGATACTGCTGAGCCCCATTTCCAGGGAGGCGGACCTGCGATGGATTCTCCTGCCTTCTCGCTTGGCTGTCTTGAGATTAAAACCCTCTCTCTGCTGCGATCTTAGCGTCCTGGTGATTGGCTTTTGGGCAACGGACAAAAACAAACCTGGTTCAGTAACTTCTAACACAAAAAAGTGCAGCTTGGGAAGAACTACAACCAGTGTGACTGTGGATACTTTACTCCTTTTACTACAGGAAAAACTGAAGCACTCATGCTTATTAGCTTCATCTGGACACTGAATAAGATTAGGTATGGTCTGGGATTTCAGGAGGTAAAACTGGATTAAATGGAGCTGTCCATAGGCACCACGTTTTACATATTCATAGAGCTTGGAAAAAGCAAAAGCAGTGATGCAGGCTGACACGCACAGACCAGGAGAGAGGGCAGGGGGGCAGCAAAGAAGGGATCAGGGAAGGAGGGCTGTTTCCCCCAGAATGGAAACTGGAAAACAGAAAACAGAAACATCAAGTGTACTTCTGAAAACCCATTAAGACAGAACTCTTTCTATGTGAAATAGCATGTGTGGTTTTTAATAAACCATAATCCTATGCCAGTATGCACAGAGATCAAAATGGAAAAGCTGGGAGCAGAACTCCTGCCCCACTGTGGTCATAGAGGATGGGCTACAGGGGAGGCAGGAGACAGACAGGGGCCGGGTCTGGTATGCGCCACTGATCAGCCACTCTCTCTTACCAGCAAGCATTCCTAGTGCCTCTCAGCTGATCCTCTGCTCCCAGCTCTCCTTCACTTACTTTACTCCATTCAGAGATAAGTGTGATGAGATGGTAATAGCCCTCTGGGATGATCCGCCAGAAGAGGGGGGAGGGGAAACAAGCTAGGCAATCACTTTCTCAGAGAGCAGTAAATCCTGCCTTGTGCAAGCAGCAGATGTGAACAAAGACGGAGCAGATCTCTCCTTGGTGATCATCCCTCCCCCACTCCCTCTCTAGCAATCAGACATGTCTGTGCGCGCACACAGAGAGAAGAACCCCAGAGAACATCAGTATTTCCTTTAACAAGCAAAGCAGCTAGCAGTGAATAGCTAATGAAAAGGCAGAGAGGCCATAACTCCCTTTGTCTTAACAGGCCATCCTAGTAGACTTCATGTTCACCCTTTTGGAGGCTCAAGAGGCATGATCTAGAGCACAGAAGCTAATGCTTTTTAGACGGGTTCTGGCTCATGCTTCTTGAACAGGGAAGGAGTTTAGTGGCACCAGTGGTGTCACATCATATTTCCTGGCAGACAGATGGATCTGACATTCCAGCCAGTATCCAGAATGAAGGAGACGATGGTACTGGATGATCTGCTCCACCAGTCAGCCCTTCTGAAGGCAGGGTACCCCAAGGGGAAGAACTGCAACTAGTGAGTGGAAGTTACAGGTAGACAGGGCTTCAGCTCATTATAGGAAGAACTTTCTGACAGTCAGAGGTATCCAACAGTGGGATGAACTCTGGGGAGGGAAGGTATGAATCTGCCATCACTGAGGATGTGGAAGCAGAGGTAAGACAACCTCTTGGCAGAGATATGAAATCACGAGGAGGAAGAGGAAGGCTGAACTAGGTAACCTTTAAAGGCCCTTCCAAATCTGAGAGCCTATAATCTAAGGGGGGTATGCAACTCTGGTTTCGTCAGTATAACACTGTGCAACTTTAGGTTTGCAGCATGACCACATGGACACATCTATAATACCAAATTTCTCTCTGAAGGCTTACAGAAGTGTGATACGGGGGCAGAAGAAATAACATCATCATCATCATCATCCTTCCCTTCTGCTTCTTCATCTACTATTTACTGACTGCACTGTGGTAGGCACTTCACGTACCTTCTCTCTAATCTTTGAAAGTCCAGTTACAGCTAGGCTACTGGGAGACTCTGAGCCAGTAACATAGCATCTTTGGTTTTTAACTTTCCTCATTTGTAAAATAAAGCGGGTAACTTCATTCATGATCTGCAAGGTCCCTTTTAAGTTCTACCATATTGTGAGTCTGTGGGGCAGTAGCAATAAGGGCTCATCCTAATTATTTCCTCCATATCACTACAACTCAACCTGACGGATACTCTGAAATATCTTCCTTCTTTGAAATAACGCATGCGCCATCTTTATTTTACACAATTATACCATCCTGAAAGGTTAAGTGTAAATGAAATTTTCAATAAAAAGTATATTTTGAGCACACAGAGATGGCTAATTAGTCAAAAGAAACCTTTATAAAAATAAGTCCAATGTTTGCTGCAAAGTAACTGATTCTGTAAGTTATAACATGTACGTATAGCATGTAAGATGTATCCTTACATCTGTATGGATAACATGTCTTACTGTATAATGCGATTTGCCTCCTCCTCCCTCCCATCCTCCTAATCCACAGTATATCACTCTAATGGGACAGAATCCGACAGTACTATTCTATGGTCTGCTCGTTTTCTCTTTACCACAACGGGATAACACTTCCTAATTACTCGGACTACTTACCTTACTCCAAGCTTAAGGGTATTTTTACCAAATATCCCCAGATTTCCCTCCTCTATTATGAAGACTTTGCAGTCAGACTGCCTGGGTTCAGACTTGATTCTATCACTTACTAGTTGTATAACCTTGGCCAAGTAACTTGACCACATATGCCTTGGTTTTCCCATGTGTAAAATAAAGACAATTACAGCAATTCCCTCATAAAGTTGCTGGGAGGATTAAACAGGATACGTATAAAGCACTTAGAACAGCAGCCAGCATCCAACAGACACTCGGTCACTATTAATTTGTACTGCTGCTTCCTTCTCCTTCTCCATCATCGTCATCACGCCCTGCTCATATCTAGGACACTATCTTACTAGACGCCCAGTGTTTACTTGAAAGTTTCTTTCCATTAGATTTCTGTGTTTCCTCTTTCCCAATCCAAAGCACTCTTGCCATGTCATCTCTTCAACACAGCTCTCTAACAAACTGGATGAAACTTCCTCTCTTAGCATAGCTACTACTATGGCCTGTCTTCACTGCGAGATGATGCACAGTCACGCTTCACCAATTCACATTCCTCTTCTTTTCATATTTCCATTCAAAAGTCATCTCCCAGAGCAGAGACTGTTTTGTGTAGAGCCAAACAGTAAATATTTTCAGTTTTATGGGACATACGGTTTCTGTTGTAACTACTCAACTCTCCCTTTGTAGCATGAAAGCAGCCATAGATACATTAGCAATGAACACGGCTACGTTCCAATAAACCTTTACAAAAACAGGCAGCAGACAAGATTAGGCCTATGGGCCAAAGTTTGCCAATGCCTGATCTAGAGGAATCTTTCCCCAAATAACTCTGCCTGGCTGTGAACATCCCACAATTCTACTTCAAGCATGTACTATAATCATTTACACATATTTGTAAGCGTCTAAGTATTTTTATGTGGTCAGTCTCTCATCTAGATTAGTGTACTGATCCTTTAAGGAAAGCTGCTCTTTTATTCTTTAAACAAAATGTATCTAAGCCCAGTAGTAATGTGGGGTGTTAAGGACACAAAGACAAATTAAGTCCCAGCCTATGCTCACAAAGAACTCACAGATTAGTAGGATAGATAGCAATTCAAATATACAATCATAATATAATGTGGTTTTTGCTCTAATAGAGATTTCCTATACAAAGTGTTCCGAAAGGAATGATCAACTCTGCTTGGGGAGTTGAGGAAAGCTTCACAGATGAGATGAAGTTGAGCTAGGATCGTAAGAAGAAAGATGAATAGGCACTTTAGGCAAAGGGAATAGAGTACAAAGGCACGGACAGAGTGCTTCGACAATAGCCAGCAGTTTCTTACGGATGGAAAGGGGTAGGGTAAGCTAGAGACGAATGACAGGAACTGAGTGAGATGAGAACAGACAAGTAGGTAGGCAGCAACCTAGGGAGGGCCTCGTTTGCCATACTAAGACAATGGTACATTACATACTGAGGTGTTTGGTGTCATCCTGAAGATTATGTTAGAAATTCAATATCAAGATCTGATTTATTAATGATATTTTATATCCTTTATAAAGAGGCTTTAACTTTTTTTTAGACTTTACATACATTATTTCCAATGTTCATATAGCTTCCATACTTACATGTCTATTAAATTCTGATACTGATTATGAACTATGTAGTGAGAAGGGTAAGATTTAGAGGCAAAAGATCTAGGACTAAATCTTGCAGTTCATAGTGACAAGATTTTGAATAAGTCTCTTAACTTCTCAATGTTTCCACAAAACAGGAATAGCAACAGCATCTACTTAATAAGACTAGTGGAAAGACTATATGAGATAATTATGTGAAGAATACTCTGAAACTATAAAGAGCTGTATAAGTGACATGCGGGATTTGTTAAAATTTCAGGATAAGTTGGCAAAAAGGATGAGATACTTCTAATCACTTTAATCACTTTTTGTGACCCATACATTCATACACAGCCTAACACAGGATAACCCTCTAATTTCTATTACATACAAATACAAGTTCTGACCTTTTCGAGGATCTGATTTTTGCATGGTACCATCAGCTATGCCAAAAAGGGAATTGTTCCTCCTTAGCAAGATGGAGAAATCTAGAAGCAAAAGACAGAATAAATTAGAAATGTGAACTACTGAAGATCAAAGAAGACATGCAGTGAAATTAGGTTTTTATCAGAGGAAACCAGCAGTCTGAACATCCAACAGGACTTCCCAAGGGCAGCAACTTGCTTAGGTTTCCAATTTCCAGGATCCTTCCCTCAGCTTTGTAGGTTCAGAACCCTGATTCTGTTAAAAATACAGTAGACTTTTTGTGTGTGTGTGAGGAAGATTGGCCCTGAGCTAACATCTGTTGCCAGTCTTCCTCTTTTTGCTTGAGGAAGTCGCTGAGCTAACATCTGTGCCAGTCTTCTTCTATTTTATGTGGGATGCTGCCACAGGGTGGCTTGACGAGCAGTGCTAGGTCTGCGCCCGGGATCCGAGCCTGCAAACCCCAGGTCACTGAAGCAGAGTGCGCGATCTTAACCACTATGCCACTGGGATGGCCCCCCAAAATAGAACAGACTTTTTGAAGGCAGATCTGTAAGTCACTAAACAGTGATGGATAAACTAGAACATTAATTAATTAATTTACTGTGAGAAATGTAACAGCCACATAACTAAAATATCATACACTGAAAACTACAAAACATTGCTGAAAGAAATGAAAGACATAAATAAATGGAAAGACATCCTGTGTTCGTGAATTGGAAGACCAATACTGTTAAGATGACAGTACTACCCAGAGTGATCTAGAGACTCAATGCAATCCCTATCAAAACACCAAGGACATTTTCTTGCAGAAACACAAAAGGTCATCCTAAAATTCACTCCAAATAGCTTAAACAATCTTAAAAATAACGAACAAAGTTAGAAGACTCATACTTCCTGATTTCAAACTTACTACAAAGCTACAGTAATCAAAACTGTGTGGTACTGGCATGAGGACAAAATGAAAGAGAACAGACGCCTAGAAATAAACCCTAAAATATACGGCCAAATGTTCTTCGACAAAGGTGCCAAGACCATTCATTGGGAAAAGGATACTCTTTTCAACAAATGATGCTGGAAAACCTGAACACCCATATGCAAAAGAATGAAGTTGAACCTTCACCTTACACTGTGTACAAAAATTAACTCAAAATGCATCAAAGACCTAAACATAAGAACTAAAATTACAAAACTCCAAAACACAGAGGAAAATCTTCATGACACTGGATTTAGCAATGATTCTTGGATATGATATCTAAAGCATAGGCAACAAAAAAGAACCCCAGATACACTGGATTTCACCAAAATGAAAAAAATTTGTGCATCAAAGGGCACTATCACTAGAGTGAAAAGACAACCTACAGAACAGTAGAAAATACTGGCAAATCGTATACCTGATAAGGGATTAATATCTAGAATATATAAAGAATTCGTACAATTCAACAACAAAAAACCCTCAAACAACCCAATTCAAAAGTGGGCAAGGGACATGAATATACATTTCTCCACTTACCTATACAGAGGGCCAATAAGCATATGAAAAGATATCATCATTAATCATTAGGGAAATGCAAATCAAAGTCACAATGAGATACCACTTCACAACCATTAGGATGGCTATTGTGGGGGGAAAAAAACCCTAAAACAAAAAATAAGTGCTGATGAGGATATGGAGAAATCAGAACCCTTATGAATTGCTAGTGGGAATGAAAAATGGTGCAGCTGCTGTGGAAAACCTCAAAAACGGAAACAAAGAATTACCATAGGATCCAGCAACTCCACTCCTAGGTATATACCCAAAAGAACTGAAAGCAGGGACTGAAACAGATACTTGTACTCTAACGTTCACAGCAGCATTATTCACAACAGCCAAAGGATAGAAAGAATCCAAGTGTCCATCAATGAATGAATGCATAAACAAATGTGGTATATATGCATAATGGAATATTATTCAGCCATAAAAAGGAATAAAATTCTGATACTTGCTACAACACGGATCAATCTTGAAAACATTATGCTAAGTGACATAAGCCAAACACAAAATGACAAATATTGGATGATTCCATTTATACTTGGTAATAGAATAGGCAAATTCATAGAGATGGAAAGTAGAACAGAGGTTACCAAGGACTGGGCAGAGTGGAGAACAAAGAGTTATTTAATGGGTACAAAGTTTCTGTTTGGAATGATGAAAAAGTTCTGGAGATGGACAGTGATGAAGGCTATACAACACTGTAAATGTACGTAATGCCCTAAAATGGTTAAAACGGTAAATTTTACGTTATGTATACTTTACAATAAAAAAAAGAAACAGGTAAAAAGGCAGATCTGCACCAGGGTTTGACAGTCTCATTCAACCGTCTCACAACAGGAACACAAAAAGCTTCACAGGAACTTTCACGAAATTAAGTCCTGAGTCATAGCATTCCCTTTCTTGGGTAACCCCAGATGTAACCTGCTATCTATTTTCTTTATGACCTCTCATTTAGCATGTTTCCAAGCTGAGGATCTTCTGATAAACACATCCTTTCTTTGCATGTTACTATCTATAGTGTGGTACAGACAGGCTTTGGATTTGAGAATCAACTCAGTTACTAGCTATGTAAACTTGGACAAGTTACTAAATGTCTCTGGGACTCAATTTCTCCATCTTTAAAGTGGAAATAATAGTGTCTACTCCAGAGGATCTGTGAGGGTTGAATGGCATTATCTATTTTAATGAATTAACATACATAAGTGTCTGATAGATAGGTGGTGCTTCTCTGCCTCCCTAACTTTGTGTCATATTACCAATCACAGTTCTCTGTCTGCTGGCTCCGTTGGCATCCATGTGATCATCACCACAGCTCTCTGTGGTTGAGAGGGCCTTGCTACTGTCTCCATCAGAAACCTTCTCTCAAAGGCCAACATCCAAAAGACCAAAAGCACATGCAGACAAATCCATTTTCTGCCCATCTCACAAAACTCTCCTTACAGGATTCCATCCTCCCTGAGGGCAGAGACTGTCACAGGCTTATTTTATATCCCACATGTTGCCTACTAGAAAAAGTAACTTTCTCAAGTTTTAAATTGAACTTTCAACAATTCTAAGTTCTTCATAACAGGATCTTACATAAATTTCCAAGTATACAAGTTCTATTTCTATACTTGTAGTACCAAACAACGAGATAAAAACAGTAAGTATGGTTCTCTTTCAGTGATAAGAACACAAGCAAAATATATAAGGTGTTACTAGGTGTGACAAGTGACCATTTCAAAGCCTGCTACGTTATAAGTGGCTTATATTAAAAGTGCCAGAAATAACAGAATGAGTCCAATATTCCACCATGAAAAAAATTCAATAATGAAGTTGATCTGATGTTAGAAAAAATATATTACACAAATCAGAAAAATCTCTATCTAATCTCCGCTTAAAAAGTAAAACATCAAGTCACGTAATGATCAGAGAACAGCATCAAATCAAAATTCATATAACTGATTAACTCCTAGATCACAGTGGTCAGACATTCAATTTGACCTTGTCTGACCCAAATTCCTTCAACAATACCAATTAGGATTACCGTTAGTATATATTTATTAAACACGCCTAAGTGAAAAACTGGAATCAAGAGACAGAGAACCACAGAACAAAGAAACTGCAAAGTCACAAGGAAAAGAGGCTAGCATCATTCTGTTAAAGGGACTTTCACATGGTTAACTTACAGAACCATCATAGGAGGAGGAACTATACGCTAGGTTCTGTGCTAAGCACTTTAAAAACGACTTTTTTGTTAAAGCATAATATACAAACTGAAAAGCACACAAATCCTAAGTATGAAGCTCAGTGAGCTTTTACAATGTGTCTACAAACCAAGAAAAGAGATCACTGCCAGCACCCAACGTACTCTCTTATGTCCTCTCCCAGTCATTACTCCACCCAAGTGTAAACACTGTCTTGACTTCTATCATGGTAGATTACTTGCGCCTGTTTTGAACTTTATATAAATAAAATTATGTCAAACGTACTCTTTTACGTTCACTTCCTTCCACCCAACATTTTGTTTGTGAGACTCATCCATGGCGTCCCTACCAGGCACTTTTATCTTCACTACTTGATTTAAAGCACTCAACAATTCTGGCATTTCCCATTTAGGTTAAAAAAAAAAAAAAAAAGCTGTGGTTCTGAAGTTAAACAAGATTAATTAAGGCATTCAAGGTCACACAGTTACTAAGTGGAAAGGCTAAAATTTTAAAGTTTTGTCTAACTTCAAAGTCCATCTCTTTTTGGTTCCATTATGATTGCTTACTACAGTTTAAAAACAACACGAAGTTAATCCCTTCCCTAGTTTACTTATCACAGGCCATATACAGGATATGGCAAACAGTCAAGTAGTATGCAAATGTAAGAAATTATTATTAGCACAAAAAGGAGCTACAAGGGCAGTCGCTTTCAAATCTCTTTTGATTGTGACCCACAGACTTAAACCAGGGCATTTTTACAACAACATGCATTCCCAAAAACCTTACATTCTGTAAAAATTATGTAGTCAAAATAGGCTCGTCCCTGGGAAAAACAGAGTTAGGAATAGGCTACCAAAAGCCCATGGAACTTTATATCCTTTACACCCACACCTCCACAAGGATCTCAGTCATTAAGAAAAGGTTAAATTAGGCTCAACAAACTGAATTAAAAAGAAGGAAGAAGGGTATGATCCATTTCAGAATAATTTCCAATTAAAATGATTTTTAAAAACAAAGTTTTAATGTGTAAAGGAACAAATGTGCAGCTATCCAGAACATTAAGCTTCTAAGAGTGACTTGTTTCCCCAAGCTTTCCTGGAGTGAACATTTGAAGGCATGTCACCATCTGCAGACAGGAGCCACTTAACAAAACCTTTTCATGGCAACAAAATTAAAACCTGAGGTCAGAGGCATATGGCTTTGGGGGCCAATAAGAGACTATTAACCCATTTGCCATCTTTTATCTGTTCACACTTCCCAAGCAGACCTTTGAAGGATGCCTATGCTACAAGGTACCAGAGATCTCAAGATCAACTTTATTTTATTAGCGTCTAATAGGACATAGCTCCACAAGGAAAACTACCTCCTCAGACACAGAGCCCTGAGAATAGACTAAATTCTTACCTGCTTATGCCACGGAGACAGGTACAGAAGTAATTTGGGCTCACTGACACAGCAGCATCTATAAACCATTCTATAAATTCCCCTAAATCTCAGGTTCTTAGCCTAAAAAAAGTGTTATGATGACTCCTTGGCATTAGCCAGAGTCTGGAATGAAGCTTATAGAATTACAAACTTGGGCAACTATGCTTCCTCTGTACCAAGAAACCGAGATGCAACTTGGACTTAGACTTGGCCTGACTCACTCTATGTCACTGAGCAGTCACTTCCTTGGGGCTTCAAATTCTTCACCTGAAACCAGGAGAGGAGAACTCTATAGCGCCTTCCCAGGCGGGTCTCACGTTTACTATCAACTAGCTACACGCCTCTGCCTCCTCATCATCCGCCTCTACAAGTTTCTGATTTTATGGCTGCAGAGAAAATCCTATTGCTATTTAAATAAGGGACATTGTTCAAGAATATCAGTTAGTTTTCCTGCAAGCTACTCAGGCAATTGTCCTGACACTCATTTCTGCTGGGAAATTTTGGGACGACCTCTTTCTTCATTGTAACAGTAAGACCAGAGGCTACAGAGGGGCTGCCGGTGGAGAGTGTCTTATGTGAATCTGAAATAGGACAGCAATCTCAGAAAAGGGCCCTCTTCTCTAGAAAACTGACCTGACTGAGAGGGCGTAGAATAATCTTTGAGATGTGGTATTAAGCTAAGGCGTATCATAGATTTAAAAAAATGTATTTTGGGGTGATACAGAAAGAATATATAATAAGCATTCCAAACAGCTAAGGCAGAAGAGTTGCACCATTTGCTAGCTGTCACTCAGTATTTATTAGGAATCTTCTTCTTGCTAATCCTGAGAATAACGTCTTTTCAAATAAGTCAGAAAACCTTTGTTTATAATCACAGAACCAGCAAGAACCAACAGGCATGAGAAGAAAAAAACAAAGCCCAGTTTCACTTCAGAGACAAAAGTTTATGGTTGCTTAGCTTTTTGACTCAGTTTGTTTTTTTCAATTTTGGAAATTCAGCATTTAGGACACAAGATGCCTCACTCAACTTTCTCAGTTTTTGACCCAGCAATTCATCCCTTAATTAAAATCTACTTTAATTCTTCCTCATTTTAAGTCTCTGGGGTTCGCTGGACCAGGATTAGTGGTAACTTATATCAGAAAACAATTTAAGTTTATTTAATCGAAATCACTGACAGGTGTCTAACCTGTGCAATACTCTCTAACATAGAGTGGTGATTCATAACTTTTTTCCCCTGCACTGACTGACCCGAAGAATACAAAACACTCCTATCACTGGGGCAGGCTCACTGAAGAAGTGATTTTCTTTTCTTTTCTTTTTTTTGAGGAAGATTAGCCCTGAGCTAACATCTGCTGCCAATCCACCGCCTTTTTTTTTTTTTTTTTTTTTTGCTGAGGAAGACTTGCCCTGAGCTAACATCCATGCCCATCTTCCTCTACTTTATATGTGGGATGCCTACCACAGCATGGCTTGCCAAGCAGTGCCATGTCTGCACCCAGGATCCAAACTGCTACACCGCCAGGCCAGCCCCAAAGAACTGATTTTCAACAAGAGGGTAGGAGGCAGGATTTGTCTGATGGGGAGGGAGGCTCCCCTGGCAAAAGTGTTGTGGACTCTCCAGGGGTATTTGTGTAATTAGGAAAAGCACCTCCCCCAGTCCATATGCTTCTGCCACTGCCCTTCCTCCTGACCCAGGATCTACAGCACAGCCGCCCAACAGAAACGTCATTCAAGCCACTTACATCATTTTGTTTTCTAGTACTCACATTTTTTAAAATTTGAAAAAGAAACAAATTTTAATAGGAAAATAATTTTAAGAATGCATTTTATTTAACCTAATATATTGAAATATTATCATTTCAGTCACTAATCATCATAAAAATCAATGAAAATACTTTATATTCTCTTTTACATTGTCTTCAAAATCTAGTGTGTATTTACAATTATAGCTTATCTCAATTCAGATGCTAAATTTTCATCAGAAATATTTGTTCTGTATTTAAATTTCATAAAATTTACAGGTGAAAAAGATTCATATACCCAAATTATTTAAAACATACTTAAAATTTTTCCAATAACTATACTGAGGTTCAGTTTTTAAATTTAAAGAAAATTAAACAAAATTTACAATTCAGTACTTAGTCACACTAACCACATGGCTATCATGTTAGACAGCCCACACCGAGAGGAAATAAATGATCAAATTAAACATTAAGCACTCGCTATGTGCCAGCAGTGTTCTAAGCACTTCACTCGTACTAAGTCGCTCAGTTCTCACAAGAGGTCCTGTTATTATCTTCATCTTATTGATGAGGAAACCAGTGCAGAGAGATGTCTTACAATTTGCCCAAAATTACACAGTTAGTAAATGGTGGAACTGGGATTCAAAGCAAGGGAATTTGGCCCATTTCTTATCTCCGAGACTTAGGATTTTCCCAGGAAAACTGGGCTATTTAGGATGTCCCAGGTAAGTAAGTGCAATCTTTTGCCTACGTCTGGCTAGAGGCTCCCAGCATTGGCTGATTTTCTCCATTATATGGCTCTACCTTGGTTATATATGTAAACTAGATGTCACTCTCCTGCTTAACATCTTCCAAAGGCTCCCCACACCACTTAAGATTAAACCTGAGTACTTGACCCTGACTCATACAACCCTACAGGCTCTGACCCCTCCCCTACCACCTCCTCTCCTACACCTCTGTGTTCACTCTGCTCCAGCCAGCTGGCCTTCTCTGCTCCCGATGCAGGACAAGCTCCTTACTACCTTAGGGCCTTTAGACTACCTGGAATGTTCCACCCCATATTTATATGGCTGGCTTCTTATCATTCAGGTCTCAGCTTAAATGTCACCTCCCCAGAGACCCCTCCCCCGACCACTCAACCTGAAGGAGTCACCAAACGCTCTCTGTCATACCACTCTTAATCCTTCACAGCAGTTAGCAAATTTAATCCGTTCCTTGTCTATTTATTGTCTCCTCCCCAGGGCCTTGTCTGTGTTATTTACTCAGCACTCTATCCAGCCCTGGAATAGTGCCCGGTACAGAGGAGGCCCTCAATATTGGAATGAAGTGAATGAATGTTAATCACTAAGGAAAAAAAGGGCCTAAAATTCAAAATTTACATGACCAGAACACAGTGACTACTTTCTGAATTTAAAAAATATTTGGATATTTTGTAATTAAAACTTATACTTGATTTCTGAGAGAGGACTAGTTAAGGAAAATCTCTTAAAATGAAACAAAAACAAGCTGGGTCCTTCAGTATCCTGAAAGTCACTCTCAAATCTGACAGGATCATTACATAAAGGTGATGAGGATGGACGGAGCTGAGAGACATAATCATGAACATAATTTAGCTTTTCAAAGATGTTTCCGAACACAGTCCTCACAGCTTATTAAGGAAATCCACATAACATAAGGCAAATTCTATCTGATTAAAACTCATTTAAAATATAGGCATTGAGATGACAAAAGATTTAGAAAGTATGAGAAACTGCCTAGCTACCTAGCAGCACTGGAAAATAGAGAAGAGTGCCATGGAAGAATCAGAGACTCTGAAGAATTTCTGTAACATATAATCTAAGCAGAGCTATCCAACGGAGACAATCAATCAACGCTGCGAGTCTCTAACCAGACACAGGTGAAGGGCTGTATTCACTCCTGGGGCACAGTAAATAGACCAACTGTCCCGGGCACAGACCCGAGCTCAGAAACAAGAAATGGAAGTTGATGGAGCGCATGGAGACGTCTGAGATTTTAAGACGCCCCGCTCTATGCAAACAAAGCTTCCAAGTGCAGCGTTTGCCACTAGGCACAAAACGTACGGTATTATTTTTATTAATTTTTAAAGAAACTTTAAAAGGAGAAAGAGACAACAAGGACTATACAAAGAACCTACTCTAAACGTAACACTGAAAAAAGATTAACTAAAGGCATTCTCAGGAAAAGGCAATGGGATGAGCTGAGATTAGAAAGGATAGCCTAGGAGCACAGAAAATACAAAGAGATACAAATAATGAACAACCTGGTAAGTAAAATTCCCCACAGGTACAAAGCAATGTAAACAGGAAAACTGCAATTTAATCACAAATATTTGAAATGTATTTGCACTCCTGGCTTCTAAATTAGTTTAAAAAACCTCTTTCAGAAAAGTCCTAAAAAATCACCAAAGAAATTTCAATACAGCTGGGTGGGTAGAGGGACAGATAGATAGGTGATATTAACAAGTAATGGTAAAATTTAGGTTGTGAATATAAGGTTTTTCATTGCAAAACTCTTTCAATTTTGTTGCATGTTTGAAATTTGTCATATGTAAAAAAACCCCAAAACTTTAAAATATCTCAAAGAAGCTGCTGCCTCAAAGCTCAGCACTGGGCAGTAGTGAAAAGGTGGTGGGCTGGAGCAGAGACTGCAGGAAAGAACGGACAGTAACTGCTTTTCAGCACTTTTATATATAATGACTATTTCATCACAACAAACCTGAAAGGTGGGTGACATTATCTCCATTATACACACACACACACACACACTCTCTCTCTCTCTCTCTCTCTCTCTCTCTCTCTCTCTCTCTTTGAGGCTGAGGGCTGAGAGTACTTTAACCAAGTTACCTGAATATCAGTGATCAAGCCTGATCAAGCCTAGGGTCAAAATATGCATATAGGTTTAAAAATCTTCCTAAAAATCTAAATCTATCTTTACTATTTATTTTCTACAGGTATCTAAGAAAGTGACTCTCTCTCAGCTTTACTTGGAGAAGCACTTTAAAAAATGAGAACATGTGAAATATACTTTATAAAACAATATTTTTTTACGATATATTACACAAAATATAAATGACTTCCAGCTTCAGAGACCTTTATAATTTTCAAAGTTAACTGACTTATATACTGTCTTATTTGTATTACAGTCACATACATCTTTCACAGTTCTTTTAGCACTGAAATTCCCTTGAAATTAGGATCCAGATCTGATTCATTTCTACAGTCTTTCTAACAGTATCTTGAATAGTAGTTTAGTGAGTGTTTAGTTAAGGAAAGAACGTGATCCTCACAACAGATCTGCAAGGTGGCTAGGACACCTATTCACATTATTCTTATTAAGCACTTCAGAAACAGGCAGACTAACCTCTGATGCTAGTGCTCAGCTAAAAAGCGCATCTGTTGAGCCAGGGCTCCAATCTTTTCCTATTGCACTACCAACTCCAAAAAGACACCACGCCTGATTCTCTAATTGAGAGTCTGGCAGAACGTCCAAAGGAAAAAACTTGAGTTATGTTATTTTGTAAATGTTGGGAAATCCTGAAATATGGATCTTAATGAGAATACAAAATGTTTGTAAACTTTGATTTCCTTCTGTTTTATTGAGACACAGCGGTAGAAGAAAAATGACAGTGCTTCTTAAAAATCCTAAACTTGGTTATAAGTTACCTAAAACTCAACAAAAACAGAAGTTGAAATATAACAGCTAACATTTATACCCAGTTCTTTGGAGCAATTCCATGTATCTACATTATTTCATATGAGTTTCCGTAACATCCAGTGAGAGATTTCCATTATTCCCATTTCACTAATGAGGAAATTTCCGAGTTAGTTTAGAAAGTTAGTAGGTGGTTGAAATGGGATTTGAAACAATCTAGGCAATGCTCTTTGCAGTATACTATGGTGTTACCTGCTTGCACAACACTAGTCAATAGCCTTCTAACTTGTCTCTCTACTACCATTCCATTGTTGTATGGCAACCAGAGTAATCATTCTAAAATAAACATTCAATCACGTTGCTTCTTTGCTTAAAATCCTTCAATGGATCCATGTAGCCTATAGAATGCAATTCACTGAAGTCCTTGGTATTGCATACATAAATTGAAATCCTTTAAGATTTGGCCCCTGACTACTTCTCCAGTCTCATTTCATCTTTTCTTCCTCTAAGTTATTCTAAAGGATCTACAGTCCCTCAACCATCTGCAACAAAGTCCATTTTCCCATTAAACACTGAACTCGTCAACTTACAACTCACCCTTCAAAATTTAACTCAGAAATCAATGTATCTCCTTTTCCTTGCTCAGTCTTCTTAGCTCTTTTCCCTAGACACATTTCCTCTTTTATGCTATGTTTATATCTGCTTCATACTTATAGCATTTAAATACTGTATTACAATTCTTTGTTTACATACCTCTCCCCCCTATTTGGCAGTGAAGCCCTAAGTGAAGTCTTATTCATCTTTATATCCCTGCCTGACAGTAGTAGACATCAGATACATGTTAGTTGAGTTGAATTCAAATACACTCACTTAGAAAGTACAGAAGTGTTAAAACAGGACTCGAATTTTGTAAAATACATATGTTTCAAAGGGGGAAAAAAGAGCCTGAAACCCTCTAACTAAACTGTATATAACAATGGGAGCTGCCCTGAAGGTCCCTGCTAGTACCTTGTGCCCCAGCTGGACCTCCAGAAGGTTCATTACTTTCATATTACTACTGTGGCAATTTATTAATGAGCTCAGCGCAAGCAGGACAAATTGAAATGACAGCTCTGGCAACTAACATCTCTTATTTATCACTAGAGCTAGCCTCCCACTGGCAGTGCCATGGATAAGCGTTCCTCAATGCAAAACAAAATTTACAGAGTATCTTCTAAGAGAGCTGCAAACATTGTGACTGGCACTAAGGGGAATCCAAAAAAGTATAGGTCCTCGTTAGGACAGGAAAAGAACGTGTTCTTGAAAAATAACTCAAAACTGAAAAACACAGATTCAAACGTCCATTAGAAGTAATGGTAAAGAATTCATTATGTAATTCATCATTTATGGGTCAACTGCCTATCCAGAGGCTAAGTGAAGTGCCACTGGGGCTCTTCTTGTTTCACCCTGATGGAGGCAGGTGTTACAAAGTATGCATGAGAAGGAAACCAAGAACGAGTACCAGGCATTCTGGTAGAAGGAAGGTCTGTAAAACTAAAGCCCCTACCCCTCCAACAGGCTGAAGGCTTCTTGGTACCAAAGCATCCCCACCAATGATTTAAGCCTGCTCTCCTGAGATAAAACAAAGACAAATCATAAGCTGACAACATAACAAAAGTAAACTTTATAGTACAACTAGACATACAAATATGGTTTAAAAGAGAAGAGAAATAAAAACTATAAATATTTCCTATTCCTATAAATATAATAGGAAATTATAAAATTTTCTACCACAGGGTAGGAAGCCCTGTGGATACAGGGAGATACCATATCCTCTTTGTCTTTCACTGATGACTACAGTAACTCCAGGCAGCTTCTTAGCACTGCCATAACAAAGTGCAACAACCTGCCTGTAATAAATGACAGAAACTTATTCTCTCACAGTTCTAGAGGCTAGAAGTCCAAAATCAAGGTGAAGCCTGCAGGGGAAGATCCTTCCTTGCCTCTTCCAGCTTCTGGTAGCCCAGGAAACTAATCCAGATTTTGGTACTGATGAGAGTGGAGTGCTGCTCTAACAAATACTTAAAAATGCGGAAGTGGCTGTGGAATTGAATAACGGGTAGAGGCTCGATAGGAAAAAACCTAGATTGCTTTGGAGAGATGGTTGGTAGAGATATGAACATTAAAGGTGCTTCTAGGGAGGCCTTAGAAGGAAATGATGAACATGTTACTCGACAGTAGAGAAGAAGCACTTCTTGTTTGAAAGGGGCAGAAAACTTGTCGGAATTGCATTCAGTCATTGGGTGAACTTATAAGTGATGAACTTGGATATTTTGCTGACAGGATTTCTAAGCAAAGTATTGAAATGTGGCCTAGTTTCTCCTTGGGGCTTATGGTAAAATACAAGAAGAGATATACTGAGGAATGAACTGTTAAGCAAAAAGGAACCGGCCCTTGATGATCTGGAAAATTCTCCACCTATCCAGACAGCATACTCTGGAAACAGGGCCAAGGGTGTGGCTGAACAAACTCATGGCTAGAATCAATCATCTCAGAAGCTAGGAATAGAGATACTGTTACCCAGGAAAGATCTGTGGAGGACCCTCTTGTCAAACGGTTTGGACCCCCATGAACTGCATGGGAGACTGACAAGGTTTTTGGGAATTTTATACAAAAAGTGCTGCCAGCCTGGACTGAAAGGAACGGAGATGGAACAAAATGAAGGAAGAATAATACCAAGGGCAGAGCCACAGATGCAGATGTCTAGGCCAGTGGGACCCTCTCAGGCTGAAAGGGGACTGCCCCAGAAGAGAGAGCATGGAGCCACAGAGGATTATCCCCAGGCTTTGAAATCTAACGGAATTTGCCCTACTGGGTTGGGAATTTGCTTTACGCTAATGATCTTTTTATTCCTTCCATTTTGTCCCTTTTGTAATGAAAATGTCTTCTTACGCCTGTCCTACCATTGTATCTTGGAAGCAGGTAACTTGTTTTCTAGGTTTCACAGGTCAACAGATGGAGGGGAACTTGGTCCCAGGATGGACCATACTAGAGTCTCATCCATATCCGATTTAGAAGATGAGATTTGGGACTTTTTGAGTTGACTATATGTAGGCAAGATTTTAGACTTAGAGTTGATGCTGGAATGGGTTAAGATTTTGGGAGACGCCGGGATGGGGTGAATGTATTTTGCACACGGGAAGGAAACAAATATTGGGGGATCAGAGGGTAGACTGTTATGAGTTGAACTATATTCCCAAATTGTGTTCTCCTGGTACCTGCAAATGCGACCTTGTTTGGAAATAGGGTCTTTGTAGACATAATCAAGTTAAATGAGGTCATTAGGGTGGGCCCAAATCCAGTATGACTGCTATCTTAATAAGAAAAGAAAAACACCATGTGAAGACAGACACACACAGGGAGAACACCACGTGAGGCAGAGACACAGTGATTCAACTGCAAGCCAAGGATTGACAGCGACAAGCTAGAAGAGGCAAGGAAAGATTCTACCTAAAGTCTCAGAGGGAACGTGGCCCAGCAGACACTTTAATTTTGGAGTTCTACTCTCCAGACTATGAGAGAATAAATTTTTGTTTTCAAGCCAACTAATATGTGGTAAAATTTGTTACAGCCGCCCTAAGAAAGTAAAACAACCCTAGCTAGTATATATCCACGACTTACTACATACCAGGTACGGTGTTAAGCACTTTACACCAATGATTACATTTAATTTTTACCACAACTTCAAGAGGAAAATAAACAGAATAACTCTCGACTACAATACTCCTACCCACTACACTCAACTTTCTCTTATGTAGCATGTGTTGTATAACAAATAATCTGTCTGGTTTTTGTCCCTCGTTCCTGGCACAGAACTTCTAGAACCCTTTGAATTTTCCAAGTGATGGGAGTATCTCTGTTATTCAGCAGCCCATTGGATCACACATGATTTTATGCTAATGAGATGGCTCATGACAGGGGCTGGTTGCCAGAAAGACCAACCATGTGATTAGTGGGTTGGGGCTTTGGATC
Source organism: Equus quagga (assembly GCF_021613505.1). Lineage (NCBI taxonomy): Eukaryota > Metazoa > Chordata > Mammalia > Perissodactyla > Equidae > Equus > Equus quagga. Next base: position 17,081,343 of record NC_060271.1, on the reverse strand, counting down.
TGCCCGACCTTCAGAGTCTACATGATGAAACCCCAATCAAAACTCTGGACACTGAAGCCCAGTGGAGCTTCCTAACTGGTAAACACATCAACGTGCCAGGAGGGTGATGTGCCCTGACCCCACAGAGAGAGGACGTGGAAGCTCTGTATTCAGGACTCGTCCAGACCTCATCCTCTGTGTCTTTCCACTTGGCTGTTCCTGATCTGTATCCTTTATAATGAACCTAATCATAGGTATGGCACTTTCCTGAGTTCTGTGAGTTGTTCTAGTGAATTACTGAACCTGCAGGGGATCTATGAACCCCTCAGATTTGTAGCCAGTTGGTCAGAAATGTAAGTGGCCTGAGGACCTCACTTGAGGCTGGCATCTGAAGTGGGGGCAGTCATGTTGGGGACCACATTCCCCTAAACCTGTGGAATCTCACACTAACTCTGGGTGGTTATCACAATGGACTCCTATGGTGGCCCAATATACCCAACAGTAACCACTGATGGAAAACAGAAAACGTGCTACACAAGATCCAAGTCACTTGGTCTTTCAGCTGTTTGACTTTCATATACCATTTTTTCAGACATTATGTATTAATCAACACTCAAACTTTTTCTAATATGCAGAGTTGGGCTTTTCATTATTTCTCTTGAGAAAAAATGATTTTGAGCCAAAGCATGGAGGAATGTCTACCAGGGAAAAGAGTTGGGGCTTGGCTAGGTGTTGAGGCTTATTCACTCATGCAAGGTAAGGACATAATCCCCAGGTGGGAGACCCTCTGCCTGACTCAGTTGTTACTCACTAAGCCCAGAGTGGCAGCACACTGGGCTGTGGGCAGGCAGCAGTTGGGGGAATTTCACCAGGAGACATGAACATGTGTTTGGAGGGACTGCCTCCAACTCCTTGACTCAGGGAATAATGATAATTTCCCCAAAAGTGTTGTTTTTATGAACTAAGCCCTATAAGTAACTGAAATAGAACATAATTTTTAAAAAAAATGAGCCATTTAAAGTTAACATGTTTAGCATAGTAATAGATTCAAACAGGATTCCGTTTTGGTGACGGTAATTTTTTTATATCTGTCATCTCCAACTAGCCTCTAAGGTCCCTGAAAGCAGTAACCACATTTATAGCTGTCTCTGTCTCAGAGACCAACTTACCTGGATAGGAAAGGAGGGACAGATTCAGAGCATACAATTTGTTCAGCTTAGTTAACATGTTTTTGTGACTTCTAAAGCTAGATCAAGTGAGATGCTAGGAATACAGGAATGAATGATATGGTCCTTGTCTTTGATAAGAGCTCATAATCCAAAGGAATCCAAAAATAAAGTTCATATTCTTCACTAGAACTTTCCTCGTGCTATTTTTGGAAATCTGAAAAAGGTAAACTGGTATATTAGAGGACAAGGAAACCATGAAGCATATCGTTCTCTTTCCAATGCCATCTTGACGTGGGTTAGAGTCAGGCTTACTTCACCAACTTTTGGTGTAATGGACACAGCAGAAGCCTTAGTCATAGAGAATACAGATCAAATTCTGCATCTGATACTTCATATACCTATGACCTCACATAAATTATTTAATCTCCTTAGCCTCATCTTCTTTAACGATCAAATGAGGATGGATAAGGCCATTTATTGGCATACAGCGCAAAGATTAAATAAACAATGTGCCCGCCCCCCCAAAAAAAGTACTAAATGGTAACCATTATTATCATTACTATGATCATCATTAATACTATATTTCAAAATTCAACAAGGCATGCAGTTACAAAAGGAGAAATATTGCTTGATTTCTCTTAATGAGGTTCCTAGAGATCAAATTCATTGAGGCAGAAAGTAGAATGGTGGTTGCAGGGGCTGGGGGGTGGGGGCGGGTAGGGAGGAATGGGGAGTTAATGTTTAATAGGTACAGAGTTTCAGTTGGGGGAGATGAAAAAGTTCTGGAGATGGATGCTGGTGATGGCTGCACAATGATATGAATGTACTTAACGTCACAGAACTGTATACTTAAAAATGGTTACAGTGGTAAATTTTATGTTATGTATATTTTACTACACACAAGAAAACTGAACAGGGCATGGCTGAATGCTTACAGCAAAAGACTAGGGAACAAAAGGACTGAAGCCTGACATCACTAAGCAATGACAAATCCCTGAGAGTAGACCCATCTACAGATGATATGAACAGATATATAACCTTAAGCTGGCAGCATTAAGTCAAAGAGATATATCTATATCTGGTTTTAGGAAACATTTGCATCATCCTAACATACCTTACTTGGAAATATGAAGTGGACAGAGAGGGTAGGAAAGAAGGAGGGAAGGAAGGAGGGAGAGAGAGGCGGAAGGAAAGAAAGAAAGGAAAGTGAAGGGAAGGGGGAAGAAGAAATGACAGAATGAAAGAAAGAAAAAAAGGAAGGAGAAAAAGAAAGACATTGTGAGTATAAAACAACTGCTTTGAGTGACTTAGTGCTCTGTTATAACAATGGCAACAAATGTGATAAAAGTGACGCTGGTGGAGACAGGCAGGGAAAGATTCTTTTACAAAAGTTAAACAAAAGTTGGATTTCCTCAAAATTTTTAGTTTTATAGCCATACAGTTAGAACTATATAAGCATCTTCATAAAGGAAAAAAACAAAACCTTGAAACGAGTATTGTTAAACTAACTCTTTACAACATGAGGTTTCTTAGGACTGCACCCTCTATATTACAGCAAAAGAGACTACCAAAACCCACCACAGTACTAAGGGGGAGGAGAGCATGATGCCAAGGAACTCTGCAGAGGTAATGCTTGGAAAATCCAGACAGCTGACACCTAGAAGACTTTTTTTAACATGGGCATTAGGGTCCAAACAGCTAGGCTGGTGGGTTTGGGGGCAGAGTTTTCACTTCTGGGAAGGGGTAACTCAAACACTTGAGAAGGGTCCTGGACAGCAATCTAAACAGAAAGTGAGAATGGGAACCAAGATTGCACAATGGGATGGTTTGACTCCACCATTTTCCATAGGACATTCTTGCTGATAAGATCACTTATCTATAATGATAGGGTAGTAGAGAAAACTGGGAAGATCTTGACCAACAGCAAATCTAGTCCAAATCATATAATTTATCCCTAAATTTCATAATGTCTTTTATTAATCTGAATTTTCTGAGAATTAGTCCTAAACTCTGTAAGGAATAATTGTGGAAGGTTTTGAAATGGTATATTCTACCAAAGGAATGCTAGAGCCTTCCAGGATTATCTGATCTTACAGAGAGGTGTCCCTTGGTCTGCCTCTGACCAGGCTATTTTATGACTTTGTTGTAAATTGACAGTAATGCAAATAATTTCTGTCCAGTGAAATGCAAACTGTGTCCACGGAATTCAATTGATATCGCTCTATGGATACTGAGCAGTTTTGTATCCACTTGTAAATTAATTTCAGAATACTCCAAAAATATGTGGTGCTTTGAATTCTCTTTTGAACCATTTTTGTATTCTTTGTTTTCTACAGAGTTCAATAAAATTTTTGTTCATTTTATATTTGCATGAGTCGTGATTTTATCTTTTTTCCCCCCTTTCATCGACCTTGCTCCATTTCCTCCACCCTCTAGCCCCTGGCAACCACCATTCTACTCTTTGTTGCTGTGAGTTTGAGTTTTTCTTAAGAGTCCACATATAAGTGGCACCATGCAGTGTTTGTCTTTCTCTGTCTGGCTTATTTCACTTAGCATCATGTCCTCCAGGGTCAGTCATGTTGCCACAAATGGCAAGATTTCCTTCTTTTTAAGGGCTGAATAATATTCCATTGTATATACACCATATTTTCTTTATCCATTCACCCACCAATGGACCCTTAGGTGTTTTCCCTATCTCGGCTATTGTGAATAAGTGATTTTACCTTTTTTTCCCCCTGCTTTTTCTTCCCAAATCCTCCCAGCACATAGTTGTATATTTTAGTTGTGGATCCTTGACTTTACCTTTTTAAAGAAAATTATCCCTCAACATCCCCAACAAATCTTTAATTTCATTTGGGGCAGGGATTGTGTTTTCACTGTGTTGTGGTGAAATGAAACTAGATTGGGAAAAGGCCTGGGTTTAGTCCTTATTCAATAAGTACTGATTGAATATGACCTTGACTAATTGTCATCTCTCATCTGATGGCCAGTGTCATCTCTAATTCTCACTGGTTCATATATCAAATGGGATTAATTCCTGCCTGCCAACTTTCAAAGGCCAGTCTAAGAATCAGATGAGTGAATAACCCGCAAGCACTTAGGTAATCTTAAAGCTCCCAGGTCCATCACCCACGATGCCATCGAAGCAATTTTCCTATAACATCTAAGAGATCCTCTTTGGACTCTGCTCCAAACTCACTGCCTCCCCTTGCCTAGAGGATGGCATTTAAACTCCTTAGGATGGTAGACAGTCTTTTGGATAATCCAGTCCTTGTCTACCCCTAGTCACTTTCTCAACCTTAACATCACAGCAGAAATCAAGTACTTATATAGTCCCAAACATTGTACATGCTGGTATCTTCCTTCTGGAAGGCACTCCACTGGGGCCAGTCTGGTGGCGTAGTGGTTAAGTTCACGTTCTCTGCTTGGGCAGCCCCAGCCAGTTCGGATCGCAGGCGCAGACCTATGCACCGCTCACCAAGCCACGCTGTGGTAGGCGTCCCACATATAAAGTTGAGGAAGATGGACATTGATGTTAGCTCAGGGCCAGTCTTCCTCAGCAAAAAGAGAAGGATTGGTGGCGGATGTTAGCTCAGGGATAATCTTCCTGGGGAAAAGGAAAAAAAAAAAAAAAAAGGAATGCCCTCTCCTTCAGCCCTCCAGCCCACCTGACAAACTTCTATTTGTCTTTTAAAATCCAATTCATATATTATCCCTTCTGGGAAGCCTTCCTCATACACTCATATTTAACCATTCTTTCTTTCACGGACTGTGTCATTTATATTATACTGTATTCTATTTGTGTATACATTTATATTACTGTATTATACTGGAGTATATATTATAGTGCAGTATATACTGTATTACAATTTATTTATTTGTTTGTCTGATTCTTCTAATAGATTCTGAGCCTGGGAGGGTGGGGATGCTTCTTGTTTCTTTCTTTATCCTCTGTGCCTAGCACAGTGTCTTGAACATGGTAAGTGAAAATTAAATACTGAATAGCTGAAATGAAATGTAAGGCATTATTATTGTCTCCATTTTCCCAACAACTAACACAGAATTAAGCATACACTAGCATTTTGTAAATAAATAATTAATCTCCACTTACTGCCATTTCTCACCATTATTACTCAATCCTATTTCCAGGTGGGGACTGGGAAAAGGTGTAATGCTAAAGCAAATGTAAACTGACTGATAATCAAATGCCCAAGTCAATCTGCTAGATATTTTTCATGAATAACTTAATTTGCACAATAAACCTAGTGATACAGGTATTATTATCCCCATTTTACAGAGGAATAAGCTGAGGTGCAAGAATTTAACTTCTCTGAAGTCAAGGAGCTGGCAGTAAAGAGCACAAGTCCCGCTGCCCAGTTTCTGGGGTTCACCTGCACTTTCATATCCTCTACTTCATTTGGTGCTCACACACTTGTGAGGCACAAAGGGCAAATGTTAGTAACTCTGCATGACAAATGAAGAAACAAGACCGAGAATGTTTAAATAACTGGTAAGGGACACAGCTGGTAAGCGCTGGATCTAGGACCAGACGATCTACGTCATGTCGCCCTAAATCTTGTACTTTTTCCATAGGACAAAGAGTCTCTCTTACCACCAAGAGACCACTTAAAGGTATCTTACAAAACTCATAAACTTCAACAAAAGACAAAGTCAATTAAGATACAACAAAACAAGGGTGCTACTTAAAGACTCACATTCCAAATTTTTCAATCCACCCAATTTCAAGGCTAATTCAGTTTTCACCTCCTTCTCTGTACACCCCATACACAACACACACAGAGCTTCAGTGCAGGTCCACACATAACTTCGGTGTAGGAGGCTCATTACTTGTATTTTCTAAGACACATATTTCAGCCCTTTATTACATACATCGTACTCTACATCCAGAGATAGGTCTGCTGTGGAGGAGAAAACCATACAGCTTGTCCAAGACCAAACAAAAACCTTCTATGTCTGAGATAAGTACCAAATATTGATGACTTTCCCAATTCATCCAATCAACGTTTATTGAATACTCAATGTGCCAGTCCCTGGGCCTTATATCCCTGGGATATAAGGATGGAGAGGACTTGAATCATGTTAATTTAGATGTGGAGACAGATAAGCAAATACATTATAATAGAATATAATATATAGTTATTAAAGGTATGTTAAAAGTGAAGACCAATTTTACCTAAAGGAATTAAAAAAGGCTTCACAGAGGAACCAGAATTTTGAACCAGAATTTGGAGAATGTATCTTTTTCCAGACAGAGAAGGAAGTTTAGGAAATTCTAAGTAAGCAAAGGGAAGCAGAAAAGTAGTAAGTAGTGAAAGAGCTTGGATGATGTCCTGTGGAAAATGACAGGTGATTCAAGCATGGGATATATGATAGGAAGCAGTGACTAAACTAGAAAACTAGGTTAGAATCAGATAAAGATCCAGGAATATATTCTGCAGGCTAGAGATGCCAAATCTTTTTCAGTCGAAGAATTACCTTCAAACAAATTTTTATGCAAAACAATAATAACTACAGAGCTTATCTGGTAGACAGGGAGCAAGGAAGCAGAGTGCACCCATTTGGCCTCCCCCTGGCACTCCTACCCCAGCGTCCCCCTTCACAGAGACGTACGGCAGCGTCAGCACTCAACGTGCAGTCCTCATCAGGAAACTGTTACCAGTTCGCGCTAAGTACAGAAATGGAGAGCGAGCACTTAGAAACTCAGTATTACAGTTTAACAATAATTTTATTTTGTTAAATCTAATAAAACTTTGAGGTTGATATCTAGATTTTTTTTAAAGTTTCACCTTCCTAATAACTCATTTTTATTGTATTTATAAAATAATTAGTCTAAGATGAATGAAAAATACTGCTCCTTCAATACATATAGTTTAAAGATTTTATTTTTTCTTTTTCTAGCCCTCTGGTACATAGTTGTGTATTTTTAGTTGTGGGTTCTTCTAGTTGTGCCATGTGGGACGCCGCCTCAGCATGGCCTAATGAGCAGTGCCACATCCGCGCCCAGGATCCGAATCGGCGAAACCCTGGGCCGTGCAAACCACTCAAGCCACAGGGCCGGCCGCAACACATACAGTTTAAAAAGCACCGCCCTAGAGGTTCCAACAGGTGATCAGATTTGTAGTTTAGAAAGTTAGAGAAATAACTCCAGTGGTTGTTTAGAGGGGAAAGACCAACCGGCAAATACAGAGCATAACTAACACAAAAAACCAGAAAATTTCAGAGGACACAAGGATTACTTGTTTAAATGTTAAGCATCTAGAAAACAATGCGTAAGAACTTTCAAGTTCACAGGAAAGGGAGATCTCTACAGGCTAAAGTAGTCAAGGAAGGCTCAGACACAGTAGTTGATTTTTAGAGAGAAAGATCTTAAACCATCAATTTCTAGAGCTAAATTCATTAAGTCAACAAATTTTAATATTATTTATTATATATGTAACATCATTTACTGAAACATCTACTATATACTAGGTGCTGGGGATACAATATTGAACATAAGACATGGTCCCTGCCATTAGGACAGACATTAATCAACCAAAAAAGACAAACATATGCTTCACTTAAAACTATTCTAAGTACTACAAAGGAAACTCACATGGTACCATGAAACCATGTAACGTAGAGATTAAATAGCTTCTGGGAAACGAAGGAAGGATTCCCTGAAGTCTTAGCTGAAATCTAAAGAACTAGCAGAAATTAACCAGGCAAGGAAGGGGAAAGAGCATTCTAGGCAGAGGGAACAAGCATGAGAAGAAATTGTGAGGTGGGATGGGGCGTGAAGAGCCCACAGAACAGAAAGAAAGAAGTGTGACTGAAGCACAGAAAGCAAGCAGGAAAGCGACAAGCAGTCAAAGGGTAGATGGCTGGTCATTAGAAGCTCTACAAGCAACAACATGGATGAACCCTGAAGACATTATGCTAAATCAAATAAGCCAGTCAGAAAAGGGCAATTACTGTATGATTTTGACTCATATGAGGTACCCAGAGTAATCAAAGTACGTAGTCTGTCACAGAGACAGAAAGGAGAATGGTGTTGCTGGGGGCTGGAGGGAGGGAGGATGGGGAGTTACTCTTTAACGGGTACAGAGTTTCAGTTTTGCAAGACAAAAGTTCTGAAGATGGATGGTGGTGATAGCTGCATAACAATGTGAATGTACTTAATGCCACTGAACTGAACACTTAAAAATGGTTAAAATGGGGACTGGCCAGCTGGCACAGCAGTTAAGATTGCACGTTCCACTTCTCGGTGGCCCGGGGTTTGCCAGTTTGGATCCCGGGTGCGGACATGGCATGGCTTGGCACGCCATGCTATGGTAGGTGTCCCACATATAAAGGAGAGGAAGATGGGCATGGATGTTAGCTCAGGGCCAGTCTTCCTCAGCAAAAAGAGGAAGATTGGCAGTAGTTAGCTCAGGGCTAATCTTCTTCTTCTTCAAAAAAAAGGTTAAAATGGTAAATTTTATGTATATTTTACTACAATAAAATAATTATTTTTAAAAGTTCTTTAAGCTACATTAAGATCAACAGGAAGCATATGAAGAATTTTGCTATAGTATAATTACCAGACTTCAAAGTAAAAAAAAAATTAACCCTAAAAGCAACATGGAAAATGGGTTAAAGGGGAGCCAGAGCAGTTGTAGGCAGAACAGTTAGGATGCAACTGTAAGAATTCAAGGGAGAGAAGACAGAAGCTTGGACCAGGATGGTAGCATTAAGATTCATTCATTCCTTCAACACATATTTAATGAAAACCATTATATGCCAAGCACTGTGATGGATGTTAAATATAAGAATAAGATTGGCAAGATCCTCACCTCCATGGAACTTGTAAACAGATAAACAAATCATTATATTTTGTGCTTAACTGCTAAAACAGAAATAAACAGTGACTGTGGAAGGGCAGTCAGGGAGGCCTCTATGGGGAGGTGATTTCTAACCTGAGAAAGAACTAACCAAGGTTCGGGGTAGGCCTTCCCAGGCAGAGGGATCAGCATGTGCAAAGTCTCAGACAGGAAAGAGGTTCATATGTTTAAGGAACAAAAAGGGAGCCAGTGTGACTGGAATTTAGCTAGGGGATGGTGGCATCACTTGAGACTGGTTAAGAAAGTAGGCTCTGTATCATGTAGACCACAAGGGAAAACATTGTTTGTATTTTCAGTGCAATGGGGAAGTCACTGAAGGATTTTAGGCAGAGATGATGACGTGATCTGTGGTGACTGCGTTGGTGGGGGGTGGGGCACAGAAGTAGAAGCATGAAAACCATTTAGGTGTTAAAACAATGGTCCAAAAGAACTGTGGTGGCCTAGGCTAGAATAACGGAAATGACGATAGATAGGGGTGGAGGGATTCATTAGATATTTAGGATACAGTCCTAAAAGGTACAACCAAGGAACCGAAAAAGAAGAAGAAGTTATTTCAAAAATGAGTGAAAGTTTTTAGGCGTGGGCAAACAGATGAACCAGGAGGTGGTTCCCTGAAATAGGGCAAGCAGCAGAATCATCTAGAGCGCTTTTAAAAAATACTAATTCCTGTGTTTCATCCCCTTGGAGATCTTAATAGATTTTATTTTTTATTGTACATGAGATTTTTAATTTGAAATCTCTCCAGGTGTTTCTGCTAATCAGCAAGATGTGGGAATGACTGCTGTGGACAAACTTAACCAGAGTTGGTTTCTATTGCTTGCAACCAAAAGAACTCTTATGATACAGAAACTGGTATGTGGGTGTGGGGGTTGGGGGGTGGGGTTAAATGACTCCCTAAAACGTAGATCTGACTGGATCAAGGCTGGGAAGAGAACAGTGCAGACCTCTACCTCATGCTGAGAGGCTGCCCATGCTTATGCAGTGGGAGAAAACTGATCAAACTGTGGTCTGGTTTGTACCAGGTTCACCACTCCTGAGGTACATTGCAAAAAGAGACTTCGCAGGGAGAATACAAGATATGAACTAGAGGAAATACTAAAAATATGCAACAACCTGTAAGGTCATATCAGTGCCTATTGAAGAAGATCAGTCCCAAGCTAAACTGGTCCATCTGAAAGCATCGGGAAGAAAACACAGCTTTTCTAAAAAAGGTTCATTCTGCTTAGAGCCTGCACAGGAGGCTTGCTGAGTTGGAAAACCACCCAGGGCTAAAAATGGTACAAGCAAAGGCAGAAAGGCAGGACCCACAGTGTGGATAAGACTGAGACGTTAAGAGAGTCTTGATTCCCCTGGGGTCCTCCCAAGCACCTTGGTTATGCATTCCTTGCCTCGCAAAGCTGGGAACCAATCTAGAAGCAAGGAGCAAATTATTAATATCTTCCTTCCTCAGGCCCTATTTCAAATTAATTTCTCTCTTTTTTTTTTGGCCACAATCCATTTATGTTGGGTTTCTGCCTTTTACAACCAAAAAGCATTAACACACTACCAATATTTAAAAACTGGAGCACTGCTTTTTTCAAAAGGATCACCAGGGGTACTACCCCAAATCTACTGAAACAGAATCTCCAGGTCAGGGTATCTGTTATTTCTTAATAAGTGCTCCAGATGATCAGGCAAATTGGGGAAATACTAGCTTAGGCTAAAGTTAACATTCAACAAAAGTCTGGTTGTCTCCTCCCATACTGTATGAAAGGGTAGTTGTTATTTCCCAGTAATTCAGAAGAAGGACATTATAACAATATTTGTTTATTTATTTATTGAGGAAGATTAGCCCTGAGCTAACATCCATGCCCATCTTTCTCCACTTTATATGTGGGACGCCTACCACAGCATGGCTTGCCAAGTGGTGCCATGTCCACACCCGGGATCTGAACCAGCGAACCCCGGGCCACTAAAGCGGAACACGCACACTTAACCACTGTGCCACCAGGCCAGCCCCTCAATATTTATCTAGAACATACTATGAGCCCACCACTGTACCAGAATCTACCAGTGTATATGGTCGGCACTAAAACATTAAGATATTGCCTTGCCTTCCAGGATCTTGTGTTCCTTAACTCGTAGAAAAGCCAAGACCTACAAATGGCTCAGGGACTGCTGAGCCTGTCTGATCAAAGGGATAATCTCAGGATCTTTTTACAGATCAGGGGGGCAGGATATGGGATTTAAACTCCTACCCATCAGACAACAAAGCTACTGCCAAAATACAGTCAGTGTAAACACAGTTCCCTCTCCATGTGAGACAGAAAGAAAAAGAGAAAAAATGAAGTATAATGAAAATAGCCCATTAATTCAAATTTGGATTTAACACGTATTGAGCACTCACCGTATAAATATTTACTGTATTAGTCATCTAAATATACCTTTTCATTAATAACTAATAATCAGACACTCAAGCAAATTAGTAAATTGCCTGAATTGACATTTCTCTTTTCAGCCTAATGGTTTATTTAAATGCCATCATTAGGGGATTTAACATATCAGAAAATTGTTAGTGTTGAGAATAAATAAGTCAACAAAAACATTACTTAACATTTTACCAAATTCAACTAGCAGTTCTCAAGAAGACAACTTGGACACCCAAGTGTCAAGGTCAGCATTAAAAAAAAGTCTAGTTATTGTTAAGGCAGTTGATAGAATTCAGTTCAAACAACCAAACCTTGTTTATTCATTAAGTAGTTAAGTTGGACGTGTGGAAATCTGAGGGGTAAGAGCTGAGGAGTTCGGAGAGTAGGGTCTGGAGCAACAAAGAAGAGAATGGCTAGCTCCACTGATATTTGCTTAGGAATATTTTCTAAGTTTTCTATAGAGAGAGGACATCTAGGGTCTTTAAATGATTATTTACAGAACATATCCTTGAAGATAGATTTCTGTGAGCGGTTTCCTTTACACGAGGGTATAACTATAACTGATGATGAAGATACACTTAGAAGAACTATAAACTCTGTGATTATTTCTCCAAAATTATTTTTTTCTTAAAACTAGATCTAGGACTTCTAAATTTATCTCACTCCAAGAACCATACTAATCTTATAGAGCGTTCGTAGAAAAAATAACCATCCAATTCACTCATACATGGTGGTAATCGGTATTAGCACTTTTTCGTGTCACACAGAACTGTATGACACTAGAAAGTGCTAATAAAATAAAATAACATTCCTATGTGAACTGAATCATTTTGTTCCCAAGCCAATGTGGGGATTTAACCACAATCCTCCCAAATAATGGCACTGCGTTTTTAATTAACAAGCAATATTATGTGGTAAGAATTTTTTACATTTGTCTAAGTCTTCCTGTTGATTAGCACTTGGCATATTTTTGTCATCTACACGTATAAGACACTGAGGTGGAAAAAGTTCATATGACATCCACCCAGCATACACTCTGATGAATCTATCAAAACACTGCAGCTTGTTGGTCCCATGAAATGAGTCAACCAGACTGGGAACATTTTACGAAGAAATGTGTTTTAATTAAATCCCAAAGAAATAGTATATAAGGTTATTTTAATTTTACTATAACTTTTAAAAAAATAAGCTTTTATTTTAGAACAATTTTAGATTTACAGAAAATCTGCAAAGATAGTTCCCAGCTCCCATATACACTGCAAAGAGTTTCCCCTATTATTAACATCTTGCGTTAGTATGATACATTTGTTACAATTAATGAACCAATATTGATACATTATTAACTAAAGTCCACACTTCACTGAGACTTCCTTAGTTTTTACTTAATGTCCTTTGCCCGTTCCAGGATCCCATCCAGAATAACACAGGACATTTAGCTGTCGTATCTCCTTAGGCTCTTGGCTAACAGTTTCTCATACTTTCCTTGTTTGATGACTTGGCTAGTTTTGAGGAATACTGGTCAGGTGTTTTGTAGAGTATCCCTCAACTAGGATTTGTCTGATGTTTTTCTCATGATTGGTCTAGAGTTACAGGTTTTGGGGAGGAAGACCGTGGAGGCAAAATTATAATAGCCTTTTATGCCATCGCCTGGGTAGTCAGCTCACTAAGGGAAGGAACCGTGTCTTATTCTCACCTTTGCATCCCTAGGAGATAAATCACAGAGCCAGCGAGTGGCAGACAGGGACCTGAATTAGGACTCCTAACCACCAAGCCGTAACTCTTTCCACATATCATGCTGTTTAAAAGGTCTCTTTCCCCTTCTTGTCTACGAAATATTGGAGACTGAACTACTGATCTTTAGAATATCATCCAATTCTGAAAATCCACTAAATCAACAACAGCCTAAGTTCTTTCTATCTTTATTAAAACCAGAAGATACAGAAGAACAAACAAAATTGTCAGTATTAATCCTAGCAGCTTTTTAGAGAAACTATGATATAGACAGCAGAGGATTAAAATTCTTTCAATTGTGTTGACATATCAAATACTTAAATATAGAGGATCTATTTTGAATAGTCTCCCTGACTCCATCTTCTCCATAATTAAATGGAATTATAATCACTGGCCCACAGAACTGGTACATTGAATCACTACTATTCTGAGATATCCATATCTTCATTATCTTGGTCCCTTAGTACCTTACTGTTCCTTAGAGCACAATGATTTTTTTTAATCCAATAGTCTCTTCGTAGTATTCTGACTTTATCTCCTTAGGGCCCTTCACATTGCTGACTATTCCTCTCTTTGAAACTTGTTTGCTTGGCATTCAAAACAGCGCTTTCTCCTGATTCTGCCTGCAGCATAGTCATTCAGAGAACAGCTTACTGGCCAAGAGCATAGACTCTAGACCTAGACTGCCGGAGTTCAAATTCTGCTTCCACCACTTGCTAGCCTTATGACCTTGGACAGTTTAGTTAAATTTTACGTGCCTGTTTCCCTGTGTAGGAGGATTACATGAGTTTATACATACATAAAAATGCATAATAAATGCTATACAGATATTTGCTGTTATTGTTGTTTCCCTTCTTAGTCTCTTCCTCTACTGCCTTTCTTTGACCTCCATATACTCCACTTGGGAGACTCCATCCATTCAAAGGTGTCTGTACTCTATCTGGAAGGGCTTCTTTCTTCCTCTCACTCTCTGTCTGGCGAGTTTCTTCTCAATCCTTAAGGTCCAGTTTAAATGTCATTCTCTCTCTGGAGCCTTTCCAAAGACCATCTTCCTCCTCTGCCTAGGCAGTCAGTTGTTCTTGCCCTCGTGTTCCCACAGTGCTTTGAATATATTTCAATGAGAACACTTGTTACATTAGATTGAATAAGGTTGAGCCATAGGAAATTGCCTATATTACACTATTTTAGACCTACAAAAACAGCAATTTTACATGATTCATCTTAATAACATCTCTATATTTCTGCTACCACCTCCCTCCCTGTATTACACTCATAACAAGGACTTTACGCCATTACTTTAAAAATACATATATAATCAATATTTCAGACATATAAAAAGGTCCAAAGAATAACAAATGGACACCCATATATCCACAACCCAGTTCAAAAATATCTCCCAATGCAATTTCAGCCCCCCGTGTGCTCATCACAGCATTATTTCAGCCTTTTCTCCCCACCCTACCCTCCAGTGATATCCACTATCCTTGCTTTGATATTTGTCATTACCATACATTTAAAAAATATTTATTACATAAGTATGCTTCCCTAAATAATACATGCATATTAAACCTTACATAAACGTGTTCTGCCATTTGTATTATTCACTCAACATTTTATTTGTGAGATTCACTCAAGTTACTATACAGATCTAATTCATTCATTTCCATTACTGTATGGAATTCTATTAGGCAAATATACTACAGTATATTCATTCTTTTATCGATAGACATTTGGACTACTTTGACTTTTTTGCTATAATAATGTTTCATGAATATTTTCGTATGTCTTTTTATGTATACATTGGAGAGTTTCTAGAAGGTTTTTACCTAGGAGCGGAATTGCTGGAGTGCAGGTTGTGTGCATTTAATTTTAATAGATATTGCCAACTTGTTCTTCACTATGAATGTTCAATTTCTCTTCCCATCAACAGTGTCCAAGAGTTCCCTTAACTTCACATCCTAACCAATATTTGGTATTATTAGACTTATTAATTGTTGCCAATCTAACAGGTGGGAAATGACATCTGATTAGAGCTTTAATTTGTCTTTACCTAATTACTGTGAATGCCTAATAAACATTTAGGTTGCCTCTTTTATGCCTTGTCATTTTTCTATTGAATTGTCTTTTTCTAATCTATTTGTAGGAATCCTTTATTATTACAGACAGTAATATTTGGCTGTTATATGTACCACAAATACATTCTTTAACTCTATGGCTTGCCTTTGTTTTTTGTTTGTTTGTTTGTTTTTCCTGTGAGGAAGATTCACCCTGAGCTAACATCCATTTCCAATCTTCCTCTTTTGTTTTGCACTTTTTTTTTTGCTTGAGGAAGATGAGCCCTGAGCTAACATCTGTGCCGGTCTTCCTCTACTTTGTATGTGGGACGCCTCCACAGCATGGCTAATGAGTGAAGCAAATCCGCACCCAGGATCCGTACCCGCGAACCATGGGCCCCTGAAGCGGACTGCGTGAAACTTTAACCACTTGACCATGGGGCCGGCCCCTTGTCTTTGCATTTTTAAAATTATGGCATTCATCTTTGTCACTGTACATAGCACAGCATCTGGCAGTTCGGAAACATTAATAAATATTTGTTGAGTGAATGAATGAAAAACTGAACAAAAATACATAAAGGAATTAGAGGTTTTTAAGCTCCTATATTCCCTTAATTTGGAATTGTGACCCTCTATGGCTATTAGGTTTATAAACTTTTATACTCCCAAATTCATTTAAAAATTTTATTTCTTTTTAAAGAAATAAGTTTAATCTGGTTTGGAGACCTTCTGGCAGTCCCTTGAGGTAAGTGGAGATAAGACAGAGGACCAAAAAAATCAAGGTTGCAAATCTAAAATTCCAAATCATCTAAGAAAATGGTTGTCTGCTCTCTTATTAAATATCTCCGAAAACAAGTATGCTGGCTCTCATGCTTTCTATTATACTTTACAGGACATAATGACTAAAACAGCATTTATTTCCACCATGTTTGAATGCTCCAGAGGAAAGTCTACATAAGCAGGAGTGTAAAGCAATTATAATAAATAAGGAAACACTCGGAAATGTGCCTACAAAATGCCAATGAGCAACAGACATAGCGATTAAAATGAATATGCAATATGTACATGCTTTAATTTTAAAAGCTAACAACTGTAATATTTATGGTGAATACAGAGGGGAAAATAATCCAGCGGCCTTTATATGCTTCAAAATTTAAGAAAATTAATACATGATGACTTGCAGCAGAACCAGCGGGAGGTTCAGACAGCACAGGGTCTCAAAAAAAGAGGTCACATGAGGCAATGAGTCATTCTGGACAAAGCAAAAAATCTCTATTAAGAAGACCTGGTTTTGAGCTGTTGTTCTGACATTTACTAGCTGTTTGACTTGGGCACATCACTTAATCCATCTGCACCTCAATTCCTCACCAGTAAACAGAGTTTATAATGATTTTGCATGCTACTTAGGGTTGTATGTTTCAAATTAAATAAGAAAATGTGTAAGACATCCTTCAATAATATGCCACTGTAATTATCTATCGTTTCTCACCTTTCCATCTTCCCAAGGCCACTTACAGCATCCCTGAAATCCCTAGGCAGAACGGCACACAAACTCTGGGATGGATATTGTATTTGTCTGCTTAGCTGTCGTAACGAAGACACAGACTGGTTGGCTTAAACAACAGAAATTTATTTCCACACAGTTCTAGAGGGTAGAAGTCCATGATCAAAGTGTCAGCAGGGTTGATTCCTTCTGAGGCCTCTCTCCTTGGCTTAAATAGATGGCCGTCTTCTCCCTCTGTTTTCACATCGTCTTTCCTCTCTGTGTATTTGTGTCCTAATCTCTTCTTCTTACAATATGACACCATTCATATTGGATTAGGGCCCATCTGCGTGACCTCATTTTACCTTAATTACCTCTGTAAAGGCCCTATCTCCAAATGTAGTCACATTCGGAAGTACTGGGAGTTAGGACTTCAACACATGAAGGTTGGGGGGTGCGGCGTCACACACACAATTCAGCCCACAGCAGAGATACAGATACCCTACCACACCACACCTCCCACTACCACAGTACTTACTACATTGTCGTATAATCATCATTTCTGTCTCCCTGGTAGGCTATGAATGCCTGCACAACACCAAATATTTCCTATTCATCTCTATCTTCCAAGTGTCTGAAGCAGAGTATATGCTCAACAGAATGCTCCAATAAACTGCTGATAACTGAATCGATGATACCAATGAATTATTTTCTGCCAACAATTAGAATTGATCTGTTCTATGAAAACTTCTGTTTTAATAGAGTTTGTTACATTCCAAAGATTTAAGAGAAAGGACAGATTTTCACTCTCATCTTTCCAAAAGCAACTCTGTTCCCAAATTCTCATCCTTCCCACCTCAGCCTCTATTCCTGAATTATATATGTTGAGCTTTCTTTAAGCAAACAACTTGGAGACCTTATACGACCACTCTAGAAGTCAGTGACATCTCCCTCCAGCTCTGAATCTCTGGAGAGTTTCTACAGTTATGTAGCATTTGACTTTATATTGCTGGCTAAGAGTTACTTCAGTATGCACCCTATCTTCCCCCTCTTAAACAGTGAGCTCCCTGAGAGAAAGGACTATGTCTCAGTCATCTATCTGAGTGATCAACAATAATTATTTATTAAATGAGCATAAATTTTTCTAAACCAGAGCGCTCTTCAGGAAGAGAGATTTTCTTAGAGGAGGAGGGGCAGGAAAAGTTGGGGACATAGTGACTTGGAAGTAGATATGATACAGAGCTGTTAGTGTGGTTGACTGTAAGTAGCTAAATATACAGGTCTAATACTCAGAGGAGATGTCCTGGCTATAGACCGAAATTTGAGTTATGAGTATACAGATGTTACCAGAAGCCAAGGGAGAGGATGAGATTGCTAAGGGAAGGCAGAGAAGAAGGCACAGGACTAGAGAGAGGCAAGAGAAGGGAAGCTGTCATCCCAAGACCACGTGAGATGAAGTGGCTAGGGAGGAACCAACACAGTGAAGGCACCAAAGCCGAAGGAAAAAACGTTTTGAGGAAGAGGGAAGGATCATGAATGTGTTGGTAAGGTCTGAAAACTGCCGGCCTCTCCTGATGTCAGCAGCAAGGAGAAGACTGGTGACCCTGATCAGAGCAATTATATACTGTGCAATTTGGGCAACTTTAAATCTCAGTTTCCTTTTTTTTTTTTAAGCTTGGCCCCTGAGCTAACATCTGTTGCCAATCATCTTCTTTTTGTTGTTCTTCTTCTCCCCAAAGCCCCCCAGTACATAGCTGTACATCGTAGCTGTGAGTGCCTCTGGCTGCGCTAAGTGGGACGCTGGCTCAGCATGGCCTGACGAGTGGTGCTAGGCCCGCGCCCAGGATCCGAACTGGCAAAACCCTGGGGTGCTGAAGCGGAGCACGAGAACTTAACCACTTGGCCATGGGGCCTGCCCCTCAGTTTCCTTTATTTGTAAAACAAGGAGACTATTATCTCCTCATGAGTGTTTTGAGGATTAAATAAATGGCAATAATAATAAAAGTAATATATAAGAATGTAATATATATATATAGCATTTCCTGGATTGTGCTGGACACTGTGCAGAGCTCTTTCATATAGATTCCCTCACTTTAAAAAACTCACAAAAATCTTAAGTTACTATAGTACCTAAGAGGTACTATTATCATCCCCATCTTCAGATGAGGAAACTGAAACTTACTTTATTAAGTGATGGAGACTAAAACCAGAATGCAATGAAGTGAGAAGGAGAAAGTTTATACATTGAATGTATGTGACTCGAGAAGTGTGAGTAAAGGGCAGGAGGAGACCAGGTGGTGCCTGGGGGGAACATGGGCTTCAGAATTTATTTACAAGGAAGAGGAAGCCAAGTCAGCACAGGAATAGAAGCACAGAAGACTGGTGATCAGCGGGGCTGAGACAACGATAAAAAATCATAAGACTTGCTGGGTTTCTATGGTCACAAGGTTATCACAAGAATTAGTTCTAGCAGTTCCCTGGTGGCTAGGGAGTTAGCACTGCGGCCCTGGCAATAGTTTGGTTAAATCCTCCCATTTACAGATTTGAGGGGGGCAACGGTGGAGCATCCAGTATGTAACTGACTGTATGTAAAGTGCTTTACACATGCTACCATCTTGGTTAAACCTCACTCCTATACCTTCCCTCTCTTTATAAATGAGGGAACTGAGGATGAGAGAGGCAAAGTGACCAGCCCTGGGTTGTACAGTTGGTATTTAGTGACACTGAGGAATCCAGGCTTCTTTTCAAATCTAAATCAGTACAGTAGTATAAAAAAGACAGAATCGGAAATCAGAGCAGGCCTAAGTCACTTTCTCCCAGTGAGATCTAGTATGTTTCTTTACTCCCCTAAGCCTATCTACCAAACAAGTTACTGCAAGGATTAAACTACAACTACAAAACAAATCTTAGCAATTAATTTTTTAACCTAAAATTGGCCTACATAGGAACTTATTTTCAAATGCGGAATTTCTTACTTGGTTTACTTCAAGCACAAATCCAAAGTTTCTGAATTAATGCCTGTGAGTTTTAGAGATAGGAAACTAAGTAGGGAGAGAGGATGTACAATCTATGGCTCCCGAGTAAATCTAGAGTCCCCAGTTTCAGGATTTTAATACTATGGCCCTAGTCCACCTCTCTAGCCACATCTCTCACTACGGACTTACACAAATACAATACTCAAACCTATGGTAACTATCAATTTTTAACAAACCTATCCTACACTCTCCTCACTTTGTATCTCCACCTAAATTATTTAATCTATTGAAATTTGTTCTCCAAGGCCCAGATGAAATTCATCTTGAGTGTGAAGCCTAACCTTGTTTCCAAATGTTGAGAAATGAGCCATCATTCCCTCCTCTGAACTCCTACATCACTTTGCTTTTACCTCCCTTAGAGTACTTATTGTCTTATAACTTAGGTAAGCACGAAAAAATTTCACTTCTGCTAGCAGAGCTTAAGTCCTTTAAAGATAGCTGTAAGAGAACTAACATTTACTTTGCATGTATGAATCTGTGAAGTGTCAATTGCTTTTCTCGTGGTTTTACATACATACATTATGTCATGTAACCTTGGTTACACTCTATGAAGTAGGAATTTATCTTTTCCAGATAAGGACACTGAAAGTCACAAGGTTAAACAATTTGCTTACAGTCCTAAGGCTAGTAAGTGACAGAGCCCAGATGTGAATCTTGGTCTTTCTAGCCCCAAACCTAGGCTGTTCCTGCTATACTCTTCCCAGAAACCATGGGTACATCCTCATTGCTTTATCTGATTGTTTCCTATCCACCCACTAATCAGCAGGGGGGGAAGCTCCAGTGCCTTTGTCATTAAGTATTAGCAGAAAGGATCTGCCCTCCTACTTTCCAAAACTAAGAACAGACTCTTCAGAGCAAATAGAATGATTAATATGAGTTCTGAATAAAGATGAAGAGATCAGAATCCTGCTTCCAGGAAGGAAAATTCAAAAACCATTACTTTTCCACTCTTGTGTTTAAAAACTCTTTCCTCCTTTGAGGTTTACACCATCTGGCTATATCGCTCTCTACCCCTCCTCCTCGTCTGTCATCTACCGCTCTCCCGATTAATCCCCTATATTCACTGCACCTGGGTCACAATTTCCTCTCTTCCCACATCCTAGCACCCTAAATCACTTCACTATCCACAAAGAAGACTCGTCCAATACAAGAGCCTCACAGTTGCTTGTCATACTCAGTTTCACTCACTTTCACCCCTGCTGCACTTACGCTACCCCACACACAGAGACCTGGCTGCCATCTAGAACAGCTTCACACCAGACAATTTAACTCCAACATTCCACTTTCTGACCACACCTTTTTTTCTTACTTCCACCACATTTACTCACTGACCTAACTCAAGAAATCGCAAAATCTTCAAGTCGGAAACCAAACCCATCGTCCAGTGTTTCCCGTCTCAGTTAATGTCACCACCATCCCCTTAGTCACGCAAACCAAAAACCTGAGCATTACGCGGGACTCCTCACCCTCTCTTCTGCATATCCAATCACTCAAAGATCCTCACAGATTCTCCCTACTTCATCCCTTCCTCCTTATCCCAACAACCACATTTTAAAAATGTTATTCAATCCTGTCTGTTAAAAACCTTTTAGTGATTAAAAAAAAACACCCACTGAATTAATTTCAAGATACTTATGTATACCAGGGCTACCACAATATGGCCCCTGCCTGGATTTCCCAGCCTCCCAACTTACCACTTAGGTCTTCATCGTTACAGTCTTAGCACTCCCAAACCGCTTGTGGTTCTCCGTGCAAGCCATTCCTTTTCTCACATTGATGCCTTTCCTCAAGCTGTTTTCTCTGTTTGAAGCACAGTTTTTACTCATCTTTGCCTGACCTACTCTTACTTACCATTTTAGATTTGGGTCAGGTGTCATCTCTTCCCAAAGCCCTCCCTCAAGTCCTGGGCTAGCCTAAGCACCCTCACCTTGGAGCAACTGCAGCATCATACGCATAGCTCTTACCTTTCATTCTGAGATGACCTATTTTAGCATCTAATTTACCAGCACCACAAGAATAGGAAACGTATCTTATTCATCTTTGGATACCCAGCTAAACATGGTAAATAGCATATTGCCTAGCACATAGTACACATAGTACATAAGTGTAAAGGTTAGAACGTGCTGAGTTTAAGTTTTCAGTGGGATATTCACACCAGCTCTTTCTCACAGTCTTACTATTTCTTACCATTAACTTCAAGTCCTTTGAAGAGAAGGAACTAGAGCCTTTCCTGGGTCTATACAGTTCTGTACAGAATAGTAGTACTATGCAAATTTTTACCCAACTTACATAAAAGGGAAACGGCATTTGCACAAACATACCAGAAATCAAAACTCGACACACGTACCACAAACTTGAAAACCACTGACCAACTTAAAACATGAAGACATACGAACAAAGATAAAGCACCAATTCTGACTGCTGGTATGTGCTTGTCTATGTTACAAAAACAGCGAACCTTTGCTCAGAACTTGAACAGAGTCCCAGATACAAGAGCTTGGCATTTTATCTACAAGGCCATCACATCTCGGCTGGGCTTAAAAAATTGCTAACCCGCAAGGTTGCTTCCGCAGGGGTTTAAGATGTTGGTAAAAGACGCTTTTTAAAAACTTAACCCCAGATACCAAGGCTAAGTGACAGAAAAGCAAATAAAAAATAATGCTGGTAAATGAGCAACAAAAAATATTTTTCATAGTAATTTTGGGCCTTCTGTTGGCAGTTAGAAATAGAGCACAGAATTCAGTGTAATAAAGCATTTCCCTCTCCAACTAAATATTGAATTGCAGTTTGGCACCAAACTAGGTCTCAATCCTTTTTCAGAGTAAAACGAAAAAGCTCTTCTATTTGCACAGTGCATTGCAACCCTCTGATATACATTAGCTTATTTGATAAAGTGTTTATAGACATTTAAAAAATAAGGGAAAACCCAAAAATTTCCACAAAATAGGATCTCTTTTAGTTCGTCTGAACAAACAGTGCTAGATGTCCTTTTTTTTAAAAGTTCAAAACACAGCACAGAAATGAGGAAGGAAATAGAGTATTTCTTATCTAAGCAGGTCAATCCTTGGGGCCAAGGAGCTTCTTGGAGAAACTTAGTTTTTGTCTTCTCACTCACATTAAGCAGCTCTCTTTAAAGGGGATATAGGCAAACTCCAGCCCATTCAGAGAGGGGATCAGAGAACCACGGCGTATAGAACCAACTGAAAGAACTGGAATTAGTGAGGCGAACACAAGACTCCAGGGACATGATTACTATCTTCAGATATCTTAACGGATGTCCATAAGGGAAAAGAGCGAGGAAAAATTGGAGGCAGCTGTTTCTTTCAACTAAAAAAGTATTTGTAAAAACCAAACCTGTTCAGGAACAGAATAGGTTTCCTTGTGAAGAGATTAGTTTCCCAACCCTGGAAGAGGTGTGCAAACAGGTTGGTCAAAGTATTAAGGTAAAATTTGGGATTTTCAAAGCTACTTTGGTAGGGGATGGGAGAAAGGGACCCTAGAGGACTTTCAAATTCCCTTCCAGGCTGCAGATGTTCTGGGGTTCACCCATCTCCTGGAAAGCCCTCGGCACTCCTCTCGGAGCTGGCCCGCAGCTGTGCCCACGTGTCCAGCCCTCCCGGCCGCCGGCTCACCTCAGTGCCCAGCGCCTCCCGCCCCCGTCTGAGGTTTGAAACCTGCTCTGCCCGCCCGTTTCCGGCGGCACACGTGAGTTGTCCCGGCGCAGCCCTCTCGCCGGAGCCAGCCCGAGGACCGCTGCGGACAGCTCCGGGCCCCCCGCCCCCGCCCCTCGGGCGGGCCATGCCCAGCCGGCCGGCGAGGACCACAGACATCTCTCGGCTCTCGCCTCCGAGGAGACTGACAGCTACCCCGACCCCCGGCCCTCGGCCCCCAGCCCACCCTACCCGGCCGACCCCAGCCCCGCCGGCCCGGACAGAGCGACCCCCGCCCCGACCGCCCGCGAGGCCGCACCTCCGAATGTCCCCCTGTCCTTGGGTTTCCCGCGCCGGGGTCCCGGGGCGCCCGCACCGCGTCAGGCCCGCCGGCCGGACCCTGGGCCCCGCCGGCGCGGCCGCGAAGGCAGAACGGGCCGCCGGGACTCCGGGCCGGGCCGACCCGGCGGGCAAGGGCTGCGGCCGCGCTCGGACCACAGACAGGCCGACCGGCCCCGACAGACGGACAGACAGCCGGGCCCCGAGGGGCGGGGGCAGCGGCCGGGCCGGTCCGCCGCCGCCCTCCCGCCCGAGGCGGCCCAGGCCCCTCCGGGCGCGCGCTCGCCGGGGGAGCGGAGGCGGCCGCCCGGGCGCTTACCTGCGGGCGCAGCGGCGACGCGGGGCGGCTCACTCCCTTCCCGCCGCCATGTTTCCGCTGCGCAGGGAGCGAGGG